>NC_136124.1:605000-1117500 GCF_965212315.1 Lampetra planeri | reverse complement strand
GCTAATCGGAGGTGCGGGGGAGGACAATTAGCTGAACACGAAGTGGTTTATGTGGAAATTTATAGCAGCCAAATACTCTAACCGCATGTTGATTCTAAATGTGGAGGGAATGACTGGAAAACCCGGAGAAACATCTACGCGACAACGGGGAGAATGTGCAAACTCCAAATATACAGCAGCAGGCGTCAAGGTCTGGATAGCACCCACGACCTCCTGTATACCAGTCGAGGTAGTTAACATCTCGCCACCATGGCCTCCAATAGGAGTACTATTGCCCTGCTGGTGGGTGTCCCCAATGGATGTCACCTCTGTTACAACGTAACTTTCCAAGTTGCTACATTGAGTAACTGAAAGCAGCCAGAGCGCCTCTCAGCATCAGCCAATGCCAATGGTACAGGGGGAGGAGATCCCTGGCTTCTGGTGAATTGTCACTCAGGAATCACGGGAGTTGTTCTCAATATTGACATCATGATTGTCTTCATCATTGTTAGTTTCAATGTACTTTATTGTATCTTCCCAATTTGATCCAAATTACCAGATTAGTGGTGCCATGCCATGAGACAGAGTATCCATTTGTCAACTGTCACAGACCAGTGCAACCCCCGGAGTGTTTGAGATCGGCCCCTGGAAGGAGGTATCATCGAATTGCTTATGAAATGCCTTCAAGTGGCCTCTTTTCCACGAACTAGAGGACGCAGTTTTGCTCCAGAGAAATGTTTGTTGCGTGGAAGCCAGAGCAATGTTTCCCATTTTCATTGCTGCAATTTCACCAAATTTATTTAAAAAACCATTTACTTAACATGTTTTATTTTATCCAGTCACTGGTAACCACCCGGCTGAGACCATCAACTCACTACATTTGAGAACCCAGTTGAAACACTGGATTCGTAGCAGTACCAGCTTCAGGGCTCTGACCCCTGAGATACCCAGCCACCTGCTTCTTTATTTCTTTGAATAGTGCGATTCTTTATGCGATTTTTTTTTCACGCTCGTGTCGCCGCGAATGGACGAGTAGCGGCAAACGATCCGAGCGCAAACCCAACCGCCGGTGTGCAAGCGTCTGCAGGCAGCGCGCTCTTCCTGTGAAACACTTCGGCAGCGTTGGCATGCTCCAGATAAGCCGGTTTGGTACGAAACACGAAACCGGAGCTGAGACACATCAGAGATAATATTGTCCAATAATTATCAGCCGCGGTTATTGTTTTGCTTTTCTTTGCAGTTTGTGTGCTGAGATGGAAGACTGTCAAGTGAACGGAACTGTCGGTGCTAATGAGTTTTAATGAGTTAATGAATCGTTGGGTTCTCGCCGGGAGAGCGAACTTTTCCCCCAAACCCTCGCCCCGTCCCCACTTACCGCTCCACAAACCGGCCATTGTGTGTCCCTGTGGCTGGTGTGCGTGATGCAGCAGGCAGTGGCAGGCGAAATGCAGAACCGCGAAAGCAAACACTTATAGGAATGATCTAATGGGGTCTGAGTAACCTTGGGTGCTAATTTCAGCCCCCTAAACTCTCGTACGGCTCTTGCTGTCGCATGCGATAACATTTGTTGAGTTCTGTTTTGATTTGCTCGAAATTTGTGCTCGCATATGTACATGGGTGCGTGTGTGTTTTTGTGACTCGATTGAAAGCCTGAGAGCTAGTCTCTGGAACAGAACGCGACGATCCTCAGGGCCCAGGTTCAATCCCTGCCCGGGTTGCCATCTCTGAGGTTCAAATAATTAGGACACCTCATTGAAAGAAGAATATCTCACCAGAGGAGGAAATAACGCCATGTAAATGCATTATCTTGAATGCTGTATTATTATGCAAATGACAGTAAGATGGCCAGATTTCCCATGAGAGTTATCTCAACAAGAGGATGATCCTGGGGACACCAATACGTTTGGCAACCATAATATCTGGCCATGCAGCCAAACGCCAGTGGTAATTTCTATACGAACATGGCCTGGGCCTCCCTCCAATAGACTCGCCTGAAATGACAAGCTGATGCAGTGTGTCGATGTAAGAATGTCATCAGCGGTGCAGGATGCTTCTAAAGCTCATTCCTCATTGACGTTGCTGACCTTCATAAAAAAACATTACCAACAGCACTTGTACCAAAGTCTCTCAGGCCAAATGGGGCCTCGTTGTGATAATTGAGAAGTAATCTCTTTATAACAGAGGACAAATATTTGTTTTTAGCAAATAGTGCACAAACACATCAGAAAGCACTCACTGTCTTCATCGTTAGCAATGTCTTGCCAAACAAAACAAATCAGCTAAAGTAAAACCCTTCGAGCCTTGACCCCTCATCAAAGCAGAGCAGAGAGGGCAGAGAGACTGACAACTTTCGTTAAAATGTCACAGTTTTCCATATATTTACCTTTAAGTTAACAATTAAATGTAACTGGTCAAAGCCATAATCCATTTGATACGACTACTCTCCATTCAGACACTGTGGTAATGCACCTCCAGGGTATCATGTTCTTCAAACAAAAAATACGGGTGGTACCTGGACAGAGCATTCTTTGCAAACGCTACCATTTTTTTTCACACGGTTATTTTGCAAAATGTGATCACTGTTGCTAAACAGAAGCCCTGGGCTTTATAAAGCAAAGTGGACCAGAAAATGACAGCAAGTAAAGAGTTCGCAACCTTTGTAAATCGGAAATTCCTGAAGCTTCTTTTGGAAGAAGACAGCAGAGAATCAATGTACCATCCTGCGGTGTGGCCGCCGTGACACATTACGGATGAGAAGAGTCGACCGAGCCATTCGAAGACACCCTAAACATTCGAGGAGGGAATCGAGGCACCTTGCTTACAGTACCAAGAGACACGGGTGTGACAGATCAACGTTAAGAGAGTAAGTGAATCTATGGGTGCAGAATAGTTAATAAGTAAAGAAATACGAATCCAGCTGCGTCTCACAAATTAGTTCCACGGATGAATTCCCATTGGGGCACCGGAGCAATGTTAAGTGATGCTGTAATGCTTTTATTTTGCCAGGGGAAGCTGCCCGTGGATGATAATGCGCAGGGATGTGGCCGCAGTGGAGATGGCAGCTCATCACTCTAAGCCCGTGGGGATTCACTCCGGCAGGATGTTTTCTTGTCGAAATCTGTGTGCTGAGCAAACACAGGCAGGGGTACAATGAGGGCTCTTCACAACTAAGTGAAGAACTCAAACCCTCTCCGGGCATCACGTGGATTTTGGGGTCGTGAAATGGAAATCCACGTGAAAAATGTCTCCTCTTTTAGTCTGAATGGTTTTTTGTTATACATATTTACACAATTAACGACACATGATGACATTCTGCTGCAATGTTATTTTGTTGACGGCTGTTTTTCCATTTTGGTCTTTTAGTCTTTGGCCCAAAGATGCGTTATTGGTACCACCCCGGGTGGCAAATGGTCATAATAAAATCTACATGAAACATGTTATGGTTGGATCAAAAAAATATGACAGAAAGATCACGTTGGTAGCTTTTATGAGAAAAAATATAATTGAATAAGCATACCCTAGTTATATTTTTTAATATGGAAAATCTTTTTGCGAAAGGAAAAAAATAATGTAACATGAAACATATTTTCCATATGATAATATATAATACGTGAGTCTACATAACGAACGGTGTATAAGGCTAAGATTTCTGCCAGTGGTGGATACTGCTCACGGTATATATCTCCTCCGACATCCTTCCCCGCACCTCCGATCAGCACTGTTGGCTACGTACGGTGCGAAAGAAGTTCAAGACATATCCTACATGCATGGTGCAATGCGAGTAGCGTTTTCCTTCCCCGGCCGTTGTTGAGATCGCGCTGCGGCCCGGGCGGGCAGGCAGGGCGTGGAGGCAGGGCGTGGAGGCGGGCGGGCGGGCCGTGCGAGGCGGGCGGGCCGTGCGAGGAGATGTCGCAGGCGCAGCACGAACTGGAGGCCAGAGTTGGAGTCGCGGGTGGTCTCGTTCATCAAGAGAGAAACCTGCAGCCACCGTGGGGCCTAAGCGATGATGGGGGGGGGGGGGGGTGCTCGTGTCTCCTGTCGATGTGTAAGGGTCACAGTGGCCGTTACATGCGGAGTCTCACGTGTGGATGTTTTATTTATTAAACCCATTGTGTAGTAAACTCACATGCAACAAAACTCACCTACAACAATATTCATATAGCTCATTCGACGTCAACGACGACGATGATGAGGTGTAGTTACTCGTATCGCATTGAGGAAATGTTGTTGGCGCAGTGGTTAGCACCCTGCGCTGTGAACCTTTTGTCCTGAGTTCAATTCCCAGCCGTGGCTCTCACCAGTAGCAAGCGACATCTGAAGAGTTCCTGCCACCCGCACCCCCACCCCCCCTGCCCTCATCACCAACCTGTATTCACCAGTGTGGTGAAGTATGGCCAAACAACCACAGCATGCAGAGGCCGAGATCCATCAGTGGATTGACAAAGGGCTGTATATATTCGTTATTATTCGTAATGTCAGGAATTATAGATGACCTTTATTGACAAGTCAGGTAGAAATGCATTGAGACCGAAAATCTGTTTTTAAAGGGAGACCTTGGTTGAAATAAGTACAGCGAAAGAGCAAACGCGTTCCAATGTGTAAACAAAACAGTGCAGAAAGACCATTTGACGAAACAAAAATACAACAATGTATGCTGTACGCATCATCTGCCATTCTCAATCTGCTGCTAAATGATAACCGCATCATTCGTGATGTGCCTGTCTCTGTGACTGTGTGGATGCATTTCATCGCATTTTTATTTTACTATTTTCTTTATTCTACCAGGTAAGGCCCACTGAGCTGCAGTTTGGCTCTTTTTCAGAAGCGACCTGGCCACAAATGGCAGCTCAACGAAGTGGCTCATCACGTGGAAATGTATAGTAGCCAAATACTCTAAATACACATGCCTTCATACTCCCGTTTGCAAATCACATCATCGACTATAGGCACACATAGTGCATTGTGCAGAGCCTCCAAGCAATGGAAGTATTGTCCTAAATACATCTGGTGTTAACACATAATTAGCTGCGATGTAGTATTGTGTGTCAGTCTGTGGCGACATTAATTCATTCTGGTACAAACTGTAAGCTGTCCATCGTGGTTTGACGTCGAGTCGCAGTCATGTTTTATTCATGAATAAAGTCGCGTTTCCTCCCGCCTTGCTTTTCCTGCAATCTCGAAGCTTGATTACCAACTGAATTTGACTTAAATTAAATTCAGCGGTACAATCCTAAACACACACATTCCAGAGTTATGCGGCTCAAGTGCAAATACATATTTATAAGTCGTGCCACTATTCCTTTAAAACTTAAAACGAACGCAACACTCTTTCGTGAAGTAGTTTTTTAAGTATATACAGGGAAAATCCCTGCCAGAATAATTAGCGTGGTGTGGAAAACACCTTCGATTTAAATTCCTCACTCATTGTCTCACTATTCTTAAAAAGCATGTTCCATGAAAAAAGTGCGCTCTTTCTCCAGGCTTTTCCCTTTCTTCTTGTGTTCAAGCCAGGCTAATCAGATGCCACAGGGAAGGACCTTGCCCCAAGGTATGTCTTAAATTTGTTTTTAAAAGGTAAGGGTGTTTTCGAGCCTTTGCGGAAGCCCTTTTTTTCACCCAACCCGACCACCCACAGTACATTTTTCGGTCAACAGTAGAGTGCTGTGTTCAGACCTTGCTTTATGGGGATAATAGATGGGAGGAAGGTAGTGGTGGTGGGGAGGGAGGGAGGAGAGGGGGAGGGGTGGAAAGGTAGACAAAAAAAAACTTCTACTCATCCAATGATGCGTCTCCTAAAGCAGATCCTTTGAACTGCTCGGCTGTAATTGCAAGCCGGAGTGCATCTTGGAACAGCCTGCAGATAAAACTCCCCCTCTTTCCAGCGTACGAAGGCTGCCCCTTCCTGTGCCTACATCTGCAGAGAAAGATGGCCCTTAACAACCAAACACTCTTTTTTTTTTGCTTCAAGAAGCCACGAAAGCGACTACCCTTCCACTGACCGTGCCCCCATTTACCCACTACCCAGTCCTTCAAACCCCACACCCATCGGGGCCCCACGTCTCACACTCACTCCTGTGCAATCTGCTCGAGCCTCAATCTCCCAAAACGGTTTCCTGGGCGGTGGGCTGCCCTCTCATTGTGCTTTAACCTCGGATTATGGGCTACACATCTAAGGGACGCTAACCTTGAGCCGGGATTGTGTGCAGAGCCGTGTCCTAAATACTCATGAATCGCATTTGCACCATCACCTCCCACTGCATTCACGAGTTTTAGAGATATTTTTAACAGAGTTAAATTGTTTGGGTTTTATTTGCAAGACAACTGGTAGACCTGATCTCACGTTGCTTGATTGCCTAGTGGTTGCCACGCTTGCCGCTGGGCCAATTGATTCCCCAATACTTTTACGGGGAATTACCAAAGTGCACGTTTGCTTTAAAGTGGACGTTAAAGACCCCATGACATCACTCACCAAAAGCAGGCCACTGTTTGTGTGTGTATGTCAATGCACAACTTTTTAAAGTATTTTCTATTACACGTGTTTTCTAGTCTGCTTTTGAAAATACAGGAAAATGAAGAACCTCAGTAAATGTTTGTCTGGCTGTGAAAAGGATATCAATAATATCAACAAGTACAAGCAGCAACTGAATTTTTAAAAAAAAATTACTAGTAGCTAAATGATCTAATCACCAAATGTACAGGAGACAAAGCGAAGGACTCACAGCGTGTGCAGGACCGATGTGGAGTATTACTGACGACACCGGAGGTCTGTGAGAAATGGTTGCAGCCTTCAGGAGGCCTGTATCCAGTAGTGTTCGATGATGATGCTGCTCATAATGCTGCTGCTGATCATGTATATAGCACATTTAACTTTGTGTTCATGTGCACACTCACAATTTAAGACAACGTTTTTCACTGCTTCCGAGTTCTGTAAAGTGAATTAAAACATGAGCGGTTTTTTGGGCAATGTTCACAACATGCAATAAAAAACATGTAAAAAAAGGTACGTAAATATACGTCTATAAAATCTGACGCCGATGATGTTCTCATCGGAGCAATTCGGCCCGGCAACTGAAGTTTTGGCTTCGGATACTTACCGGGGGAGTAAAAAATCATCGCCGGATTATATTTGTCGATATTGAGGGATTGGCGAAACGGTGAGAAACCCGAACTCGCCCGCGTGCTCAACGTTCACGCGCCACCACGCCGGAGGGCAGGACATGAGGGCTTGGTCAGGGCAGCGGGCACGGTGTCACGCCGGAGGGCAGGACTAGAGGGCTTGGTCAGGGCAGCGGGCACGGTGTCACGCCGGAGGGCAGGACATGAGGGCTTGGTCAGGGCAGCGGGCACGGCGTCACGCCGGAGGGCAGGACTAGAGGGGCTTGGACTGGGCAGCGGGCACGGTGTCACGGTGGAGGGCAGGACTAGAGGGCTTGGTCAGGGCAGCGGGCACGGTGTCACGGTGGAGGGCAGGAGGCAGGACATGAGGGGCTTGGTCAGGGCAGGCGGGCACGGTGTCACGGTGGCATGGGGCTCGCGTGCATCCTTCAATGGGAGGCCGTCTCCCCCTCTCTCTCTCTCTCTCCGTGTGTGCTGCCCTTGTACTTGCCGTGTGGGAAAGCAGATGGGCAGTTTCGGGGGTGGGGGGGGGGGCGCTATCAAGACCTCATCTGTTTCCACACACAATGCTTCGTCAAGCCCCTGAGTGATGCAGAAAGCAAAAACCGGCACACCTGCACCTGGCCTCCTCAGCGTCCGTACATGTATCTTTGTTGAGCTGCTTCTCACGCGGACCTTGCCCGGGTGCTGGAAGCTGCCAGACCTTGCTCCCTGCGTCTTGGCCAACGATTCGATTTCAAGTAATTACCGAAGGTTGCCCCGGGGGGGGCAGGGGGAGTGGGGGGTTGTCTTTTTTCACGAACTTATTCCAATTGCGCTATCGGTGTCGTGTCATAAGACGAATGGATGACCGTTTGGAAGGTTCTCAAGATGAGTGCATCACCTGTGTTATGTGAATGGACCGTGGAAGGTAATGTTACAGAACTGCTACTGAGATCCCTTCCAGTGAACTCACGTGAGAGGCAGCAAATGTCCCCAATGTGCTGCCGTAGAGAGACGTTTATTGCATGGTAGGCAAAACTACATTTTGAATCCTCAGAACTGGAATTTTTTGCTTAATAAATTGAACGCCCATATTTATGGAGGTGAGTTTTATTGTGCATTTTATGACTGGGCTTAGATGAACAAGTCGCTTGCACTTGAGAACCCAGTTTATTCATCAGTGGCTGACATCCAGGTTCCAGCCCAGAATCTCAGAGGTGGTAGTTCAAGTGCTCTGGCCACGGAGTCACCTGATGATTAATAAAAGATAAACGTTCGCTCATTTGTGGGTTTTTTTGTGGATTTATTTTTTTTCTGCTAACAGTGCGCGAAACCAGAGCTGTATGTTCCTAAATACGGCAAATATAATGGCGGGATTGTTTTGCGAGCGCAGTGCGTGCTTGCCTATGACAGCCATCGGTAGCAAATGGGTGTTTACTCCATCCAACATGAAAGGCGGCTGCGTTGAATGCGCGCAGGCATAATTGAGTTATTCACAGGCTGCCGTATTTTTGTTCCGAAATAACTGGCAGGGTTACAATGAAACCAGCAGCGGCCTAAACAGGGGACCCAGTTGCCTGTAATGATCCACCATTGTTCACACTTAGTTGGCAAAAAATGGCATAGACCCACCTGCGCTGCTGAGCCCTGCCAAACAGCTGCCTCCCACGGGTGCAAAGTGGAAGGCGTTGCATGTTGTCCGGACAACCCCGGTGTTACGGGACGGCTTTGGCCAGGTCTGCAGAGACCAATCGCTGGGCCAGAGACACATTTAACGATAGCAGAGTTTCCAATCTCCCCCAGGTGAATTGAAGGAATGAAAGCAAGTCTGCTCACACTCGCGTGTTAGCAAACGCTCTGAGACGCGTTGTTTAAGGGTGCCTTGTACATCTAAGTTATTATTACTGAGAACGTTGCGGTTGTGGAGTTTAACTCTCCAATGGTTGTGCCGCGTGTTGCCCAGCTTGAAGTCCGACGTTTCTCTCCACATACTGGTAGACTATGTAGCTCCACCCGGATGACGAGTTATCTGATCTTTTATGACCACGGCACACAGAGCCGTGAAACTGCCTGTGCGTATCTTACTGAAATAAAAAATAAAATCGGTAAGGTTTTCTCTGCTAAAGTAAACTAATGTTGGTCGTTTTCATATTTATTTTAGAATTTTACTATCAGTGTGTTATCGTGATGAGGATAATCCATGCAGGTCTCTCAGAGCAACACAGCACCTTGTGTTAGAGAATGAACTGCAGAAGTCACTTAACTTCTTCCATTTCTTGAAATGACACATTTTATCTCACACGCTGGGCTACACACTTTCCTCCATACCCGGCACGGTAGGAAATGCTTGTCGCTTAACGGTCAAGGCAATGTATATTTGTATTTCTCAGAGCCGGAATTTGACCGAATTAAGCGAAACCCCCTAATCTAGCATTACGTTTTATTTTGTGCAGTCATTGGCAACCAGGCTGAGACCATCAACTCCCTACAATTGAGAACACAGTTTAACCACGGGTGGCTACCACGATTCGAATCCGTGATCTTTGCAGTACCAGCTCAGTGCCCTGAGCCCAGAGCCACCGAGCCAACTGCAAATCGAGGTTGTGCCTCTCCTCCAATGAACACGCAGCAGCGTTGCGTGGCCATTAAATTAACTGTCATGGTCATATTTTTTGCGGCGCAGATGTGGACAGATGTTTGCGGGGAAAACCCACGATTCTAGATTTGAAGCTTTCGTGACTGCAAGGATTCATACTCTTATTTTTTTTCGGTAAAGTCACGTAGGTAAAAATAAAAATAAATAATAAAAATCATATAAATAATAAGAGAAATCAAAAAATAAATCACGACGTTTCGGAGGCAACACAAGCTTCCTTCATCAGGTGTAAAAAAAAGGCACAGCAAAATAACTGTATTTTTACCTACGTGACTTTACCGAAAAAAACCCCTAAAAACCCACGATGTCAACAATACCATGCTGTTGTCAGGTGCTGACCCTAACATTGACAACAGTGATTAGGAAGTCAGCACACTGGCGGATGGAAAGAATCGGCACATATTGCCTATGACCATATTACCATGAATGCTCCCAATTTTGTGTATTTGTAGAAGCTAGCCAAGCAGGCTTCGGCCTGGATAGTGCAAGTCAGGTCATTGAAGGCTGCTGCTACCGAGCGACATGATGTGGGTAACAGAGGGCAATGCCACAAAAATAATGTTGTGCACTATATTTATACGCTCACATGCCTATGACCCCCACCTTTGTCACCAGCACTGACCAGCGAAGTATGATCAATAGCTAACGGTGGCACTGATGGTCCATTTGCTGGAGGTTTTTGCTGTGGTGTCAGTGGCTGTGTGGGGGCCCCACTCCTGATTGTATTGCTTGCCTCCCCTGGTGGACTGCCTTGGCCACAGCACCCACTACTGTTATCTCTTGAAATCAACAGACTCGTTGCACTGCCGATACAGCGGTGTTGATTTGGGGAGGTGAAACTTTTTTTATTCAAAGTAACAATATAAATCATCATCTTGGTTTGGAGAGTGGTGATGCTAGTCAGCAGGTGGTGGGTTCTATCTAGACCCTGACGCCTGTGTATTTGGAGTTGGCAGTTTTCTCGCGTGGATTTTTCTCCGAGTCCTGCGGGTTTTCCCTCCACATTTAAAAGCATGCCTTTAGAGTATTTGACTGCTATCAATTTGCACGTGATACGTCACTTCGTTAGGCTATCATTTGTGGCCAAGTGGCTTCTGAACAAGAGCTATATAGCTCAGTGGGACTTACCTGGTAAAATAAAATGTTTTAATAGTTTAGCTTCGTGCACTCGCTGTTATCCCAGTCAGTTGAGTTTCAGTCTTGACCACAGCTAATGTCAGTAGCGGTATCTTAACTGGTGATGGTGTCCTGCCGTCACCAACCCTCGCTGACCAGCGTGCTGAAGTACAGTCAGACAACTCCCCATGGCTGACATGCTGTGTGGAGGCCTTGATAGAGCAGCAGATTGACAACGGGTCTGCAGATTATCATTGTTATATACATTGCTATATTCTCAAGTGGACTATTTATTACACATGTGAATTAGCCTTAGAGCTCCTCACAAATCACCACGCCTGTCACCACATCAGCAGTGATGTGAGATATGTACAGCTGCGCAATTGGTCCCGATGCTCCCACGAGGCTCTGAGTGGTGTTCGCGTCGTGTGCGACTTCTCAGGCCACAATCCTCCATACGATGTCACGAGCTCTCGGACCGCCGGTCGCTTAGTTTACACGCAGCGGCGTTCTGTGAACTCGAATGTTGGACCACGTGTCCACTGAGGCAGGCAGACTGAGTGAAACTGACATTTACTCATGATCGTCCACATTGTAACTTTAAGTGGAATTGATTGGGTGGTTAATACAGGCGTTGCCACCTTCTACAAGTATAGGATAATAAATTGCTTTTGAGTCAGTTCCCCACTCCCAGAAAAAAAACGTTGGTTGCATGACGGTGCAATGTACCCAGATATGAAGATTGTTATTGCGCGAATGATTAGGTTTCATAAATAGATCAATAATCATTGAATGTGACGTCGGCTCATATACAGTCACTTCACGGTGCACTCACAGTGCAGCCACTGCTATGGGCACAGCTGATAGTAGGCGAGTCCGTGCCCTTGGTGCAAAGTCAATAATCAAAATCCAATCTTCGCAGAATAAAGACAGAGTGTCACACTTCAACTATTTTCTTAACTGTTACATTGTCTTGTACATGTACAATTAAACATGTACAGCCCTTTGTCAATGCACTGTCCATTATCTGAAGGTAATGGAGGTTATATGACCGTACTTCATTACGGGCTGATTTAATGGAGGGAGCATAGATGTGGGAACAAAGTACTATGCAGCACGGATATTCAGTTTGCAGCAGTGCCCTTGATCTGTCGACAACGTGGCCTTGCAGCCTGCTCAAATCACCTGCTGTGCATGGTGGTCGACCAATGAAGCGCTATCCAGCCTCAAATCCGGCTTAGAGATGGGGCACATTCCGGGTGGTGTGGTCAAAGGCCTCATTGTCTTGTGCACGACGAATTTATCCTCACCCTTGAGTGTTGGCGGGCAATGATTCGTTTATCTTATCATATATACATTGTTTTTAAACTTGGATTATACCATGGAACCCTCTGCTCCCGCCCCCACCACTGCATTCATCAACAAATTGTAGCCAACATGTATGAATGGTGAACTTGTTTTATGTATTTTGAACTTCGAATGTCGTCAATCATGCTAGTCTGAGGTGCAGAGGAAGGACAACAAACTAAACACACGAAGCAGTTCTCAAGAAATGAGTTTTCAATCTATATTTAAAAGTGCATATCCTTCAGTGGCTTCCTAATATCGGAAGGAAGAGCGTTCGAGACGGCCACAGAAGCGCATCTGAAAGCGCGCGATGCGGTGACCGTCGTCTTTGTTCGATAGATAACCAAAAGCCGCCGCTGCTGTGAGGATGACCTAAGTTCACGCGATGATGGTTTATGCTCCTTGACGCGATCATCAAGGTATTGTGGTTCATTATACGCAGTGAAAGTAAATCATGTATTTTTCCAGCGACGATACTTCCCAGCAACTTTTGTACAGCACAGTCTCAACATACACGTAAAACAGTTGAATGTGCGAGCTAAATGTTCTGTTACAACTTAAACTCATTTAAATTCCACTTAATCGAATTTCTGACCCACTGGCACTTGATCTTTTTTTTGCAGAATGTTGATTTTCCCAGCTGCTGACTTTTTTCCCTCTCTCTCTCTGCATGTTCATTCGCAACATGGATTATGTATGTGTGTTGAACTTCTTTCGCACCGTGCGTAGCCAACCGTGCTAATCAGAGGTGCTGCTACAGCGATGGGCGCATGAAGCCACGTGGCTCTGGGGAAAGGGAGGTGGGGCGGGCTATGTATTTGTTTTTAGATGTCTCGGCAAGGACCTGATGGTTCCAGCTCAACTTCACCCACGCGCACACCTGTGGAGGTAAAAAACGCAATTAAATTAGTGGAGTTCTTTTTTAGGAAAATAATTATGGGCGATGCCACAGTTTCGGTTTACGCCACAGGCGTGGCAGACGGCCAGGTACCAGCTGCAGGGCCCACGCTGTGGTGAGTGCCGGACGAAACTACGACAGGGCCCAAATTTGGCACAGGGCATGCACCACAGCTTTGTGCCTCTTCTGCACCTGGGTGTTTACATGTGGACTGGCACGGGTGTTTACATGTAGACTGGCACGGGTGTTTACATGTGGACTGGCCCGGGTGTTTACATGTGGACTGGCAAGGGTGTTTACATGTGGACTGGCACGGGTGTTTACATGTGGACTGGCACGGGTGTTTACATGTGGACTGGCACGGGTGTTTACATGTGGACTGGCACGGGTGTTTACATGTGGACTGGCAAGGGTGTTTACATGTGGACTGGCACGGGTGTTTACATGTGGACTGGCACGGGTGTTTACATGTAGACTGGCACGGGTGTTTACATGTAGACTGGTACGGGTGTTTACATGTGGACTGGCACGGGTGTTTACATGTAGACTGGCACGGGTGTTTACATGTAGACTGGCAAGGGTGTTTACATGTGGACTGGCACGGGTGTTTACACGTAGACTGGCACGGGTGTTTACATGTGGACTGACCCGGGTATTTACACGTGGACTGGCCCGGGTGTTTACATGTGGACTGGCCCGGGTATTTACACGTGGACTGGCACGGGTGTTTACATGTAGACTGGCAAGGGTGTTTACATGTGGACTGGCAAGGGTGTTTACATGTGGACTGGCCCGGCTGCACGGGTGTTGGCATGTGTTTGTGTACCTGTGTGCTTACGTTGGAAGATCAAACTGCCATTACTGTTGTTATTAATTTGTAACGCTATTTTCTTGGGCCGAAGAATGAAAAGCCGAGCAACGTGGCACAAGCAGTTGCTGTCTCTGTTATTTCAACAAGCAGCTGGGTGAGTGTGTCTGTGAGTGTCTGTTTTTCTTTATGCTTTCGGAGTCCCTGACCCTCTGCTCACGATCATTAAGGACCTTCATGATGGTGAGCGGGCCCGGGTAAAACTACGTGGCCGGGAGTCAGAGCCTTTCCCTGTACACCTGGGGATGCGACAGGGATGTCCTCTGGCTACCACATTATTTAACATCTATTTTGACCGCGTAGTTCGTGAAGCCTTCAATAGCTGTACCGGGGGAATTTCCATTTGGTACAGATATAATGGGAGGCTGATCGACGCCCGGGTGTGATCAAGGGATGGCTCCCTATTGATCAACCACGTTATGTATGCCGATGATTTGGTAATAGCTGCTCAAGATCGGCCTCTGTGGAGGAGGCTCGTGAAGGACGCTACTGGGCAGTTGGAGGCAGTCGCCCTCCAACAACAACGGAGGGCGGAGGAGCTACGCTCACAACAACGAGCAGAGCGCCGGGTGGCTAAAGCACAGCAAGTTGGCACAGTAGGGGGCACAGGTGGTGCATCAGCCAGTCATCTCGGTCATCTCGGTCAGTCGACCCGTGGCAACTGGGTCTGCCCCGTGACCTCCTGCCAGCGGGCGTTCGACACTTCACGTGGCCTCAAGGTGCACATGGCCTGGCACAAGCGTCGTGGTGACGTCACCGCCACTTAGTGGCGAAAGGCGGTTGTTGTGTCTGTGTGTATGTGTGTCTGTGTGTGTCTGTGCGTGTGTCTGTGCGTGTGTCTCTGTGTGTGTCTGTGCGTGTGTCTGTGTGTGTGTCTGTGTGTGTCATGTCATGGTTAGCGCGCCGTGCTACGAACCCAGCGGCCCGAGTTCGATTCCCGCTTACGGTCACCAACGCCAGTGACGATAGTCTGAGCCGGTCTTGGTCTTCCTCTAGGTCGACTCAGCCTCAAATGAGTACCTGGTGCGCGTTGTAAAATCATTGCCACTGGGGAGACAAAGGCGGTCGGGCGTGGCGATGGCCACCCACCCCCTCGTGTACTGTGCTGACCTTTATAGGTGTTCGCTAACAGCACTTGCCCCAACAGTCTGTTGAGGCTATACGGGGGATCTTTGTCTTTGTTCAATCAGTACTCGGGAAACGGAAAGTCGTACGAAATTGAAACTAATATCGAGCAGCGCATTTTTTTTCACCGCTCACTTGATCATTTCATTGTTTACAGATGTGTTGTAAATGTGTTCATGCTGTTTTAACAGACATCTCTTAAACAATGGCGTCATTTCTGCAAGCCGGTGCAGTGCACTTTTATTAATCATTATGTCACGTATCCTTTCTTGCCTACACAAATATATATAGAGAGTACTCGTGCTCATTACAGTACCTAATCAACAAACATCTGTTTACACATTTACCGCAAATGACAACTTATGCATGGTGAGCGAACTGAGTTGTGAACACCGTCACACGAGTTTGATGCCTGTTACAGTCAAGGCGGAGCATCGTCGATGGCGAGCGATATCTGAACAGGGTCCTGGGCTCACCCCTTCAGCAATCCCCACTGACCAGAGTGGTGAAGTATGGCCCAAACAACCGCCATGACCAGGAGTCTGCAACCTGCGGCTCCAGTGCCGCATTGCGGCTCTTCAAGGGACTGCTGCCTCACCTGATTCAGCCAAGTGCGCATTGCGGGTTTTGAAATATCGTGGGGGGGGCGGGTTACCGAATTAGATTTTAAAAAATGCCACTTCGAATTAGTTTGGTTGCACGTCACTGACATGGTGTGAAGAGGCCTTATCCAGCTTGGTTCGACAATGGGCTGAAAGCTATAATTATTATCACATGTAACTTCAGATTAAAAATATATATCAAGCTATATATCAAGTTTATATATAAATGGATTGTATTATTACCTACAGATTTGCATGTTCTGGCAATAACGTGTGCCTGTTACGTTGTTGTTGAATGTAGTCTTTGAGGCTCATTGACAATTCCATATTTTTCCTAATGCTTTATTATCTGTATATCAAAACATAAAAATGAAATGTGTAAGGTACCCACAAATTGTAATGTAAATAACATGTTTTCTTCTTCAAAGAATTACACGTTGATATCCCACAAATGTAAATTATGTTCACGATATTCAGTTTTGTAACGTAATGGAAAAAGTACAAGTGGCGTATGTAGGTCTGTACCTAATTTACGGAAATATGTTTCAGCACCTCTCTATTTCCCCTCTCAATACATCGATAATGGCATATACAATTAGCTTCTATGTGTCTTCTGGCCGTTAAGATGTACATACATTTTGAACGTCTTTTGCACCGTACTTAGCCATCTGTGCTACTTTGATGTACAGGGTGGTCCAGATGTCTCGTGGCCCCCAATTAATCGACCCCTAACATTATTTTTATGTCCTTGTTCACTCTGTTTTTACACCATTTGAAATACAAAAAAATCTTACGTTTTAGATCTGGACCACCCTTACGGTCCTTGAATACCTAGTAAAAATGTGCTATATAAATGCAATATGATATTATAAATAATGCATTGTGGTGCAGTGGTTAGCGCATTGCACTATGCACGTATTGATCTGCGTTTTATGAATTACCACTGTTAACATCAGTGGCAAGTGATATGTGAATAGATCCTAGCTCCCCCTCCCTCCCCCCCCGCTCCATCAGTTCAGTTTATTTTGAAGTACCCTGTGAGCTCAAACGCTCTTCGATCGTGTTCATCAGCCCGCACTGACCAGCACAGTAACACACACGTGATTCTTTGCCAGGTCTTGTTTCATGACCTTCTGCACTGCAGGGGAAGGTGGCTCGGTCAGAAGTCTTCCGCAGGGCTTACAGGACGTGGAACTAATTTCAGCTCCAGGTTCACCTGATGGAGAACCCTCCCTGGGTACTCATTTGAGGCTGGGTCGACCTTCAGGGAGGCCTCCCTCCAGGTGCTCATTCCAGGCTGAGTCATCATGGGGCAGCCTCGCACCTGGCGCTCATTTCAGGGCTGTGGTGGCTTGGAGCTGCTTCTCACCGGGCTCTCATCTCGCGTTGACTTCAGCTGCGAGAGGCCCCTCCGGTGGGTAGAGCGACTGCAAGAAAGCCGACCTCGCTGGGACGTGGGGCTCAAGAGTTGCATTTCGTACAGGGAGCCTGCGACGTGTTGTCCACCCCCCCCCCCCCCCAGGTTATCTACGTGGAGATATACCGCCGGGGTGTATGGGTGAGCACTCTGGACTTGTAATCCCGAGCTCGTCCCCCATTGCATTTGATCCCACGGCGTTGGCGTTGCAGTTGGCACCATGGGTAGCTTCGTTTAAAATCCTCCTGCCTCTGTCCGCTCAGAATGATAACTACTGGCTACACAACAGCTAGCTGATCGCGTGTCGTGCAATGTTGGAGTAAACGTGTGGGTACTTCCCACTTCTGCAAACACATTCAGGCAGCGTGTACCAGTCGACTAGCGTACGGTCTATAAGGGGTTTCTAAAACTCCCTCTCGTGTCAGCCCCTTCCACTAGCAGTGGCATAAGAAAGTAATTTCAGGGCTGCACCTTTTCCTTTTAACTTAGGGTTATGCTTTGATTTAGTTTCCTCTGTTGCGTTTGTTACAAGTAACATAACATCATATACACGTTTCATATGAAGCCCTGTGTCAATCCGCCACTGAATAATGGCCTCCCCATGCTTTGTCGGCCATGTATGTTGTTTAACCATGTTTAACCATGTTTAACCATGTTTAACCATGTTTAACCATGTTTAACCATGCTTAACCATGTTTAACCATGTTTAACCATGTTTAACCATGCTTAACCATGTTTAACCATGTTTAACCATGTTTAACCATGTTTAACCATGTTTAACCATGCTTAACCATGTTTAACCATGTTTAACCATGTTTAACCATGTTTAACCATGTTTAACCATGTTTAACCATGTTTAACCATGTTTAACCATGTTTAACCATGCCGGTCAGTGCAGAATGCTTCGGATATCACGCAGCACGAATACCATCCATGGCCAGGAATCACACTCAGGTGGTTGAGTTCCAATGCACAGCACGCCGACCTCTGCGCCACCAACGATCAAAGTGATGTTGCCGTGGAGGAGGGTGTTTGTACCACAGCACGTAGTGTAGGATTGCTGTTTGCCACGGGAATGATCTACACAAAATGACCATTTGTACAAGTAATGGCTAAAATAAAATACTGTGAATGTGGTGGTGGTGGTGGTGGTGTGATCATTCTGAAGGCGACCCGATGCAATGTGTGTTTTAGTAATACACCTCCAAAGTCATAGTCAGTTGCATTAGGTTACTTGTCAATTATATCAAATCATATGTTATGTATTATAAGGCGGAATTAACCAGGTAACACAGACACCCAGGAACTTTCAAGACATTTCCCTAAGTTTCTTCCATAAATCAGTATAGCGTCAGCAGACATTGCATGCTATGCCATGGATCAGAAATGATGGACAATTACGAAGAGAACGGAACAAAAGTAGAAGCACGGAGAGGTGTATGTTTGGATTTCCACTGGGAGACAGAGAGAGGCACATCGAGATCAGAGATTCATCAATCATATGCTGACATCATTATTGCCTGTCAATAAAATTAAGTGGGAATTTGGCAGAATGCCCTGCTGGAAGGGACGACGGCCACTGGGTAGAGTGGTCGCCGGAGGAGGGAACACAATGACCGCCGCAAAGATGGAACGATGTTTATTGTTTATTTATGTCTGTTAATTGTGATTCATTTTTTAATTGCTTGGTTGCACCGTGGGACCAAGAGAGAGGACTGTAATTTCATCTGTGTTGTATGTCATGCATGTAACACACTTGACAATAAAGTGACTTTTGACTTTTTTGACTTTTTGAACGATGAGATCAGCTGAGTTTATTAACACGTCGGCTTTCGCGACCAATGTCATCCATACTAGAAGTGTCTTGAGCTCAGCGCGTGGGCAGGAACGAGAGGGACTCTTGCACCGCAGGATCATGAGAGATGGTGACACCTTCTTGGTTCTTTCGGTAAAGTCACGTAGAATGGAAATAATAAAATAATAAAAATACAACATAATAAAAATAATTCTCACGACGTTTCGGCCACAACGCAAGCAGCCGTCCTCAGGTGAAGAACAGGTCTGTCGAGAAGACGGAGTCTGAATGACACACTCCAGGCTTGGAGCGACTATTTAAGATGGTGACTCCTTGGGAAGGCCTTCATCCAGCAGTTGACAATGTCCGACGATGATGAAGGCAGTGGCTGGGAGTCACCTATTCCGGCAACGCCACGACACAAATCCCGTCCAGCAGTCGAACAACTATTGCCCACAGTGCGGCCGGTGCTTCTTTTGAAGGGCTGGCCTCTCATCCCATGAACACGCGCAGGAAAGTGATGCCGAGAGCTGCTCTCCGCAGTCGTCGTTGTTTGCCGAAGACGACACGTGAGTGACATTCTCCTTCGAGCAGACGGCTAGCCTTACCAACCTGCACTGACCCGCATGGTGAAGTAAAGTCAAATAGCCCTCCCTCCCTGTCTGCACTATTCTTCTTCATTCGTATGGCTCATGTAGATGGAGATCAACAACTACAATTTCACATTCAGCTGCTCAAGCCAGACAACTGCGTCAGAAGCAGCGGAGTGCATCGCTGTGATGTCTCCTTCGTGTTTGTGGATCGGGCATTGCACACTGGAGTTTCTCATTGCGTGCATCGGGTATCTGCCATGGTTTGTAGGGTGGAGCATGAGCTTCTGTCTGTACGGGGAGGGGGAGGCCCTAATACAACGATGGATTTGGAAATGGGCTTTTACTCGTACATATGCAATTTATGTAACCATGGGACCTATGCTGCTGCATTTAGTTCTTACTTTCTCCTTTGTGCAAGCTAGCGTACCCTAAAACTTACACAGCCTCACTTGATAAACGACTTGCGTTTAAGCCAAGGGCCAGTGGGTTATCTAGTCACTGCAGAGCACATGGGGGGGGGGGGCACCGGTGGGAGAGCCACGGAGGAGTTGGCAGATGAAGTTGGGCTGAGTGGGGCCACCTGGGGGGAGGTTGCATGTAGGGGTCATCTTATTAAAATAGCCGCGTGCGTGTGTGGGTGTATATGCACGTGCACGTGTGTGCCCACGTGTGCGTGTATGCACACGTGTTACAAGCCTGTTCTTTTATGGCAATTACAAAAACTGGTGCTATGAAAATACAAGACGATGTGGATTTATATAGTGTCTAAACGCAACTGCATCTGTAGACACTGTACAGAAATAGTGGGCATGTTTGTTTTATAGAGAGAGGCAGTCAGTCATAGGCAGAGGGGGGGGAAAGGGGAGGTCTTGAGTCTGGGCCTGAACAGCGGCAGATGGATAGGGGAAAATGTTGTGAGTGTTTATCTCTTGAAATACGTGGCTTAATTTATATACAGCAATTGGGACATATGCAATGTGAATTCATGTGTAGTGCATTTCTCTTGAAATTCTTATTCGTGATATTACAATTCGATAAAACGACAAAGCCAGTTTACAGCGTTGCTGATGAATTTCAACATTCAGTACCGATTCCATGAGGTCACAAGTTCTGCGGCTGAAGTAAACAAGTGCTCGGTTGGACATTTCACACGAAATTCACAGCCAGCAAAGACGTAGAGTGCACATAAGCCTGTATTTATAGGTGATAAACAGAGTATCATTGACTTCCTGTTTAGATTCTGTGCAAAAACCTGGAAGCCTGGCCAAATTACACTTATTGCACCCAGTCTTGTCAGGTCATTGACGCTACGCAGGTGTTGAACCTGTCCGGCGCTTGGTCGTTTGACCACTAGGGCTTTCCAGATGTTGGAGTGGAGCTGCTTGGTGGCCAAACAGTTGGCAGTGTTGAGCGTCACACGTGCAATTGGCCAAGCATCCCAATGCAGGATCTCCATGGACAAAAAGGGCTTCAGGTTCAATGAGGCTTTCCCAGAAACAATAATGGTCATGATTTTTAACCGAGACAAAGGCACTTGATTAACTTGCTCTGTGCCACACTGCGCACGACAGATTGTTATACTGTGATCTGTGATCGGGGACTGAAAAAAATACATTTTCAGTTCTGGTGATTTGTCTATTAATCGTTGACCTGTAGCACCCTGTTTTACAGTCTACACTAAGAAAATACCCCACCGTGAATTCCATTGCACGAATGAGCAGTGCTGTATCGGTGGGGGGGGGGTTCGCTGAAAAGAGATGGGAATTTTGGCAAAGATGTAAAAGTGGACGATGGCCCAAGAGCCTTCTGCCCAATCCAGACACCATCAAGCTCCCTACCGCTCTGCTTTCTTAATGGAATGTCAGGACATCTTCACACATTAATCTGTCCCTGCAGATGCTAATGATGAGTGTAAAATGTAAGCCTCTACAGCAATGGCACATTCGTCATAATACATAATCAGCGTGCGTGATTCATTACCGTTTTAGAATTCTCAGGATTTGTGATGTGTTAACCGTTCAACATGTTTATATTCCCACTCATGCTAAATAGGGAAATACCACTGGTCTGTCCGCATGGCCACACGCACAGTGCTGAATTGTCAGGTGCACCACCTTATCCTGACCTCCCTCGCTAATGATAACTTTGGGTGAAGTGGAATGTTTTTTTCCACATTCTTGAGCGAACAGAACTTTAAATCATCACACAAAAGCACAACACCAGCCTTCCATTTATTGCAGCCTCTGATTATCAAATCCAATGTCTCATTCAAATCCAAAACTCGGTCAACAAAAGAAGACCAGCTGCATCAGAAGCATCTGAATCTTTTTGATTTCAGTTCTGATGTTCAAACTCTCGGTAACCAAAACAAAATGTGTTGGACTTTGAGCGTTTGGGTAATTGTGGGGCAGGCAGTGACTAAAAGCAGGAATTTTTACTGAGGGCCCCAGGGCTGAGGTCACCTTCATAAACCAATAGGAGAAAGCCTCATTGCTCCATAGATTTCATCCAATCAGACATTTGTTGTTGACCTGGGCATGCCCTGCTCTGTGATCCGTCACCCTTCCACTGCCATTTGTGCTTTCAAAAAAAATCTATATTTTACTGCCCCGTTCAAACTATCGTCCATAAATTAATATTCAGCATCCGTGTGAAAATAAACAACCCAGGGTTTCTTTCGACATCCCAGCTTACACTCTTGCCAGGATTCGCTATAATTTCGTGCAGGTGACAGCTCGGTCACATTTATTTTTTCTATAAAGCACGATTTCCTATTTAGACATACGCATCCATCACGGCTGCTTTTGCCTGCATCTTGAGGGAGAGAGGGGGGGAACAAAACACCTCCTTCTTGCTGTCAGGGCATGTCTCACTGCATGCTCCAGAAATGCGCACATGCGTTTTAAAACAGATGGCACCTGTCAAATTTAAAAAGCCAGCCAGCACGTCGAGTTTGCCGCGAAAACGGTGCGAGCTTTTCCGCGGAAAGGAAATGGGTCTGAACAGAGAGCAATTAGTCTGATTAAACGGAACGGCAGAGTTTCATGTCTGTGACTACTGTGAACGCCGAAAAACGAACGCTCGTGGTCGATAGTAATAAGAGTTCTTACACAACGCGGTCGACGACTTCTCGCAAACATCCCTTGGCACACCTGCTGCTACTACGAGAGACTCCCTTCATTATATATTTATATTTACAATGCTGGAACGGGTTGTGATACATTCATGTAACTTTTTTTGTGTTAAGTAAATAAGTATCCTTTAACAGATGCTATGATCCATTGAGCTGTACCTGATATTGCGTGTGAGTGTACAGCTGCGGATTTGACGGCTGAGACTTGTGGTTAGGATTTGGATTATTTCCACAAGGCACATTAAAAGTGTCCGATTATTGCACAATTTTGACTTTATACTTAGAGCGTTAAGAGATGCGTTCACATGCTCGCGCTATTCATGGAAGCGATTTGATACAACACGGTGATGAAAAATTGAGAGGTAATGTTTAAAACTTGTCTCACATTTGAATGTCGGCGTGAGTTGCCAAAACCTGTCATTGTTTATAGCTGGTGTCTTCAGTGACACTCAGTGAACAAATGAAATACTGTGTAATGTTTTGTTCATTTTTGTATCAGATTTCTCCCATCAACTTTTTAAATAGCACCTTACTTCAGCACATGAACTAAAACATTACCTAAACATGGGTTTGATGTGACATGAACTTTAAGAAATCCTGCAAAACAGTATATATATTTTAAACATTAAGAGATTAAAATCTAATAAAGTGACTCATTACCCAATAACAACTGCATATTATATTTCAATATTTAATTTAGTATCTATAAATAACAATGCAATAAAGAAAAACAATGGGACACAATCCATTACCGTATGACCAGCATCAGAATATTTATGTATACTGGAGAAATCTGATGAGCTAATGGACAGTTTTGATTTGGAAACAAACGTGCACTTTCTGAGTCTAACCCAAAGTTAAATCCTGCATTCAGACTACAATCACTTGTTTACAACCCTGAGATAGTGGAGGAAATTCCACATTACTATGGCGAAGGGGGAGGAGTCTCTATACAGGGCAATCGCTGTTCACTTCCCCACAATGTAATGCCCATTGTATTGACCCTGGAAGAATGATGGGCTCAGTCAATCCCCCAACCAGAATTTTCAGTCGCAACCTTCCGATTGCAAGCCGCTCGCTGTGTCGCTGAGTCACATACACAATCCTGTCTATGTTGTTCAAGACTTATATGGAAACCAAGGTAAAACAATTCCATAATGCGTGGGTGATACATTATAAAGGTAGGGTTTGTGTTACAAATGCAGAAGAAACTATCCATTATTTTGTTAATAAAATGTTTGAAAGTAAGTAAGATTCCTCTTTTTACTGTACACGTCAATAATTGCTGGTGATTATGTTTGTTGCTTAAATATGAGATGCGGCTATAGGGAAAATAACAAAATTATCTCAAACATCATCAATCTGGATGAACAACAGCATTGGAACGCCTCCGATAATATTGCATTACAAGATCTGCAAAATTTCGATGTAAAGCTTTCGTGACTGCAGGGATTCATATTCTTGGTTCTTTCGGTAAAGTCACGTAGAAGGGAAATAATACAATAAATTATTATGGTTTTTTATTATTATTTCCCTTCTACGTGACTTTACCGAAAGAACCAGGAATACAATCTGCAAATGTATGTTGCCCTCTAGTGTGTTGCTGAGATACAGCGTCTCTACGTGAACTGCCCCACAGCTCCGCTATTGTGGCGCAGGTCTTGTTCGCAGCGAAGAGATCCCAAGACCAGCATTACTTTCAGCAGACACCATTTCAAACAACCTTCCATCGTGGCTGTGTCTTTGTCTCGTCTCTGATGTTAAGTATTTGAACAATTATTTAGAAAACAATTCTGAACGGGTTTTTTTTATCAACAGAGTACTGAAGATACTCTGTTGCCTTTTCGCCGGGTCTTCCCTAGAAAAGAGAATGTGAACGGGCTCTCTCACCTGATATTTAAATAAAACACACACACACACCTGTACATGCTCGGGCTAACATCAGATCTCTGGCAATGCGTCTGGTATCACCAGACCTCACAAGCCCCGTGGAGGCGGGTCTGGCTGGCGTATCACGCAAATAGTCCGAAACGCCTTTCCCGTGGGTGTCGACGTTTCATGCACCCTGCCTTGTCGGGAGAAGGCAGCGCAGCAAAACACAAAATGTGGACTCCCACCTTGCTCCGTCTGCGTTTGCCCGTGCACTCATGCTCTTGCCCCCCCCCCCCCCCACAAGTATAACACCGTTATATGTATAGGACCGAAGAACTTGCGGGACTCATCACGTGGCTGCCTGCCCCTGTCTGTGGTTGCCCCTTGCAGGTTGGCTACGTACGGTGCGAAAGAGGTTTAACCTCCATATATAGCGCCTCTGAGTCGTTCTCTCTCTCTTGAGAGTGAACGAATACTGTGCGGCCAAGCATCACAAGTTGAAATTATTATTATAATCAGGGATGAGCGTGGACAATGCTTTGATGAGCGATCACCATGCGTGACAGGTGCTACGTTGTGTGCAGTAGAGGGCAGTGCACAAGAATTAAGTGTTGGATTGTAAACAGGACCCTGCGGGGTGGGCTGGTAGGAACGAATAACCAAAGAATATAAACATAATGTATTATTACACTTGTTAAGCCAGGAAAGCCCCACTGAGTCAAAAGGTTTTTGTAGGGTCCTGCCAAGTGTTTGCAGTAGGGGGCGATGTTGATAGACGGACGGACGGACAATATAATCTATTGGTGGTCTGGTCCACTTCGTTCCTACCAGTATAACTTTCCACGTCTATGCTTGACCCATTCACCACCACGCACTACTCAGTGGAGTGAAATGTTGCGAGTTTGGTAGTAATTTGTGTTCGGCAGAAATGGATGTACTTAAGCAATTTGTACAGCACTTATATATGTAATATTTATTTATTTTGACTTGTTTACCTTCCCTATGCTTTGCACTCCTATCGCTTTGTCTTGTTTGTTGCTGTAACACTCTGACCACGTGCCCCTACTGGACGTGTGTGGAAAAGCGCTTCACA
This sequence comes from Lampetra planeri, assembly GCF_965212315.1. Lineage (NCBI taxonomy): Eukaryota > Metazoa > Chordata > Hyperoartia > Petromyzontiformes > Petromyzontidae > Lampetra > Lampetra planeri. The sequence goes on along the minus strand of NC_136124.1, from coordinate 1,091,908 downwards.
GCTCATCGGATTCCTCCACGATGAATAGAGTTTCTGATTCCGAGATAAAGATTCTGATTCTTAAATAACCCCCACGACCGACAAGGTCAGTCCAATGATAAAGGGCTGTGTGCATCGAACATGAGAATAATGAAGGGCTCTCCGTGTGTGAGCCTATTGAATGTCAATGTATCTGCTTTTTTAAACAGTGTAACATGTCAGTGAAATAGCCGCGAAGCGTGTCTTTGTAGAAGTAGGTGTGAGGAATATTGTTTTAAATGAAGGACAGCACTGTAGAATTTAAAATAGAATTCGTGATTTTTATACAGCATTTACAATGGTAAATTATCAATCTACATGCAAGCTTTTAAAAAATCAGGTTACTAAAATAGTTTGCTGCATTTTGACGAATACGTGTTTGCAGATGTATAAATAGCATAACGTACTGTACTCTGTGAGCATTAATCATACATTGAGGTTTAATTATAACAAAGATTCGAAACTGCGTAACACCGCTCAGTTTCATGGAACAGAAGCAATTACTACAAATGAACGGTTGAGGTCGGCATTGAGTTGGTAAATGCAATTGAGTGAAATGCGCAGAGGAGCTAAATATTGGCAGACAGAAGAGAAACAATCTTTCCAGTGACATGTTCAAAGTCAAAACATCCCATCGGCAATTGGGCAACAGAAGGTTTTTGACCTATTTCGCACTCATAATATTTAACATTGAATCATAGCGCATGAAACAGTTTTCTATTGTAATTGTTGCAAGCTAAAGTCAGCATGATGCGTAAGAACACATTGCTTGGTAAGTGTAAAGGTTCAGCCCTGAAATTATGTGGGGCGCCACGGTGACTAGATCTTGACTACCTCGCCTGGTATACAGGAGGTCGTGGGTTGGATCCAGACCCTGACGCCTGTTGTATATTTGGAGTTTGCGTGTCTCTCTCCCTGTGGTGTGCGTGGATTTTTCTGCTGGTCCTCCCGTTCATCTATCCACGTTTAGAAACCTGCGTTTATAGTATTTGGCTCTTACAAAATGTCCACCTGATAAGCCACTTGGTTGAGCTATCATTTCTGACCAGGTCGCTTCTGAAAAATAGCTCAGTGGGCCTTATCTGGTAAAACAAAAACAAAATTGTTTCCAGTTTATTTGTTCACGCCACTGGAACACCACTGCTGGTGGAAGGGCCTCCACTCGGAAGAGCCCCTTTATAGGGCATATTGGCCGACTCTCCCATCCTGGCCAGACGTCCTGGTACCCACATTTTACTCCACCGTATGCAACCTGTGAATCGACTCACTGTGGTGTACCCATCGTCTCAACTGCCACGGCGGGATATTGAACCGGATTCCTCTGGCTTGCAAGTCCAGTGCGCTGGCCATCAACATTGTGGTAGCATCCCCAAAGGACCTGAATGTGATGTAATAAGTGACGGAATTTATATTGGACTTGTGCTACAACAAGGGGTGTTTCATATTACTACGGACTTGTGATGTTTTAAAAGGCACCTCCCTACCCTTTCCCAACACTTACAAAAACACGTTTAATTAAAGAATACTTCTTTCTCAGGGCCAGTTGCACAGTGACTGGTCACATAAATGCACAAAAGGACCTTAAATTATACTGTACACATAAATGCCATCGTCTTGGAAGCGTGTTTCAATCATTCTGTAACTGCATTTAATGAATTATATCACAGTGCCACATTGCGTTTGGTATAAGGTCTCCATTTGTTACGTTTGCTCGCTTGATGAAATGTTGGTTGCAGCAAATTAATGTATCTGAAAATGGAAATGTGCATGTTTTAAACTGTATATTCTACAACAACGCAAACTTGTATTCCTACAAGTTATTTGTTGCTAAACTTGATGAATAATTGTAGTTTCCCATACACGTATTTGCAATGTAATAAACTCATATTCTAGCGGTTTGATGTCGGTCATTTTACTTGCAATTATGATTTTGAAAAGTATTCCTTACGTCCCTCATAAACGAGCGATGGACGATCGAGAAAATCGGTCTAATCTTAAAGGAAGGTGTGCATGGACGAGTACAGACATCGTCAACCGTGCTCTATCCACTGCTGGACGATGGCTTCCCCAAGCCGTCGCCATCTCTCGCAGTTTCGCCATGCGACAATTCATCCCTGGAATTCTTACGCGTGGGCTTATTTCGTCGCTCAGTCTCCAGTATGGCGAGCACCGTCTTGGGTGTGTAAGCTCCTTTGACTGCCATTCCATTGTAAGTCTCGACCACCGACCATCATCCCTTGCAGTCATGCGGCCTGTCCAAACGTCCTCAGTTTTCCTCAGAGTCAATGTGATGTCTCGGACTTAAGTGTGCTCCCCTTTAGGTCTCGCGGTGTAATTCCAAGCATGCACCTCAACAAACGTGAATAAACACCATGGAAATATTAAAAGCACAACAAATCAAAAAGGTACTTTGGAAATGAAATATTAAACGTAACAGAAAACAGAAACTGTTGCATAAAAAATTTACGTACTTTTAATTAAATTACCTTTAACGTGCAATTCAAGTGTGAAGCAACAAAGGACCGGATAAGAGAAGATAAATCAATAATGCATAAGCGAATATGAAAGATGAATCCCAAGAGTTTAGTCGACTATATACTCTAGATTTCTGAAACTCCCAAGTCAGCTGGGATGTGAGATGACCAGCAGATGGAAGGACAAATGTTATACTACCGTATCCCCTTATCTCCACGTTACTCCACTTTTGAAAAAAGCATACATGTTTTTTTATTGAATATTATGTTGAGGCTCTGCTGTAAATAAAACGCCGTTGACCACACCGGTTTTTGCAGAAGCTTTTGGGAACAAATAACACTGGAGATGGTGGCTCACAATTCGGGCAACACTTCGTGCTCTGAAATCCTCATACGACATGATGAAATGCAATGTGCCAGCAACATTTGACGCAGTAATTTTACTTTCAATTTACATTTATTTATTTAGTAGTAATGTTTTCCTTTTGGTTATGGAACAGTCTGTCTTACTCAGTTTCTATTAGATAAATTAATATGCAAATAAAAAAAAACTGGTTGTCAGAAAACTATTTCTTTATTCTCATCAGGCCCAACGGTGTAAGCCTGCAATGTGCAGTCTTCAAATCTATCTCTCTGACCTCTCTATACATGTACGATAAAGCGGGTCATTGCCTGAAACGTTGTCTATTATTAATTTCCTTTAAGGCAGTGTTATTGACGAATGTGAGTTGTTTTGTTAATTGATAGGATGTATTTCGCCAATGCCAAGGCAGACATGTGGATGATTGCAGCGATGAAACTCGTGATTACATCTTCATACCACAAAATGGTGTGGTTTTGTCAACATCGCTAAAACCGCTGTCTCGTTATGTATTTTACAGCCCTTTCTCAATCCACTGCTGGATGGTCTCAATCCCCACTCTTTGTCAGTCACGTGGGTTGTTTGACCATATTTCACAAAGCTGGCTAGTTTAATTTACTATGAGCCAAGAATGTCTGTGTGTCCCGTGCCTGACGTCACTCCACGTCAGCCAGCCCCCCTAATTAATACTCATGAACAGGTGACGTCCTCCACATGGACACCCCCCCTCATTAATAATCATGAGCAGGTGACGTCACTCCACATGGGGGGCCGAGGCGTCTCCTCCCCCCTTCTCAGCATCAACTTACAACCCTCACTACAAAGGCAGAACCCTCACGTCACGTGATCTCCGTAACGCTGTTGAGACATCGAAGTAAAAAGGACGTCATGATGAACAAGGGATTATAACCTTTAAATGACATAGGTCTGTGTCACCGCGCCCTTACAAATTGCACACGAATTGATGCAATGACTATCACGTCGCGCTCTGCTTTTCGCTTGCAAGTTTCAGATTTACTGAAATACACCCGTCCTTGGACGGGCAAAAGGCGAGTTGTTTGATATGAACAAGTGATATTGGTCAGGAGAGTCCTTGTTGAGCTGATGGACTCATAGTTTTCATCATCTGAGTGAAGAACGTAGATCGGAACGTAGATCTATTTCAATTACTATATTGTTGAACAACAGCCAGGCATGGTGCACAATCGTGTTGACGAAGTGCTCTTGCCAATAGCATTAGGTAATCCAAAAGCAGTTCTTTAGCGAGATTGGCTCGCAGTCGACACCAGTTCACTTTTCTTTATGAAGCAAATGTTGTTGGATGATATTCAGAATCAGAATATGTATTTATAACGGAGGAATCCGATGAGTTATAAAGCTTTTTCCTCACGGATGTCCAGTAGGGGTGGGTCAGAACGTTAGAATAACAAACAAAAATACACACGATAGGATTGCAAAGTATAGAAAAGGCTGATGGATTGACAATATTTTATTTGTGTCGCCTTTTACCCCGAATGCAAACTACAGTGTTGGGATTATAACGTAGCCATCATCGCGGAAACATCGTAGGACCCTTCTAAAGAGAGACACCACATGGGCTGCAGAGGGCAGTGCAGTAAATGCATCGTTGTTACACAGTACTCTGCTCTAAATGGCCTGACGATATTACCATAAATGTGCCCAGTCTTGTCATGTTTTTAGAAGCGAGCTAAGCAGCAGGGTTCGGCCTGGACAGTGCTTGGTTGGGCAACCACCGTGCATGTCAGGTTATTGTAGACTGCTGCCGGGCTATCCGATGTGGACAGCAGAGGACACATGCCACAATCTACTGATGTGCTGTATGTGTACGCTCCTACGTCTGTGCTTCCCGCTTTCACCCCCATTCACCACTGTAGTCATGATATACGGTTAAATAAACCGCACGGCATTGGAAGGTCCTCCAACCAGCAGATTTAGCAATGCCCCATAAACGAAGTAGGTGTTTTATATGGAGCGCTCCTTCCAATAACTGGTAATCCAGCTGCATTTAACCAGCCTGACTGCTGATGTCAGCCAAAAGGTGGAAACCGGTCCAAGGTTTGCTTGCTTAAATGTTGCTTGCTGATGATAAGACTCAAATATATTGTAAAAAAACGTACAATTTAATTGGTATTGGCCAAAAATTTGAATACTGAAAAAATGACCTGCACACACAGTACTCAATTGGGATTACACAAAGCGACATCGCCTCCTGCTCAAAAAAACGTGGATCAAACAAATGTCGTGATCATGCTTTGGCTTTTAATCTATCGCCCTTCATGCTCAGAACGCTTTAAATCGCATAGTATCTCAACTCACTGATTGGAAAGAGGCACCACCCCAGTGGCAGCTGTCCCTGTGGGCGCACAAGGTAATTCGGCACCCGGCCTGCAAACGGACACGTGTGTGCCACTAAGCGGCGATGATTACTGCTGTGAGTCATCTCAATTGATTTGTTAAAAAAAACTGTTCATATATATACACAGAACAAAGTTCTACTCATATTTAATAATAATTTTATTTTCTATAGCGTCATTCATGCGATTGCATCCAACAACGTAGCACATCAATTATCCAGTTCGGTACACAACATATAAAAACAAAACCGCACTACTTAGGATTGTTTTTATACATAAATAACGAGAAAAAAGTGCACGTAACAAGAAAAGAAAATCGCAGAGAAAACAAACTAAAGTAAATAAATTCGTTCGGTCTCCATGCCCCAGACCACCACAACGCCAACATTTCGCCGGATTTTTGGAGAGCCTTCACTGTAGTGGTGGTGGAGGGGCCCCCATGAACAACATTTTAATCCACATTTCATTTGTCGTACAAGTTCAAACTGAAACAATAAAGTAGCTCAATTTACATGTAGGTCCTCCTCTGAAGAAAAAAACCGTGATAATTATTTTCTAAATTTTTGTTGTTGAAATGAATCTCAGAGACCACCACCACAACGCCAACCCCACGCCCGCGTCACGTGACTGCGCGCGCCCTGCCGTCCCACTTACACTCATTGCGCATGCGCGAGAAACACCCCCCCCCCCATTTCCAACCCCCCCTCCCCACTTCTGTTTTCTTTCCCAGTTCACGTAAGCGGCCGCCGCCACGCGAGCCGCACGCCAATTGGCTGTAGACGCAGCACGTGACCGCCGCCCTCCACACGGGGGGCGGTGCCGCGCCTTGTGCGTGCTGGGAAATCTGCGCGTCCCCAGCCGCTCCAATTGCAGAGGCGAGGAGGAGGAGGCAGAAGAGGCGTCGGCGTGAGGCGAGAGACGAGAGGCCGGACACCCGAGGAGGAGACGGAGACCGAAGGAGGAGAGAGGGAACAGTGATGAGAGGCGCGAACATGGCCGCGCCGCTGGCCCACTTCGACGAGGACTGGCAGGACTTTAACGAGTTCAAGGCGCCGCTCACGGCCGCCGCCTCCTCCAAGCTCGACGATTCGCTCAACTCGAACGCCGCCGACGCCGCGGACGAGGACGACGATGACGGCGGCGATGTTCGTGGTGGTGGTGGCGGTGGCGATGCGTGTGGTGGAGCCGGGGTGGTGAAGGTGGCCTGCTCAAGCTCGGAGGAGCTGGGCGAGCTGGTGGACAACTTCTCTGGAGATTTGGGCTGCAGCTTCCAGTCGATGGAGGACCTGGTGAGCGGCTTCGAGGAGCAGCTGACCGCCTGCTTCAGGAACTTCAACGCCCCCACCGAGGCGCTGGCCCCGGTGCGAGCCCTGGGGGAGGCGGACGGGCTCCGAGACGACGAGTGAGTGTGTGTGCTGTGCATCGTCATGATCATCGGCATCGCGACAAGTGGCAGTGGCAGTAGTGGTATCAGTAGCAGCAGCAGCGGCATCATCGGCATCGTGACAAGTGGCAGTGGTAGCAGCAGCATCAACATCGTTACCATCAGGAGCAACATTGAACCTCAGTCACGGCATCATTGACGGTATCAAGAGCAAATTGAGCAGTATCAGCGACATCATCATCAGTCGCAGCAACATCATCATCAGTCGCAGCAACATTGAACACAGTCATCTTCCGCAGTATCATCATCAGCTGAAGTAGCATCAACGCGAGCATCATTTGCAGTCACAACAACATCAGTGGCAGCAGCATCGGCAACAGCATCATAATCCTCAGCATCCTCTCGCAGCAACATGGGATATCGCCAGCAGCGGCATAGTCGGCATCATCACCGTGGTCATCATTGGAGACCGTACCCGCAACATTACACACAGCAGCAGATACACCGGCAACATTCATCACCATTCGCCATCAGCAGTCGCATTAAACATCATTAGCGGCAACGTCACCAGCTTAGTCCGTATCGGCAGCATCACGAATAATAAGGAAGGGAAACAACATCGAGTTGAATGGCATCAGCATCATCGTAAACATGAGCAGCAACATATGATAATTGTTTTTTTGCCTTTTATCTGGCAACAAAACTGACACCTTTTTTTTTACCAGGAGTCATGTTTGCATTGACCACAATACCTGCAGTCGAAATGCAAACAAAAAACACACAACTCTGATAATGTATGCACTGTCCTTGAAATTTATTGGTCCACACCCGAGACAGCTTTCTTTAGAGCCTCGTCTCACATGGTGACTGCAGGTATTGTGGTCAATGCAAACATGACTCCTTGTAAAAAAAAAAGTGTCAGTTTTGTTGCCAAATAAAAGGGTAAAAAACCAATTATCATATGTTGCTACTGGCAAATGAGGTTCCAATGATGAGCAGCAACATTAAACATGAGCCACATAAGTTTCAGAAACACATCAGTAGCAGCAGCGTCATTATCATCATCAGAAGTACTTGTTGACAATAAACATAGCAGGAATAGATGTTTAACAATACCAGCATACATAAATATCGCCTGCATTAGCAGCCTCAGACGACAGGTAAAGCCGAGCCCCGGACATCGGAAGCATCATTTGGCACCAGGGGCATTAAACATAATGAGAATCATTGATGGCAGCATTAGTGGCATCCACGCCGACAAGATAGCGAGGTGCAGCTAACAGCAGCTGCGATATTAAATATTATCACCATCATTCACAACAGCAGCAGCAGCATCCGGTACGAGTGCGTGGCGACCCCGATAATCGGGGACGTAATTGAACACGATCAACATGATTAGCATAATCAGCAGTAAGAGCAGGATCGTCATTATCAACGGCGGTATTCAAGATCATTGGTTTAACGAGGTGAGATCTCGAGGCGACCAGCATCGCATAAGGAAACTCGGTACCATTGATTGTACAGCATCATCATTAGAATAATTAGCAACAGCAACACCCATGTGCAGCAACAGCAATGAATATCTGCATCGACATTAAGATAACAATCGGTGAAAATAGTGTGAGCAGAATTCTTGAACATAATCACCGGCGGGATTGCCGTTCGGGTTAACCATCGGCAGCAAAATCCTTATCCGTAGCAGCATGATCATAATCAGCAAGGATTGTGCCTTCACGAGTGTTGTCGGCATTGTTAGCAGCCTGCATCGGTATCAGCATTCAGCGGCATTATTATAATGATCAGTAACAACAGCATGATCATCACCTATGGAAGTGTTATAATCGCAGCAGCAGTGTCATGATTATCATCAAGTATTTTCATTATCATCAGCCGCAGAATCATGACCAAAAACAATTTTTATACTGTAATACGGGAATACATCTTATATCGTGCCGTAGCATGGAAAGCCTTTAAACGGGCCCTGTAATGTCACCATCAGCAGAAATATCGTGGTCATCACAAGCAGCAGATTCAGACCTCGAGCCAATTACAATATCAATTTTAACTGAGATTCCATATACAAATACATTGTTCTTGCAATTCATTGCAATTTGCACATTTACAATTGGGATTGAACTCAGGTATGATTGCCAACCTACATCACCATTCCAGGCATTGTCACAGAGCAATCGTTTATCATCGACTGCATGAGGTGAAGTGGCAAGGGCCCCAACATCATTCTTCAACAGCAGCGGCATCATTTGCACCTTTTGCACAATTATCATGATCATCATGATTATCACCAGCAGCGTCAAACATCATCAGCATCACTAGCAGTATCACCAAAATGATAATCTTAACATCACCATCATTTTTATTATTCCAGCAGCATCATTATCATAATTATCAACCACAATTACTAAAAAGGTCGTTATCAGCATCATCACAGATGGAATATGGCACCAAGGTTGTGGGGGCCCATTCATCGTGGTGGTCATGCCATTGTGACATGATGACCAGCAGCTTAATGTTACTGGCCTTAACATTTCTAATTAAGGTGAAAGTCTTCTCCGAGGAATGTCTGCAGCATCACCAAGAAGCTTGTGGCATAAGTGAGCAGCAGCTTGCATATCATGGCCATGACAATTTCAATAAAGGCGACTTGATGTATTGCTTATGTAGGTAAACAAGGATGTGTGTATAAACACACGGGTGTGCAAAATATGTACAATGTGCAATGTTCTATTCCATATTTACACACGGTACAATTGAGGCCGTCCCACTAACAACACTAATTTGGGTATTATTGTCATTATCACAGTTGTGGGTATTAGGACTTGGAAAATCACCACGTAGACAAGACTTGCATTTGAATAAGTCCTGATTGACTGCCTAACAACCCAAGGAGGTGGTGGGGAAGAGACACGGGTGTGCAAGTGTGCTACTTACTGTCAAGTCTAACCGCCAAGCATACTAACGCATTTCTTAGCTGCTTGTCAAATTCCTCCGATCATCGTTACTACCGCAACGGAATACAAAGTCTGCTTCAGCAGAAAGGGAAACGAATCCGTTTTAAAGGTTAGATCACAAAATGGTGTATGCAATGGTGCATTGGTCTCAGATGACCATTAATGCTCAATTTGATCAGAGGCATGTGCAGTCGCATTGTGGATTGACCTGCATTTTTAAATCCTTCATATTAAGTTTGCGTGCTTGCGTGCTTGCTTGCTTGCTTGCGTGCTTGCTTGCTTGCTTAGGACTGTGCAAATCTTTCGCTCGTTTTTTAACCCACTTCCCGTGATCCAATCGAGCTGACATTTTCCACACAGACTCGTTGTGCCAGACAATTAATGTTCGTGAAAAAAAATTCCCAAAATGTACACTTTTTAGGCAAAAAAAAATATTTTACATATATTCAAATAGAACTCATTCATCGCTTTGGCTGAACGTCACAGTATAAGAGCCCAGAGCGTAACCCCTCCACAGGCCGTGGCGGAGTAGCGCAGTTGGTAGCGCCCTCGCTTCCCATGCCAAAGGTCGCGGGATCGATCCCCGCGTCCTCCACAGGCGAATATATTTTAAATCCTTTATATTAAGTTCGCTGCCACGCATATAAAGGATTTATAGTGAAAAACTTTGTTTTTACGGGTTATACTTATTCACTCTAATGCACCTTAAGTAGAGAGTTAGGCCCCATAGTATGCTAGATAATGGTGTACTCCTTACACACTACTGGATTCCAGAATATTATCAACGATGTATTCATGCTACAGCACGCTGAGGTTGTCATACAATTGGATTGGACAAGTATGTATACACTACAGAACTCTAACAACAATTAGGGTGTTTTTCACCATAAACCACGGAGATTGAATGCGGAAATCAGCTTGTGGGCAGGCACTAGATGGACATCGCGAGATCATGAGAGATGGCTACAGCTTGGGGAAGCATTTTATTCTGCAGTGGATTGATCATCGTTGATTATGAATCTATATGCACCTACCACCAACGTTTTAATTTACAGTTTATATCTACTCTAAAAATATAAAAACATTGTGATCATTATATGATGTGTCAGATAAAATTGTGTATGCTTTAGGAGATGAAACTTCTCCTTAAATAAACATTAGCACGGTGGCTATGTGTTATCCTTGAGAGTCAATCCCAGAGTCCTGCGTGTCTAGAGATATTGAAGATAACACTGCTTTTGAAAAGTTATCCATTGACACGGTGGAATGACACAGACCACCCTGAATCCATATTCAGCCAAACAAAAAGGGCCTTATCAACAGGCTACATTACCCAACAGGTTCAGCTTCTATCAAAGTACATGATATATACATGCACATTTCATGTAATGCATGTGGATAGATAATTTGACTATGTTAAGCACATTCTGATCCTGTATTTTTATATTACGAACAAAAAATCCCAATATTTTACGTGAACGTAATAAACACCATCATCTCTTAACGAGGCTATAAAGATTTTTATTAAACAATAATCCTCGTAATAAACAACTAAAACATCCACACCATCCCATTACATACATAATTGATTTGATTTCCATGCATTTATTATTTTTGCTAAATGTGTTCGTCACTTAGAATCATTTTTTTAAATCTTTTATGTAATTATTTTGTGGGAACTAATGTGTACCGCAAAGTGTATCGCCATTGTCCTTGAACAAAAATATTAAAGGTTTTTCATTTCCGTGGAGCTCAAAAATCAGGTCACAGATGTTTTAGCCGCATTTTATTCAATGAAATTAATTAACGGTGTATGTCATACCCATTGCAATTACAGCACTGACGAACCCCCAAAGCGTATACATTTTTGTAAGTTCAGTCAAATTAAGACATTTTCCAAGTCTTGGATGCAAATGCGAGGTAATTGCCCGTGGATCCCAGGCCAGGCTATGCCGTGACAGATGTAGGGTCCTGTGTGACTAACTAGGTTACATGTTTTTTTTTTACCAATCTGGAGCAAAATCAGCCTCGATATTTTTTTTTATTGTTTTGGGGTCTTTCGGTAAAGTCACGTAGATAGGTTCAAAGAAAATAACAAAAAACTACGACGTTTCGATCGCAACACAAGCGGTCGTCATCAGGAAAAGGGGGTTAGGCTCTAAAGGCAAACTGTTTATAAAGTGCCCAAGTGTCAGCAGCATGGGCGGGGCAGCTAATGTTAATCTAAGTCAGGGGTCCTCAAACTTTTTAAACAGGGGGCCAGTTCACTGTCCCTCAGACCGTTGGAGGGCCGGACTATAGTTAAAGAAAACTATGAACAAATTCCTATGCACACTGCATATATCTTATTTTGAAGTGAAGAAACAAAACGGGGAAAATACAATATTTAAAATGAAGAACAAGTAAAGTTAAATCAACAAACTTGCCAGTATTTCAATGGGAACTATGGGCCTGCTTTTGGCTAATGAGATGGTCAATGTCCGGTTCCATATTTGTCACTGCTAGTCGTAACAAGTGATGCAAGTGTGCATCCGTTAGTCTAGATCTGGTTGGAGATTTCAAATGTTTCATTCTGGAAAAAGTCTGTTCACAGACTTGTGCTGCCAAAGATGGTTGCCATGTTGAGTGCATGGTTCCTGAGATGAGGATATGTCTCAGAGGGGAGAGATGCATAGAAATTATGAAGGCTGCTTGACTTGAATGCGTCTTTCAGAGAGTCACAATTCTGCAGTTCAGCCAGTTCCATTTGGTAAATTGTATCCACATTTTCAATGTCAATAGAAAATGGGTTACGGAAAAGCTGTATGTCCTGTTCATGGAGATGAAGCTCTTTAAATCTAAATTGGAACTCCTTTTGCAATTTTTCCAGTGAATCCACACATGTTTTGTTTGGGAATGCAACCAATGGTTTTTCCGCTAACAGATTTTGAGTTGTGGGGAGATGGCAGAAGTTTTCCTCCTTCACTTGTTTGATGAGGAGGCCTAATTTTACTTCAAATGCTTTGACATGTGATTGCATATCACAGATGAGCTTCCCCTTTCCTTGAAGTTGCACATTGAAACTGTTGAGTAGCTGTGTTACATCTGTCAGAAAGGCAAGGTGCCATTTCCATTCTGCATCATTGAGCTCTGGTACTTCTTTGTTTTTTGAAAGCAGAAAAGCTGTAATCTGTGGAAGTAAGTCATAGAAACGTTTCAAAACTCTCCCTCGACTCAGCCAACGGACTTCTGTGTGGTACAGAACATCTTCATTGTCAACATTTAGCTCTGACAGAAATTCCTGAAATTGTCTGTGGTTTAGTGCATGAGCTCTAATGAAGTTAACACAAGATACCACAATTTTCATAACAGAGTCCCACTTCAGTGATTTACTACACAGCGCTTGTTGGTGGATGAGGCAGTGTATGGCTATTGGATGAGAATGGTTATGTTTGTCCATCTCTTGGTTAATGCGAGCAATTACTCCTTTCTTAGACCCCACCATGCTAGGAGCACCATCAGTTGTCACACTCGCTAGTTTAGCCCAGTTCAGCTCCAAGCCATTCACAGTTTGGCAAACCTTTTCATAGATATCCTCTCCTGTAGTTGTTCCTTTGATGCTTTGCAGTGCAGCAAGCTCTTCTGTGACTTCGAAATAGTCATTCGTCCCACGAATAAAAATTAAAAGTTGTGCAGAATCACGAACATCATTGCTTTCGTCGAGTGCCAAGGAAAAATAGGAAAGTTTTTGTTGTGGAGTTTTGCAAATGCTGATGCAAATTGTCTCCCATTTCTTCAATCCTCCGTGTAATTGTAGGTCCTGAAAGACTCACTGTACTAAATAAATCGGCCTTCTCTGGACACATCTCTTTGGCAACAGAAAGAAGGCATTCTTTAACAAATTCTCCCTCCACGAATGATCTGCCAGTGCACACTATTAGCTTGGCAACTTGAAAACTTGCTCGCAGTAATGAAATATTTAGCTGCTTCTGCTTCACAAAAGTATTTTGCTGAGTTGTTAATGTATTTTTCAGTTTTAATATTTTATCTTTTCTAACTTCTCCGACCAAACAATCATATTTATCTTTATGTTGAGTTTCATAGTGTCGACGTAAATTGTATTCTTTGAACACAGACACTATATTGTGGCATATCAGACACACAGCTCTTTCCTTGTACTGCATGACAAAGTAATCATAAGTCCACTGTTCTTTGAATATCCTACACTCCGAGTCAATTTTTCTCTTTCTTGACATCATTGTTTCCTAGGGAGTCAAAATTGCTATTAGTAAAATACCAATATATATACAGCGCTACAAAAACAATATACCAGCAATAACGTTGCCCACACAGAGACATACAGACTGCACTGCCCATCAATGCAGTCTGATTGGGGGAACTCCGCTTTTACCCCAGGCTCACACTGGTGCGGGTGCCATTAAAAAGTTAATTACACCTGCAGTTTTGTTCACAGATCGCAGTGCGGTGGGCACAATGAGTGCCCTCCGCCGCAGCTCAATCAGTGCCCACCGCCGCAGCTTAATCAGTGCTCACCAGCGCAGCCAAATCAGTGCTCGCCACCGCAGCCCAATCAGTGCTCACCAGCGCAGCCCAATTAGTGCTCACCAGCGCAGCCCAATTAGTGCTCACCAGCGCAGCCCAATTAGTGCTCACAAGCGCAGTCTAATTAGTGACCATGGGCCGGATAAATGTCCTCAGCGGGCCGCATGTGTTCCGCGGGCCGTAGTTTGAGGACCCCTGATCTAAGTGATGGTCAACGATAGCGTTGGTGGTGGGTTTTCCACCAATTAAAGGGCTGCCAAGTAAAAAATTAGCATGTTAATGTGAGATTGTAGAGCCGCCGCCGCGTCGAGGTACGGCGCGCGGAGGTGGCTGTGTTGGTGTGACAAATTTAACCTGTTCATGTAAAATCGGAGAGCCGAAAATAACAACTAACATCGGAAGGTGGCAGGATGGGAACATCACAGCCAGTTATGACTTAAACTGGTTGATCACGTCCTTCCAATGATTGCTAAATTTGTACCCATCCTCTCGGTTGAAATTGTGTCTGTCTGTATATATGGATGGCTTCATGAACAAATCTTTGTTGATAGCCAGTGGGTTTGCAAAGTACCTTCGTCTTAGAGAAATCAATTTCGTGTGAGCCCACCACATTAAAATAATGATCATCCACGGCGAAGTATTGGTCCTACCATGTTTCAGATCTGCCTTATGTTCACGAACATGGTCCGAGACATGTCGCTTAGTTTCCCCAATGTAACTACTGCCGCAGACACAGCGTAGTTTGTAGACGCCGGGGTATTGCATGTCAGGGATCACATCCTTCACAAATGAGATCAGATCACACATTTTATGTACTGTGTTAAATCGAACCTGGATCTTGTGTTTGCTCATGATTTTGGAAATCTTTTTGGTGACCCCTGCTATGTATGGCAAGGTGATGATTTTGATTGGATTCTCAGATGGTTCTTTCCCAACGGTTTGGAGTGTTATTTTCTTTGAACCTATCTACGTGAGTTTACCGAACGACTCAAAGACTATGGATTCCTGCAGTCACGAAAGCTTTAAGTCGATTTTCTTTCAAATTTCCCAGCACAGAATTTGTCCAGCTGCAGTGAATTGCCTGATTGGCAGTTTGATAGTATCCCATTCATTGCATGTCAAAAGCTTTGGACACCTGGTGTGGATGGAGTAGATCTGCTGTTGAAGGCCTTTGGGCTAGGTCCGATTTGCATTCTAAATGAGACCAATTTAAGCCGATATAATGTATGTCTAGAATACATTACTCTTATAATGCTGAAGTAAATTTTATATTTAGTAAGATGTCATTATTTTGGTTGTTAATTCAAATATATGGATATTTGTTAAGTGCTATCTTAAACCAAAATCAGGTATTTGTTTTTTTGGAAATGTTACTTTCTTATCAATTACGGTATTATGCTGTATACAGACTTCACGTATCAATAATTTTCATATCCACAGGTATAGACAATTCTGTTTCAGGAAATACGTAGAATTTTAAAGTGTCCTCATGATACATAAACTTAATGGCCCCTGACACTTTCTTAAGCTTCTTAGTATACATATCATTGAGGGTGAAAAAACTGCAATAAGCACACACAAGGCTGCAGTGTCACTTAACATAGACCGCCACGCCAGTCCGTGCTTACACATCCCTGCTTGTTGCGTGAAGCCAATTAATTTTAAGCAAATGTATTTTTTAACTAGCTTTCACAGCTCTGTGGGATTGCTAGCCACTGCAATCTGCACGCACACATGCTGGGCGCACTGCTGCATTGCAGTATGTCGAATGCTCGCCTTTTTCAAACTGTGGCGTTTCCCCCTAGATGTCACAGCGCTGTGGTGTGCCGGGTTCTTTTGTAGCCTCGTGGCCATACGTGCATTAGCATGCAACTGCTGCTGCTATTCATGAGCATCACACCCAGTTTAAATGCGTTGCTGGTAACTTGCACATTTAGATTTTGAAAATCAATTACTTCATCAGTATATTAAGAGTTATGTCACCATTATTTTTTCATGATTTTAATGTTTTTCCATTACTTTAATGAAATATTAATGTAAATTAGAACTCGACAACAGTATAACCAGATGTATTTTTGTCATCTAAAAATCAAACTCCATCTTTTAGCTCTATAGGTGTTTGCAGTTGTAAATGTATGTGCACATTGTGTGTGTGTATTGGGAGCAAGGGTGAAGTTGTTATGGTACTGCGCCGTGACCCCAGCTGCCTGAGTTAGTCCCAGTCTATGTTGACTGACATGAATTAGTAGTAGCTGCTGCAGTGTGTAAACAATCAGAACCACTGGGGGAGACGCATTCTGTCGACATGATTGCCACCACACCACATCAAACCCTCACGCATTGTTCTAGCTGTAATATGGGTTTGCAGATGTCGGGTCCTTTTAGTACAATTACAGCTACTTTGTTAGGTGAAATTACAGAGACCTCACGAATGCATTTGTTTACGAATTACACAATCACAATTGTTATTGACGTCAGGTCTGGGTGCCTGCGAGGGACACTTTCCCCAATAGTCTATTTAGGACAGGGGTCGGCAACCTACGGCTCCGGAGCCGCATGCGGCTCTTTACGGGCTGCTTCTTGACGATATGTACGTATGTACAGTATGTACTCAGATGCATTGCGGCTCTTGAAATACTGAATTTTGTACCGAATTGGAAAGAAATGGCTCTTCTTGTTATTTTGGTTGCCGACCCCTGATTTAGGATATGGGGGTGGGATCTTTTGTGTGTTTTATCTGTTGGAAGTGCCCGTTCTGATGACTTAGGCGGCTATTGTGCGGTGTGTTGTAATGCAGTTTATCGGAACTGCATAGTAAGTGGGCATGTATAACAAAGTTAGGGGGATTGTTTAATCACGGTCCGGGAATTAAACCCTGCGTGAAGCTGATGGGTCACACTCATCTGCCCTGCTGCCATACCAGCCGCAATCTGAAAGAGCAGGGACTTGCTTACACAGTGGAGTGTAATGCCTCGGCTATTATAATATAGGGGTCATTAATTTTTGGCATTCTTTTTTTTTTCAGAGGATGGTGGGGGGGCAAGCTAGGATTGATTGACTCGTACTGCTGTGTAATGAATTAGTTTTTTACGTCTTTTAATTCCTGGACTTTTAATTGTCATTTAAAAACTTGCCTTGATTGCTACATATTCTGGTCACGGTTTAAAATTGAATTTCCTGCATCAATGACATTGTCCCCATTAAACGTATTTTTCAGTGAGGATCAGTGGTGTGTATTTGTGTGTGCTGGCAATGCAGATGCGATATGCATGTCAGGCCCGAGAGCCTTGCACGGCTGGCAGATTGTCAGCCTTGTCTGAAGTTGAGAGTTACTCCAGCTTTGACATTGTGCTATTGATATGTAATACAGCAGACACGTCAACAATTAATATGGACCAGACATAGTTAGGTACTGTACATCGCTGCTAGAACAATGCTTGCCTGAATGCGTTATTGTTTTTACCTGGTAGCGGGGACATGCTTTTACATATTTTCCAGAATTAATTGGTTTATGGCACTCTTGGGCAGCTATGCTTGTTCAGTATTATGTAGCTCTAGACATGTTATAGTGCAGCCCAAGGTGGCGGTGTGGCTTAGCGGTCACGGCACTCAGCCGGCGTGGATGATATCCAGGGTTAAAATCCAGGCAGCTGTTTGTGTTTAAAACCAGGTTTTCTTCAATAGAAAGTTGATGGTCTGAGCCTGGTCACCAATTACTGGAGGACATTATTTTAATATATGTAAGGGTTTTCTAATTTCAATAACTTCCGGCATTTAGAACGAGACATAAGGTTTTTGCAACTAACAATCTCATTTCGGAGTCAATGTGTAAAGGATAAAAAGGCCATTTTGAAGATTCTTTTTTGGAAGAGATTCTGTGAAACATCTCTCCCACAGGCTGTGTTCTGGCACACGGGTTCACACTGCTCTGTGGGATTGAATTATTCTTTGTCTTGTGGCATGACACGGTTAGTACAATGGGAATAGATTGGCATGAAGGACAAATATATATTTTATGCAGCGACATTCATTATTCCTGTTTTGAAAGCTGCGGAACCAAGCAGTGAGTCCTCCACCTAATGGCAGACAGCTATTCGCAAAGCAGTGCAGCAAAAGCATTGGCACAAGGTGTTCTTGCATTACATAAATTGAACCCATAATGTGATGCTTTGTCAAGTGCCTAACATTTGCTATTTATTTACATGTTCAAAAGTGTCCATTAATCAGTATTGGCATTCACTGACTGCTGGCAAAAACCATTAACTGATTAAAAGCATTTGTAAACACAGTCCATTTGGTCATTTGATCTGCAGGCTGTGGGCACGGTCCTTATCTGCCTTCATCTCAATCACTTGAATACAAGCAATATTTAACCTGTAATGTGACTGTTTAAAATCAATACAAATCTAATTTTAAGTATTGTCGGGTGTATGTAGGATACGGTTAAACGTCTGTGAGATCTGTAGCGGCTATGTTTCATACAGGCTGTATAGATGCCTTGGTACTAACGGAGTGCTTTGTGCGTTGTTGACGGCGATGCAGGCTGTGGAACAAGGTGACGGACAACTACGGGAATGTCATGCCCGTGGACTGGAGCAGCTCTCACACAAGGACACTTTATTTGCCAACGCTCAACCTCAACCAGAAGAAGGTAACAACGCTGAGGATCAACGAAATATGGCCTCCCAATAATCTGGAACAGTAACGATTGCCAGCGGTGTTTTATGTATGGAGTATTCAGCCGGCATCAGTTTAGTTATGTTTAATTCCCCGTGTTGCCACTTGTTTGGACATATATAGTGACACTGGGGGGGAAATCTGTCATAAAATGGGTTTTCTTTGGGATTGCTAGACCACATTAACGTTAAGCTTAATCCGTATCAAAATAAGATGGTAACTCACAATACGATGTCATCCTTTAAGACTGCACTGTTTGTGTCGAAGGCATATTGTAAACCAAGCCATGTAATAATTATAATAAGAGGGAGTACGTTTTATGTTTAACATAACTTAACCCTACAGTGATACATTTTCAAGTAATTACTTTTTTATATGATTGTCAACCGATAATTCCAATCTGATTTAATTTGTAAGCAACAACACCGTTTATAATATCTATTTTTCGCTTTCCCGCCCTAATTTAATTTCTGCTATTTGTATCATGTCCTACAACAATGCTTGCATTGATAAATATTGCAGTTGCCTTTTCAGCCTTTACACAGGGGGAGGGGGGGGATGCACAGGCCACCCGATAGTTTCAATGTTGCTGACAAAACCAAAATATGTTGTTCGGTTTTTGTGTACAGTTATTAGTGACCGGGTGTAGACCATCATCTCATTGAACCTGAGATCCCAGTTCAATCACAGGCAACTAAAACCCAGATGCAAACCCAGAATCCCAGCAGTTCAAACTCAGCACTGACCTGTGAGCTATCTGGGTTAGGTTACACTATTACAATCACTATCGCAATCCAAAACCTATTTTATATATATAAAAACTGAATTCACATGAACACCAAAACCAACATTTCAGACCACTGCCCCGCCTGTTTTTATATTGTTTTGGCACCTCCACCGTCTTGTCTCATACGCTCTGATTAGAGCCTAGCTCTGCGTTGCCCGCAGCAACCGGATACTGTCACGTGATTGGTGTAGCAGCTGGGGAGCAATGCAGTTGCCCCCAAAGCGAGTAGCGTTACGATGTGTAGCCTCGTTTGATTGAGGGGGGGATGCTTCTGTCCTGCAGGTAAAATGTCTAGGTGGTGACAGATGACGGATTAAAAGCTTTTTGGCACGGCTGTTACAACTGCACATTTGTGAGGAGTGCCTGCATCTCCTGAGCAGAGTCATTAAATGGATAGCCCTCAACGCTCTTCACGGGTCACAAGTGATGCGAGGGGCTCTGTTTACACAACCAAGAGCACTTGGATTGCAAAGGGGGAAAAAGCGATTAAGCTATTCCTGCTTGGCTACCAATACAGGATATGGTTCAATATGTAAATGTGATTTTTTTTTTCCCAACACAAGTAAAAGAATCTGCTTGCATGTCATGTATATCTAATTATTCATATATAATGTGCATTGCTCACATTTTAGCATTTTTCTGTAACTTGAAAATAAGTATTTTTTTTGTCTTCTACAGCATCCAATGTGAATTTTTATCTTCTTTTTTATGATTTGTGTCAAGAAAGCGAGATAGGAAATATAATTTCAAAGTGGGCTGCCACTTATCTTATGTTGATACGATCACCGAAACTTGATGCGAGTAAGAGTTGACATCGAAAAGCGATAATCCAACATGAAGGCATTGTACATTGTCATTGCCAGAATACAGAAGCTTGATGGCGCACTGCTCAAGAGATTCACTTGTGACTTTCTGTCTGACTAGTTACCGCACGTCTCGCCTTTCAGTCCAGTAATGTGAAGCAAAACACAAAGTTACCATCTGCTTCAATATTTGTGGATCTTAGCACTAGTCTTTCTCAACTTATAACTTGAGAAAATAATTGTCAGTTACACACCAGGATGCCACATGTGATGTGACTGTCAGTTGGAAAGGTGGTGTTTGCAGTGTTAGAGACCCTCTGGAAATCCTTTTTAAGAGTTTAACTTGTTTCACTTGCAAATTGGATATTTCGCTGGGGGATCTTCAGTAAACTTTGCTTCGTGGTTAACACCATTCAACATGGTCATGCATGCGTTCTGACACACAAGCCGCATGCTGGAGGAAGTTAATGTGCGCATGACAGTTTTTGAAACATTTTCTCCCGTGACCCCAAGGAAGAGCATGCGGTGACTGCAGCCCATTAGAGCAGTGCGCTGTCTGCATGAGCATACTATGGGCTAATGGGAAAGAAGGCACAACTCGGTAATTAGTTGAGTGCCCGCCTGCATGGTAAGAATATATGGGACAGAAATATTGTATTTGCAGCAGTGGAACATGGCTAATTCATAAGTACGTGCTAATGTGAGCTTGTTATCGTTTTCATTTTAAATGCACAAGGCCCTCCTTTATATCCACTCTGTACAATTTACAAGCCATGTAAATAAATTGTTGACTTTACTATAACGAGTTGGTCAATAGCACGAAGATGCTACATTAGAGGAAGAGTGTGGGTGCCATCACGCCTAGGTTCTTTCACGCTGTCGCCTCTCATCCAACTCGTCTATTCATTCCAGTGCCGCCATTCGAAGGGCTAAACATGCTTTTAAACGACAACGTGCATTTTACAGCACCCCATTTCGGTGTTTCAAAGGTCGCTCGTGTAAACTCTGATTCATAAGGGGCCATACACGTTTCAAACAAACATTGACGATTACAACATTCATGCTGAATGCAGGGTATGTGAGTAACGCTGTGTTCCTTGTCCAACAGGGATTGCCTTCACACTTACAGTGGGTTTTTCCCCTTAACATTGGTCTATTTATGGCTTTTGCTTTGATACCTTGGCCTGTTGAAATTTACCAGTCAAATGGCTCTGGATAGGCAATTATCTTTAGGTGCAGGCTCACTTAGCTTTAATGTTATTCATTGTTCGCAGCTTCGGCTCGTTGTTTGCTTTGTCGTCGTAAATATGTAGAGCATCTGATTGTGTGAATATTTAACGTTCCGCAAGTCGTCTTGTGTTGCCGGGCTGTGGTTCCTGCTGTGCGGATTAATTCGCGCAGCAGACGAGGCTGCCACTGTTAATATGCACACTGTATACCAAGCAGCAAAGCGAACCACATGGAAAAAATGGAAGCTCGCAACGTGAACATTTTTCAACATTCACGAAAATCCACATTCCTTTCATTTGCCAATGTTACGTTGTACATTTGTTTAGAGACACATCTGCTTGTACAATATGTTGATTCTATAATGTCATTTTTAAGACATTGCCTCACAATAAGACGGCTATAGCTCTAGACACCTTTTAATTATTGGAAACTCGCAAATAATTATCGCCTGAACCTGGTTTGGAGGTTTGTTGAATAAAAAAAACCTCCTGCTGTTCAGATTTTTTTAAATAACAAATATAATGGCAGCAGTGGTTTAGATGCTTATGTATACTCTCTCAGCCACGCCCTTCGAGGCTAGACTCACAAATACATTGTTTATCTATAATTCCTTGAGAATACAGAATGAATGCCTTAAAATCAGTCAATGTGGAAGTTTTAATTTAACTTACCCTTACCCTGACCGTTTCTTAAATTCCCCACTTCACCTCTGTCTAACCAGCAGTATAAATACTGTACGTGTACCTACCACAGTGAGTTGATTGGCAGGTCGCGTATAGTGGGGTAAAGTGTGGGTACTGCCACCTCTTCCCAGACTTCTAATCAGTGGGCAAGAGTAGACTCAACTACCCTATAGAAGGGCTCCAGAGCTCCCTTGAGCAGAGTCCCTTCTATCAGCAATGACGCGAGCATGTATTTTCACCATTGCACCTTAACTTTTTTTGTACTCATTTAACAGTTGGGAAAAACAGCACTTCCGAGTTTCATAAAGATTAGGGGTAGGCTATTTTGTTGGACTGGACTGGCTGTCTGGGCGGTGGTGTGACCCTGCTCCCCTCCACGGCGACATCTGCTCGCAGGAGAAGGAGGGTGTTAACCTGGATCTCTCTGACGACGAGGAGCTACGCGACCAGTTGGACATGCACTCCATCATCGTGTCCTGCATGCAGCCAGAGGAGCCGCTCTTCACCGCCGAGCAGGTATAGCCGCTCTCCGTAGGCGCAAACAACTCCACCGAGCCCTCGCTGTGGACGTTGGCAACCACGTGCTTGGGTCAAAGCTGCCGTGGCAATATGTAAACTACCTTGCCAGGTATGCAGGAGGACGTGGGTTCAATCCCAACCCTGACGGCTGTATATTTGGAGTTTACATGTTCTCTCCGTGGTCACGTGGATTTTTTCTTCGGGTCCATTTTTTTCCTCTACATTTAGAAACGTGTTTAGAGTATTTGGATGCTATAAATTTACACGTGATAAGCTACCTCGTTGGGCTATCATTTGTGGCCAAGTCGCTTCTGACTAAGAGCTATAGAGCTTAGTAGGCCTTACCTGGTAAAATAAAAAATTGTCTAGTTTCAATGTAAGTGAAACCTACAATTCTCTGGTGTGTCCAGGTTGTGCCACGTATTAATTAACTGGATTTCCAATTTTGATTTAAAGCTTTCGTGACTGCAGGGATTCATATTCTTGGTTCTTTCGGTAAAGTCACGTGGAAGGGGAATAATAAAATAATAAAAATATAAAACAATATTTTTATTGTTTTATTATTTCCCTTCTACGTGACTTTACCGAAAGAACCAAGAATATGAATGTCCAATGTTTCGCTGCCCGCGCTGGGAGCTTCAGGGACTGAAACATGTCGGTTGAAACGTCAAATATCTTGCAGAATAATGCACGGCACATCTACATCTCCCATTAGCATGCTTGGCTATGTATGTTGCGAATTAAGCTCTACATGCATACATCCAGAAAGCACATTGGAGAGCTATATAGCATAACAGCGTCCACATACCTCGTAATCTAAGGTTCAGTTAATATTTACCCTCGTGTTGTGTATATGAACTCAAGATGGAGATTGCATAAGAGCCGTGTTTTGTTAATTATTTAAAGGGAACGTTTTAGCCATATTTACTGTGGTGATCCATTATGTTTTTGAAGGTTTTGTGTATAATTTACTGTGCATAGTTATCCGGTTGTCTTGGACAGTGTCTTGAAATGCCCCTCTATTTAGACAGATAAATAACAATTGTTGGGAAGAGGCATTTGCATGCATGCAAGCGTTATAGGTCTGTGACGCCTGTCACTGATCAAGGCCTAACACTATACTAAAAGTTACATTTCATTTTAAACTGTAATACGACATGTGGAAGATGTCTAAAAAACATTAATGTTTTTGTTGTGTTTATTAAGATTATTTGGTTCTTTCGGTTAAGTCACGTCTAAAGATAAAATAATAAATTAAATTAAATAATAGAATACGACGTTTCGATTGCAACACAAGCAATCATCATCAGGTATAATGAAATAGCGACATAATATCTAACCAGAAAACTATTATGTCGCTATTTCATTATACCTGATGATGATTGCTTGTGTTGCAATCGAAACGTCGTATTCTATTATTTAATTTAATTTATTATTTTATCTTTAGACGTGACTTAACCGAAAGAACCAAATAATAATTCCTGCAGTCACGAAAGTTCTAAAATTAAGATTTATTAAGATTATTTTATCGTCTTAACAGTGAATTGAATTCGTTGGATGTTTGCAAGGTTCAATTGTGCATAGATTTAATCATTTTGTATTTTTTACATTTAATATTTCCTTTATATTCATGTTTAGCATCTTATCAGGCAATTATGTTTAGCTGCACATCTCAAAAAATATCGTTTGAGCTGGTATATTATTTATCTTATTAAGTGTCCCTTAGTTGCATGGACTTTACCCGCTTTAAATGCTTACAGCTACATGAGATAAACGACGCTTAGTCTGGCTCTTTTACCACACACTGTCATGATTAGGGCACGGTGGATGGAATTCAATGACAGTCGGTTCAAGCGATGTATTCTTGTGTGCCCACATTCGATTGCATTGATTGAGTTTGTGGCTGGGTCACGTCAAGTTCCCCTGTACACTAGGGCTTTGTGCTTGAACATGGGCTCGTAAAATGAGGCTTTGTTTACCAAGGGCTATCAAATTGTAGGGTATTTTCTAACATACATGTTGTGCACTGTGATTCACATGTGTTGATGTGTGACGGATGGTTGCCAGCTGCTTGCACGTATCGTGTACAGTGGTGTTCAACTAAGGTGGCCTGAGAGAGTAGAAAAGGCATGGTTTGTGCTTTGTGGGCAGGCAATGGTTAGTGTTGTGATGATGTAGGAGGCCATGCCTAAGTGATTTCTTGTGTATTGACTAAACATGCACTGCACATGAGAGGTTGGATCAATAGACACTCTGCCGTATGGCAGTGGGTGTTTGGGTTACGGTGAGGTTTCTATGGGTGAGCTCAATGGAGTAAAATTGGGGCCGAGCATCGTCCGGCAGAAGTAATTTGTCATGGACTGAGTTTTGTTGGAGTTTGTGTGGCCCTTTGTCCCAGAACTGGATCCGAATTGTAACCCAGTGCAATTGCAAATGCTGAATGGGATTTCATGAAAAAGAGTTTTGAGTGAGATTTTTGTGGATGAACAAAGAGTATTATTGTTTATCATTACTATGGCTGCGAATCCAGTAGTATAAATTCAAGAGTGGCTAATGTGAAGCAAGTTTTCTGTACACATGAATATATAGCAAGTTATTTAAAGATTGCTGTTGAACATAAGAAAAAAATACATGAAAACAGCATATTTTTCAACATAACTCTTGAAGCGTAGGCAACTCGCACATGATTTGTTCCAATCCTCCAAAGAGTTTCGTCATTCAGTTGACTAGAAACATTTCGATTTGCAGATACTCAATAAAATAAAGGCTCTGATATTTGAATCTTATGGCGGGACCCCGGGGTCAAAATCGTAATAAATTAATTTTTAGCGACTCCGTCCCACCGTGCACAAGCGCCGCGACCCGCCTGGCGCGGATCATTCTGTTGTCATGTCCAAGCGCAGCAGCAGCGAGGACGAATGCGCAGAAGAAACAAAACTTTGATGAGCGCATCGGGTAGAGCTCGGCGAGAGGAATAGATCACCGGGGTCCCGCCATCCTGCCGGTAATTTGTTGAAAATGTTATAACAGCTGTTCCTTGTGGCCCTTGTGATTGCTTCAGCCCTGGACTGTCCTGTCTTGTCTGACAAGTTCTGCACAGAACATCATTGTCATTCATACAGATGTACATCATGCGTCCATTTGCCCGATTTTAATTTGAATGCACGAGGGTACGGAGGACTTGTTAACGCTTGGCCACGTGTGCAAGTCATTATCTTCCCCATTCAAATCCTTTACCAAGTGGGTGCACATCCGTGACCTAGATTTACTGCCTGTGCCTTTTGCAGTCTTTTTTCATGGGAGCAGCAGCAATGCTGATTAAATGTTAAAGGGGGGCACCCCAGGAGCAAGGCTCCACTCCTGCTTATTAAATTGAATTTTATCAGCTCACCAAGAGTTGTAGTCCAGATGTGGTGCCCCCCCCCCCAACCCTTCTAGAGGGCTTCAAGAGAATAATACCAAAGATTACGGTTTTGTAAATCTTGCTGTCTCAAATGATGTTGCGATACAAACGCTATCAAGTAACATTTCCTAGTCTGTTCTAATGTACATACTAATGACTTAAATGCATTTATTAGGTGATGTTAAGTGAATGTAAATATCCGAGTTTCCATGGTTTCCAGCATTTCTTGCTGCTGCGGTGAAATGTTAATGAGAAGCCAGATGAATTGCTGCGTTCGCAGCAGCGGCAGCAAGCGTGTCATTGGCGAGAACGCCCCAATACCCATTAGAGGATACATTTAATTACAAGTTCCTCTTAATGAACTACGGACTGATTTTAATATTGAAAGCGTAAGCAGGGGCTGTGAGATTACTCCAGTGTATTACCACTGGGAGCTATCACAAGAGGGTCTTGTTTTAGATTTTCCACCCGACTTTGAATGGCAACGTCCTTGCATGAGACAGGGCCATTACTGCACTTTGCAAGCAATATGTCCAAATGTGAAATTCACCCTCCTTTTCTGCTAAGCTGCAGCTCATGCTTAACAATGTGGACACCAATGGCTGTATGGTGGCAAATCCATTCTACTTTAGTCATCGCTGAGCACCCAGTGGTGTGCCAATGACAACAGCTGTGGCCTGATGAAATCCCCCCCCCCCCTCAATGCTACATGTGTCTGGCATACGATGATGGCTCACTTGCCTATGAATGTGCCAGAAAATGGGCCTGTTGTGGAGTGGGGATAAAAGCTTAAGCAAATAAACCCTTTTTAACTCTTGCAAATAACATATGGTTGCTTGTCTGGTAATGAAATGAATGCACGAGACAGATAACCTAATACTTATTATTTAACGTAGCATCATTTAGGCTTTTATCGTTTCTAAATGTGTTTACGGGATGGCTTGATGTGATGCATAAGTAAGACACAAAAGAGCTAAAATCCCTCATGGTATCAATTGTGCCAACATTTCTTTTGCAATTCTATTACCGTGAATTACCCATATGCTTACGTATTGCCGAATCTACACACGGTGAGCATTGAAATGTTAATCAGGCAATCATGATGTGTGCTTGGGTGACATTCTTTAATTGCCCTCCACCCCAATTTTAGTGATGCGCTGCGTTACATTTATTTTCCCAGATAGCCAGGTAGCCTGGGATGATGCTACTGAAGGCCTCGAGCCATATGAAGAATAATTCATATGTTTAGGGGTTCACTTTTTGTTGACAAACCTACTAGACTCACCAAGTTTGTATAATTTGTAGCAACCGGCGTGCTCCATGTTGAGTAGGGGTGGAACTTTGCCATCTGTTCGTGGATTAATCGTGCTTTTTAAAGATAAAGGGTCGCATTCATAGGGCGCTTAAATGCTGTGGCATTTCGATGGTTCTTACAAAACACAGAAACCACGGAAAATGCATGGACAGCCATGACAGGGGTAAAAAAGGGGAAAAGATCGGGGGGAAATAGATATAATAGACATGAAAGAACAACAAATGAAGGACATCACAAGGAGGGGCAGTTGATGACCCACATGTACATACCAGGGCACGAAACCAGCCAACATCCCGAGTATCAGTAAAGAGTCCGAGGGAAGGTCCAGCAACACCACAAAGCAGAGGAACCAGCCTGTCTCACCATCTAGACACCCCACACAATCACCACCATCCATCCTCACGAACCACCAACCCACATGTTTGGGGAATAGAGTAGCAGCGAGGCCCCGGTCTCTTGTGACACTGACCGGCCCACGTACACTTTTGACAGCACTCCAATTATGGTGGATTTCATTCGACGTGCGCCGTCTTCTGTGGCAGGTGATTGAGGAGCTCGAGGAGATGATGCAGGAGTCACCAGACCCAGAGCCAGAGGGTGTGCCGACACCAGGCCAGTCCGACCGCCTCTCACTGCTCTCCCTGGAGGTGGCAGCTCTCAAGCAGTCTCCCGTGTCTGACAAGGGTGCGCCGGCTGACGGTGAGTTTTAACTAGTGGCTCACTCGACCCGATTGTTCGTTCTTTATTTCCAGAAACACAGGTTCGGTTTCCAGCCCATGTGCACTGCGGGCATTTGTTTTGTTTGCCAGGTGTCAAGCCCTCCCCGTGGGTTGTCTCCAAAAAAGAAATATAGCACTGGGTGTACTGTATCAGTCAGTGCTTGGGATGCTAAGGCAGAGTACTATATATATATGTTAAGCTCCACTTCTATCTCATGCACTGTACCAGCTGTAATAAGTTTCCGCTCATACATTGTTTTCACAACTGATTCACATTTTGATGGACTTCAGCTGTTGTCGAGCCCTGCCATGAATATGCTCTCCAAGTGTGCTATGGAAGCACGTGTTCAATAGAGCATTGGCACATTTATGCAGAACTCAACCATTTATCAGTCGTAACATCACCATGACTTAAGACAGTCTTTTTTTTCTTCATAGATCTTGTGCCTGCGGAGTACTAACGTATGCCCATTGCCCATTGACAGCGCTTAAGGGCCTGTCTGTGGCCCGGCTCATGGAGATGCTGGAGGACATGGAGACAGCGGTTCGCACGTTTTCTGAGGAACTCATCCAGCAGCTTGCACTGAGGGACGAGCTCGAGTTCGAGAAGGAGGTGAAGAATAGCTTCATCGCCGCCCTGGTGGAGGTGCAGAACAAGCAGAAGGAGTTCCGAGACATCATGAAGAAGAAGAGGAGAAGCAATGGTGCCTCGCCAAGCCACCGCCGTGACAAGGGGACCATTGCGCCTGGCACAGTGAGCTATAACTAACTCTCACAATTTCGATTTAAAGCTTTCGTGACTGCAGGGATTCATCTTCTTGGTTCTTTCGGTAAAGTCAGGTAGAATGGAAATAATAAAATAATAAAAATAAAACATAATAAAATAATTCTCGTGACGTTTCGGCCACATCGCAAGCAGCCGTCCTCAGGTGGAGAACAGGTCTGTCGAGAAGACAGAGATTCAGACTGTCTTCTCGACAGACCTGTTAACCTGAGGATGGCTGCTTGCGTTGTGGCCGAAACGTCACGAGAATTATTTTATTATGTGTTATTATTTTATTATTTCCATTCTACGTGACTTTACCGAAAGAACCAAGACGATAACTCTCACAACTTTTATTTTACCAGGTAAGGCTCACTGAGCTGTATAGCTCTTTTTCAGAAGCGACCTGGCCACATGATACCCAACAGAAGCGGCTTATCACGTGGACATTTATAATAGCCAAATACTCCTAAGCGCGTGATTCTAAATGTGGAGGGAAAAACTGGAGGACTCGGAGAAAAATCCACACGATCACGTGGAGAACGTGCAAACTCCAAATATACGGGTGTCAAGATCGGGATTGAACCCATGACCTCCTTCCTGTATACCAGGCGAGGTAGTTAACATCTCGCTATCGTGGCACTCATGCTACAGTAGGGCTAGTTGGATAATTAAATGATCAATTGCTCTTTCAATTCATTGGATAGGACCAAAATAGTTGAAAAATTACTCACCCTTTTTTTTCCCCCACGTGTGTCCTGCTGGATGGGAGGTGATGGGCTGAGCTTGGTGATGTCGGAGATTTCCTACTTTTGGAGGATGCAGGGTGTTGTGTTGGCCATAAAAACATGAGTAGATTACTTATCATCCGAGCTTGAGCTCCCCGCCGATCTCCAGAAATATTCACTGCCAAAACTAAATTCAGGAACCAGCTCTATAGCAGTATCACTAACTTGGGTATATATACACATACCTCAGCAAATTCTGAGGCTCTTGCAATGATGGAGCAGAATGCATTTCGATTAGAAACAATTTGTCCAGATAAAAAAAATTCCCTTCCAGAACCCATGTATTGTTTTAAAATATTTATTTCAGTGATGCAGGAATATTGTTTGCAGGCAATTTTAAAGTACGTCTCAGTTGGCCATAGACACCACATAAAATGAAATTGCAGGCCATATCCAGCCTGTTGGCAATAGGTTCCCCATCCTTGCTCCATAGCAATGGTTTATATATTTCCTTTGGGAAGCTTTTCCATGTTAGTCAGTAGTTCCATTCAGGAGTAAATTAGGTAATTTATTTTGTGCATCTGTTGAATGGTGAAAATGGAAATCTGATGTCTGGTAGTTTGTGGATTGAAGTGCAAGAAACATTTCTCCGGAGTGTCGCTGTTTGTCCATTAATGCCACTCAAAGCTCCTTGCCCATTTGAAGTAGCTAGCTCTTATGAATTGTATCACTGGTGCTATTGTAGTACCGTCGAATACAGGTCGACACCCGGGGTTGAGGCACACTGAGGTTTATTACACCAAACGTTGTGACATACACACTTGAGGGGGTTTTGGCCCCCTCACCCGTCTATCTGAGGACACACCTCCTAGCTAACCCTAGTCTGCCTCAGAGTCCTCCTCTCGTGGACTAGGGGAGGCTATCTTGGCCCGACACTGGTCAGTCGGGCCCGGTACTCAGAGTCCAGACCAGCACTGGCTCTGGCACCACGCCACTGGCTCGAGCCTGCGCGGTCCTGACAAGGACGGCGTACCAGGGGGAGACCAGGGCTCTATCTAGGACGTCTTCCGTCTTCTCTTCTTAGCTAACCCAACACTCCCGAGCCCCCCGATACATTCCCCTTTTATACATCCTCCTCCCTGAGGGGTGGGGCCCCGGGGGATCGTAACGTCCGAAGCGCGGACGTCGTAGAGGGCACCTGCCCGTGCACTGACGTAGCCCCGCCCACTGTGCTAGTTTCCCGTAGGATCCCATACATATCAGCTCTACACATATTTCCTCCGTAAGACCCCTACACTATAATAAAAAAAATTAAATGTATAACATTTACAGCCCTTTGTCAATCCGCTGTTAGGTGAAGGACTGCCTGATACTATATTGGTCATAAGGTTTGTTAAACAATACTTCACCACGCTTTTCAGTACAGGTTGGGACCAGTTCTGAGATCCCTTGCTACTCATGTTACCGTGATTGGAAATGGAACTCAGGTTTGCTAGTGTCACAGTGCGGTACGCTAACCGCTGCGCCACCAGTCAACCCCAATCTGTACTATGAACACACCATAAATCAAATGGTCTCATATTGTTTTGGTTGGGCTTCCTACAAAATGGTGCACAATTATGGCAGAACATCAATATAGCATTACCTTGTGCTGCACTCTGGAACCACTTACTGTACAAAGCTGTGTCAAACGCACGATGCACAATTATGGTTTGCTTGCAAGTACTAATATAAATGTATTTTCACTGGCTGGCCTACACGGTCATAATTGTAAACTATAAAACACAGGCGGATTGCCTACAGTGCTTAAATTTTTGATGAAAGGTAAATTATGAAAAGACAAACCGCCATGCATCCGAGATGCATCCTGTTTGCAGTGATCTTGATGATGCTTATACATGTTTTGAGCTGCACACATGCTTCATTGGACATAATAGTATGTTTTGTGCTGTGCTCGAGCTTGTAATTATTTATTTTGTAATTATTGTAACGTTAATTACAAAGGTTCAGCAGGCCCTTTTAAAAGTGTGTTATGCTAATTGTAACCTTTGTTGAATTGGCCATTATCGTGCGCACTATAAAATTGAAAAAAAGCACTTTTGGGTCGTGAAAGAATAATGCATTTCTCTAACTGCCATTTTCGTATTTGTAGACAACATACAACACGTTTTTTTCCCAATAATTTTGTAAAATCGTACATTTTGTTTTGTTTAAAACAATAATGGATGTCCGTGATGAAACCAATTTAAATTGCACTCTCTTACCGCAAAACACACCATCATGCCGGGCCTTGTACTTGTCAAACGTTAACTTGTGTCAAGAGAGCAAGGGCAATGTGATTAAGCCGTGAATGCTCTCACTGTGCGGTTTCCTTGTGTGTGTGTGTCATGGCAACAGTACTTGACGACCGTGATCCCGTATGAAGACAAGGAAGAGCCACCATCTGTCCAGCAGCTGCAGGTCCTCATTAAGAGTAAGGCATGGATGGGTGGAGGTGGCCAATTCCCCTTTTCCACTAGCACAGCCGGGCCGGGCCAGTTCTGGGCCCACACGGTACAGGTGGTTTTCCTGCTGAATATTTTCTGTGCTATGCCGAGCCGAGTCGAAGCCAAATCGTGGTAATCTGAATCTGGTTCGGTGGGGCCAAGCAGGGCAAGGTGCGTCGCTAACCACATGTTCATTGCACATGACGGTAGTCAGTCAACATCAATTTAAAACCTTTTTGATATGTAGCTCTTTTTCAAAAGCAACCTGGCCACAAATGATAGCTCAACGAAATGGCTTATTTGGAAATTTACATAGCAGCCAAATACTGTAAACGAATATTTCTAAATGTTTAGGGAAAAAACGTAGAACCCGGAGAAAAATTGTACGCGACTACAGGGAGAACATGCAAACTCCAAATATACAGGCATCAGGGTCGGGATCGAACCCATGACCTTCTGTATACCAGGCGAGGTAGTTAACATCTCGCCACCGCGGCACCCTGCAGCATCACTGCATCATCCACATGATTCTTGACTCATACATTGCGTGCGATGTGAGCGGCTTTGTTCTGCAGTGGACAAACAAATCAGCGCCTGTCGAGCCGTGCTGGGCACACTCGTCACAGCCCTGGCACGGCTCGGTTGTGCAGTGGAAAAGAGAAGCGTCACCGGTTTGGGATGATGTGGCTTGGGATGCTATTGCCATGTCAGACCTGTGAGTCAGCACCACTTAGATCTTGGGTGCTAATCCAGTCGGTGATGCTGAAAAAAAATCATTAATTTAAATGAGATGTTTAATGTAATTTGGCATGTTCCTTTGCACACGAAAAATCAATCTGACTTGCAGAGAACACTCTTTGCAAAACATTAAAAGTTGTTTCCCTCGAGTGGATGAAGACGCCTATTAAATAGATTTCTGAATTAGTTCTGCGGTGTCATCTTGTGCGGCCGTTTTGACACAAGGGGGGGGAGTGTACTGCAGGTACAGAGAGTTCTGAATGGGATTTTCCTTGCCTCATGACATGACACTGATAGCAGAGTTCTCATATAATTTGAAGAGGGAAACGCTACAATGTGTGCTTCAAGCCACATGCAACAAGTTCTACCTTTTAAATGCGAACAAAATGATTGCTGTCAATGCGGTTTCAGCTTGAACGCGGCGATGAAAGTGGTTGTCTTTCATACCCATCTCGATAATTGTTTTCCTTGCAGACAATTATTTGCCCTGGAACATTATTTATATGCAGATGTTAAATCTCCCCGTGATATGTTTTGCATTTTTTTTCAGTGTCTCTAAGCTCACTCGTTCAATAAATAAGTGAAAATTTTCCAAATGTGGAAATTACAAATATACAGTCTTACTTAATTTATCCAACTCAGATTAGCATAAACTGCTTACAAAAAATATAGCTTAAGGAAAACATTGTCATGCGATCTGCCCCAGAAATCTATTGAGTTTTTGAATTTTTAATATGAAAACAATGTATGCTGATTGCTCTTTTTTTATTGCAAATGCCACCAACAGTCTTGAAAGCAATGAAGGATGACAGTGACAGAGTTCCCAGCTTGCTAACCGACTACATTCTAAAAGGTGAGCATCCCATGATGGTCATTTGTTATCTTGTTTTCTAGCATGAAGGTTTATAATCAAATTATGTTGGTGCTTGATGGATTGATTTAATAAATTGACAAAGATGCAAAATGTTAAAATAATTTAGCTTTTGAGCTATTTAAGTATATTGCCTTCAGATAATTGTCGGAGATGGCAGTCTATTAATAATCTCTTTCATCATATTGCTGATTTGTGTCAGCTGCAAACCATCATCAATTATGCTAGCGCTGAGATTTAGTTTGTTTTTATATTCCGCTGGAATTTCCCTTCATGTATTGAACAGGATGAGTTGGATTGTCATGAAGGCTCCTGCATGGACAACATTTCTGCAAGCCACAGTTAATGTGAAACGAAGGCAAACATGTTTTTAAACACGTTCTTTCTTTATTAACGTGTAAACAGCAAAGAAAAAAACTCGACAATAATTGCACTTCAAGGAGACAGAATATGGTCATCTTGGCCAACAGCTGGATGAATAAATCACGGAAATTGTTAGGTGTTACTCATTTTATCTTGGATATATATTGTACACTCACATTAATAACACCACTGCATTCACCTTGAGCTTGCTGGTTATACATATTATAGTTTAATTATACTCTATATAAATGAAGCAGCAATGGGTGGTCATTTCCTGTTGATGCGCACTCATGTCCTTGCATTAAAATGCCCTTTCCTGGAAAGCCTTGTTCTTCTAACCCCACTTGAAGTCTCTCTTGCCAGTAAAATCAAAACATCCCATGGAAAACACTCCATCACAGCCCAGATGCCATTGTTCCCAGATGTTGTCTTGAAGCTCTTCATATCAGCTAGTTGACAATGTCCACAGGGCAACTGACATTTTCTCAAACTGGCGTGATCTTGCACGGTTTGTGCGTTGCTTGCCAATGACCGCTTCCTCTGAAGTCTGATCACGATGACCAGTTTGTTTTCCCATTTAACTAACACGCTGTGCTGTAATATCTCGCAACTTGCAACCCTCGCCTCTCGTTACGCGGAGTTCCTGTGACGCTTTGTTTGACTCGCAGTATCGTTTGTTTATGCCACGTTAGCAGTCATGTGATAGCGGAACAACATGAGGGCACTGTGGTACCTCTGCCCTGCCCTAAGGTTTGTGTGTTGACGTGCTGGTAGCAGCCAGCTGTGTGTCCGCTTGCGTCACCTTGAACCCCGTCCCAGTCAGCCCATTTCTCACCTTGACGGACGGAAGTCTGCAACCCCTGCCTTGCTTTAGCGACGCATTCTGTCAAGGTGAAGAGCTAATCGTGGCCAGTGCTGTTTGATTCCAATCACAATTTGCCATCATTTCTTTATGCGTCATAAGTGTTGATGTAGACAGAAGAAAGTCCAGCCCTTGAAAAGCATTTGAGAATGCAAATTTGTTAATAAAATGTAGTCACTGATGAACAACAGCTTATTAATGCAAGTCAGGGGTGCTGCCGATTTCTGTTGACCTTTCATGCGTTTCATCGTTGCTTTGCTCATTAAGCCCTGTGGACTTGTCTTGTCTCGTGCTTTGTGTACCTACAGTAGTTGTCTGTTTTCAAGATGAATGTGTACACGTTTTTTTTAGATTTTTATTTTCAGATAATAAGCAGCAAAGGCTCCAGGCTGATAGCACATTGCTACTACTAATAGCTGCAGAGAAGTATAGTGAGGATGTTAGATGAGTTGATGTCATTTTTCAACAATGTGGTACTGAAAAAAAATATTTTCTACCCACAATTTTAATAATATTGCAAATGTACCCAAAATTGAATTAAATTGTTCATGCACAATAGCATTAAACATGTTTGCTGAAACACTCCCAATGAAATTCTCAATGATTTATTCATGTGACTGACTAAGCAGTTAGTACTTTGATGGAAGACTGGCTTGGCTTGGAATACAAAGTTTTGTAGGCTTGGATTAAAGTGGCCAGATGGCAGCAATAGATAGATATTTTATCAAATCTGTGCGGCGCTTTAACTTTTAACCCCTCGTAATGATTCTTGGTCTTTGAAATATTTTAAAATTTAAGGCCATGCCTAGGTTTGTTTTAACGCAGTTAGATATGTATAACATATTTTAGTTTTAAAGAGAGGTGATGTAGTTTTGTATTTGCCATTGAACCACAGAATTGCTGTCCGAGACGGGGTCATTACCTAACGTTTTTACACAACCGTGAACAATAGCGGCAGTCACTAAATAACTTTTAATACTGAGAAATGTACCTAATGTACAAATTTATTGGATTGGTATTGGAACTGCCATATCAGAGAATGTCTGTTATAAGTTTGATAAGACTGCTTAATTCAGAGGCTTATCGGACAATTTTGAAGAAACGAGACAAGCTGAAATGCAATATTCCACAAAGGGATCTTCTTGATAACGTGTTCCAAAAATCTAAAGATAAATAATCATACTTGGCACGTTTTCAACTTCATTGTTCAATGATATTTGTGAAGTCTGCTGAATAGGGGCTTAGGTTTTCATGAAACGGAATATGATATTTTTTTTATAAATGAGCTCCCTTGCGGTTTGATAACACGAATCGTCTGCAATCGTTGCAAAAGTCGAGGCCTTTACCATGAGACCATTTTATATCGATGTGCTTGCCCTAGTTTATGCTATTTAAATATGCGTGCAATTTTTTCTATCCCTCGTTTTGTTCCTTTACCATCTTACGCGCTTTGGGGGTTGTGTTATAATGTTGGTAATGTTATGTTGATTGCCTGCTATTTCCTGCATCCAAGGCTACACTATGCCCTTACAGAGTTGTTGGTTGAGGTAATGATACAACCTTTCAACGTCGCTTAGCATGATTTTGTTTGGTAAATGAAATCGTGATCATCCTGCCAAAAGAGACTTAATTGGGCTTTAACCTAGTTAAATGGAGGTCCTTCAATTAAGTCATTTTTAAAACAAACCTTAATTTAGAAGGCTATATTCTTGTACAGAGTTGTGTAAGATTAGGTTTTTAATCCAGGGATAATATGTATAGTATCATTTCAATCGTTACTTTAAAAAAATACTGTTTTAAATGGTAAACTCGTAAAATACAGTTTTAATTTATCAAACAATGAAATGTAACATTGTACTGTCATTTGTTACACTTGTATTTATTATGTTATGATAGTGAGCATCGTTTTACCCAGTAACATTTAAGATTTTGAATGGATGTGTTATGTTGACAATATATTGGAATGCATTATTTACAGACGTAATTGATCATTATCCAGTCTGGATACTCTGAACATTGGATAATTCAATGAATATTTGCCATTACTGGTGTGGCAGAGCTCCATGTCAACTGATAATTGTGACATATCAAATTAGTGGTTCATTCCTATGCTCACTAGATGGTTCCTTTTGGTGTGAGGACAGTGTGAATGGGATTGAGAAGTGTCATTACGGGAGATTCCTAGAACACTTGACAATATTTATTTAAAACGTACATGTTTAATTTATTCGCAGTGGAATTAGGCCAGATATAAAAGTACAGTAAATCAAACATTCTCTCATTATTCTTTCCGTTTTATTTATTTTCATGCGACGCAAAACTTCAATTTCCATAGTCTTCCGATGGATCAAACGTTCTTCATGAGAAGTGCACATTTCAAGTCTGTTGATGCTGATGCCCTGTGTGTCTGTTTCTGTTTGTTTTTAGTGCTGTGTCCTACGTAAGCTGTCGTGCCCTGGAACACCCACACATGAAGCAAAGTCACTCATCTCAAAATGCCATCGCTGTTAACTTGGCTCCATTCCAGCAGCAGGTGCTAATCCGGCCCTACTCTTCACAGCAAGCACATTGACAGCGAAGGGCACAGCTGCACCCACAACTGTCCTCCTTCCCATGCGAGTGTGATCGGTGCCGTCTGTCACCGAGTAGAGTTGATGATTATTCCCGACGTCCGTGATACTGATGGAGGCAGGAGTGGCAATGCCCTCACCCCTGTGGAAATGGAGCCAACCTTCCAGCTATTGATTGTCAATGCTCCCCTTTTTACTGATATCAAATGTTTTACAAATCAAAGCTTTTAAAAGTCAAACTTTGTTACCAGGTTAGAAAACGTGTTACATAGGTGGCATAATTATTAATAGAGCAGATATTTTAATATTAGTGCATGGCCGTCTGCGTGTGTGTGTGTGCGCTTCTCTGCTTGTTATATAACTGGTATATATGTAAGAACAACATCTTCACAGTATTTTTCTTTTTTTATCTACGAAAGAGCTGTTGGTAATACTACATTACATGTTATGATTATTATCTTGAATTGTAATTGTACGTAATGAATTGTGTTTAAACAAGAAGCTAAATCAGGTCTGGACTGCCAAGCTCAGTGCCAAAATAACAGTTCAGGGCAACTCTTT
Source organism: Lampetra planeri (assembly GCF_965212315.1). NCBI lineage: Eukaryota > Metazoa > Chordata > Hyperoartia > Petromyzontiformes > Petromyzontidae > Lampetra > Lampetra planeri. The sequence goes on along the minus strand of NC_136124.1, from coordinate 1,053,707 downwards.
ATATTTTTTGTTTTTTTAAACAAACATGCATGTTTCAAGTACTGTATACTGAATCCCCCAGTTGTGTCTTGCCACACACGCTGATGGCTGTAGCAAAGAAACCTCCATCTGGCACATGTGGCTTCATCATGTCACCTTGATGTGGCTCTTTAAGCATTGGCCTTCGGTGTTGATTTTTTTTTTGCTATACCACAACACTCATCATCAGTGTGCTTAACTGAATCATAGGGTTTAGCAAACCATTTCTTACGACCCACCGCTTGCTTTGTTTACTGGCTGGAGCCCTTTATCAGTCCACTCCTGGATTGAAGGTGCTTACCACTGTGCCACCACTCCACCATGGATAGGGTAGAGAGACTTTTCCTTTGAATCGGTGCACTGCATACCATGTGCTATGCACACAGATGCACACGTTATATCTATGTTCTAATCACTCTAAACTACGTCATGTGTGATACACACACATTTGTTTTTCTTGAATTGGCAGTCTCGAAAAGGCAATTTTTCAAGTGCATGACGTTTAAATTTCGATTTAAAGCTTTTGTGACTGCAGGGATTCATCTTGGTTCTTTCGGTAAAGTCACGTAGAAGGGAAATAATAAAATAATACAAATTAAACTAAGATTCTCAAAAATGTTCTTGCTGTGGTTTTCACACCTGATGATTGCTTGTGTTGCAATAGAAACGTGAGAATTTTATTGTATTATTAATTTATGATTTCCCTTCTACGTGACTTTACCGAAAGAACCAAGAATATGCATGACGTTTGTCACAACCTAATTTTGTACATGAACTGAGGTGCTTTGTGCCCGTGGAAAGGCGTACTGTGGTGCAGAGTGAGGACCATAGTTTGGGAAACGTTGCTGTGAAGAAACCACAAATAGACCCCGAAAGATTGTCTCCGTTAATTCTGTAACAATACCAAGCTGATCGCGGGTCAGTGTTGCATTGCTCATCCTTGCTGAGCTGACTAGGTGCAAGTGCTTGTGAACCCCCCTCCCCCTCCATCTGCTTAATCGCACAATTTCAATATTGTTCGTTTGGAGTGGTTTTCAGTGCAAGTATAATTTAAAAGCAAGGTTGGCTAAATAAATAATAATAAATGTGCTCATAAAAGGCTTCTTAGCTGTTAAGTTTTAGTCTGGCTGTTCTGAGATTGCAGTACAATATGTGGATGGCGAGATGTGAATACAAACATCTTCGGTGGTCAGCCGTCTTGCGGTAATAAATCAACGATGTTATGCAGTAGAGCTACTGTATAGCCATCAAAGAAACAACAATTCACAAAGGACATATACTTAATTATATACTCTGTACCTTTAATATTAAAAACCAGGGCTTAACAAGCAGTTAATCTTCACGTCTGTGTATAACACTTCGGTAAAAAGAACACTTGGCTTCCATTTTAATTTGTTCATGTCACTTTCGTTGTTTTCTATCTGTTTCTATGAAATACAATACATGGTTAATAAAACGTAATTTGTTTTTAAACACTTTTGTTAAAACTAGAAAATTAGTGAGCAGCTGTAGAACTAATGGTAATTTGTCAGATTTGCGACTTAAACCAGATTCAATTGAGATGTTATCAACTGAAACCGTTGCAAATGGAACAGTATTATGGCAGAGTTGATCAATGGGAACACAATGGGGTCATTACATGTTATATTTATTGTCTTTGTTAGATTGCGGTAATGTCGGCATTATTTTGCAGATGTTTATTTGTATCGGAGTATGCTCCATATAACCTGTTACAAACATTCTTCAAACATTTTAAACTAATGCTTCAAATTGGGTCTCCCGTTGAATTGACGTGGCCACACTAATTGAAGCAGAGATTTACATTGCAGTGGTAAACGGGTTCGATGTAGACTTTAGTCTGGGCAATTTAGCCACGACCTACGAAATTAAAATTATGTTGATGTGAAATGGGTCTAATCAGCTGTGTGGCACTATCGTGTTTTACATATTAGCAGTTTAATTTGTGCTGTGATGTCAAGTGGTATTTGCTTAAATTAATTCCACGTTATTAATGTGCAATAACTTTTGTTGAAATATGCCTCATTGCAAGTTCTTTTTAATTTACATTTTGTCTTTTTGTGTCTTTGTGTCCATTAGATGTTTAAATTATGAACTATTTGTAAGTGGTAGAATGTGTTTCATGGCGTGAACCTTGAAACTCGGTTGACATCAGTTGCCAGTGGTTTAATTCGAAGGAGATTTTGAAAGTGTAAATGTAATGCGTAGAGGGAAGTGCAGGTTTTGTTTATTTTAAAGGTTGGACACAAGAAACATCTGAAGAATTTGGTGTGGAGTGTTGGAATTTCAGATTGGAAAGCAGAGCTTATGGACGTTGAATAGATGAATGTCACAGTCCAGTATTGCAATTGTTTTAATGTACACAACGTAGCCAGTGAGCAAAATTAATGCATCAATTTTATGCATATGCAAAAGCATCGTTTGACATAACGCCAGTTTATAGTCGTATAGAGTTGAAGTAAGCATAATGAACTATTACTCGATAATAAACGTATGTTTAGGATTAGCACGCTAAATGATATACAAGCATATTTAATCTGAACAAAAGCATTCTGGGAGATATATTTATCTTTGGGATCCTTAACCTGCGGTTTCATTATATGCATTCTGAATTGCAGAATGCTTGGCTAATTTCCGTGTATTTATCACCTTGCCGTTTTCATAGATCAAAACTAAGGACCACGCAGTTAAATTAATTTTGCTGTGCATGTAATTGCTATAATGTGAGTCATGTAACAATATATGTCGTGAATGATTGCTTTTATTTGTGGAGACAATAGCATGAATAAAACTTTGTATAAAGCAGCAATTACTGTTGGCTTCACCTCATTGTTCTTACTTTGGATTTGAATGAGTTTTGGCGTCACGTGGGTCTCAATACACATGACCTGTGATTAAATAAAATGTGAGCGAATGAAGCCCAATCAATCCATGACCTGTGGTCATAGCTGCCCAATGGCGAAGCGCTTGTGCAGGTCTTCGGTTTACCTAACATTCGCGTGAACGCGATTGACAAATTACGGACACTTTTTCGATGAACGAAATCGAAAGTCTGCTCGAACGAAATGTCACTCCGAAATGCGCCGTGAGATCAAAAAAGAAGCATAAGGGGGGAGAGGCTGCGGCATCTACCCACGAGAGTCGCGGTATCTGCACAGTGCAAAACAGTGACGCCTCCACGTCACCTGCGCCAGTCATTACAACATGCAGATCTTTTGGCGAGTTTCCTGCAAAGGTTAATCATTGTCCTTTTTAATTATTCCATTCGTTTTAATATCCATGTTCCTTTGTTTCGTATTGTGAAAAGTCATAGGTGTATATAGGCGAGTTCGAATGACTGTCCGAAACACATCCCTACATATTTTGTATTAAATTAATCGGAAAACCCATTTCGATTTACAAAATATCGTTTTATGCATGTTTTGCAAAAAACGTATCCCTTTAATAAATCGAGGGATATCTGAATGTGGACAGGTAATCTCGAGATTCAGGTGCATAGCCAACTGGTCCAATTTAATACAAATTTAGCATTTTATGATTTAACCCGTAAACATTTCTATAATTTTTATTTGTAAACATGGGGCAAAATTATGTAGGTAAAAATGTACGTGCGGATGAAGGTGATGTACGGCATTTTAAACTGATTCAAGCGGTGAACAAATAAATGCTCTGCACTGCAGCAGCGCAGTATTTATCAAAGTCCATTTCGCCAGCCCTCGATAAGCGCAGAACGTTGCACCATGGCAGACCACGAGGACGAGAGTTGGCAGCACAGACTCGATGGTGGGTGAGACGTTCCAGCGGAATGTTGCAGAAAGTCTTCAACAGAACTCACAGAAGTACTCCGAGGCAAAAAGTCAACCATCGGTAATACTTTATTTGTGAGCGTGCATGAAAAACTGATGTAACGCTGCCTAATGGTGTTAACCCTTAGACTCGCTAATCTGGGCTCCGTTGTCAGTGAACCTCGGCTTTCATTCCCTTTTCACATCTCGACAGCATCTCATGTCTCTGTCGAAGACCTCATATCCGCCCCCAGCTGCCAATTATACCCTCATCCATGCTTTTATGACATTTTGACTCGACGATTAAACTCGTTTATGGCCTCTACAATTTCCCCATCTCAACTCTCACCTTCACGGGCTCTTCAAATCCCTCAACCCTACAATCCTGTTACCAGACTCTTCACCTGCAACCAAAAATGAAAGCACATCGCACCGAAGACTTAAATCGTGCTCTGGCTCCCAATCCAATTCCTGATCAATTTCACACTTCGTGAAACTCACCCCTGCCTACCGAGCCCCTCTGATCTCGCCCTGCTCCCATACGCAGTCTCCACTACAGAAACCCATGCATTCTTTTGTAGCCTCCGGTCAACCTTTAAGAGGTCGTGTATTATTTTCCGTCGCTACCAATATGAAACTCCCTCCCCCCAGCCATCTGGTGCCGTTGAGTCATTGTCCCTGGTCAATAAGAAACCATGTTTCTTTCGGTTCCGTTGCCTCTACTACAGGTTTCCCAAACTCCTTTCGACTCACCACGCTACTCCTTTCCGCGTGTACCAATGTACTCCCAATCAAAGACAACTTCACTCGTTCCGTACTGCGACGCGCCCGATGATTGTTAAACGTGCCCCGCGTGACGCGCTAAGCAATGAACTCTGCCTGCGTCAATGGAGCCGACTCACATCACGATTGAGCTCTCGATGTGGCGCGTGTTCCACGTGTGCGCGTATTCCACGTGTGCGCGTATTCCACGTGTGCGCGTATTCCACGTGTGCGCGTATTCCACGTGTGCGCGTATTCCACGTGTGCGCGTATTCCACGTGTGCGCGTATTCCACGTGTGCGCGTATTCCACGTGTGCGCGTATTCCACGTGTGCGCGTATTCCACGTGTGCGCGTATTCCACAGCTTTAATTGCTGATCAGCGTCACGTCGGACGTGTTTAACAAGCATCGTGCGCGTGCAGCGTGGAACGAGTTAGTTTAACATTTGAATGGGCGCGTAAATTGGAAAGACTGAGAGCGTGGTGGTGGGTCGCGAGGACTGGAGTCGGGGAAGCAACTGGGCGATATCAATCCAAATGATATTGCTTGTTGGTGTCTAAGCATCCGATCGTTACGGGCGGTTGCATGCGACATCAGAGCGGAGATTGGCCCATTGTTCAAGCTGAAATCATGTGCAGGAGAACAGCTGATGGGTTCATTGTGATAAGTTGAAAATGCAATTAATTGACTCAGCTTGGTGCACATGCACGGGCGTGGTGGATACATTATGTGCAGATCAAAAGTTGCTCTGACTCGTAGCAGACTTTGTACCTTGAATGAGCTGGCCCATGCGTTTGTGTGCAGCGCCTTTATCTTGTGAGTAGCGGTCGTTGTCGCGGTTAGCACGCCGCGTTACGAACCAGGCGTCCCAAGTTCAATTCACGCTCACGATTATCTGAACCGGTACTGGGCCGCCACCAGGTCTACTCGGCCACAACTGAGTACCTGGTGCGGTGTGTAAAGCGTCGCCACGAGGGAGACAAAGGCGACGTTTCGTGCTGCTGGCATGCCGGCTTCCACGTGTACTTTCTCACAGCACTTGCTCCAAAAGTGTGTTCAGTCTATAAAGGGGGTGATGGGGGAGGGGCTCTGTGGGTCTTGTCTCCCTACATTCTGGCGAGGATTCGCTCATTCAAGGAGGCTATGGATCCTGCGTGACGGAGAGCCTTGGGCAGCTGAGCGGCCCCACGTGCAGCTGCGTTGCCACCACGCTCACTGGCCAGTCGAACCAAGAGCCCCCCAAGAATGCTCCTGGGCTGTGCCGGGAGAATGAGCCAGGTGGCTTCAACTCTTCATCCTCCACACGCAGTACGAGCCACCAGGATCCATCGCCTCGGCCACTCTCTCTCTCTCTCGTCCCCACCACCTTCGCAACCTCGACCCCTATCTATGCAGCAAGAGAGCAGTGATTGTGAAGCGATCATTATAACACAGGCTCGGGATAGATTGGGATATATAAAGCAACAAAACCACTAACATTGACTCAAGCAAGGGACCGCTTGTCATGTCACGACTGGTTTCAAGAGCGGCAATAAGCGTGTGGTCTCTCGATGCTTGAGTGAGTGTCTGTGGGAACATGTTTGCTGCTTCTGCTTCTTCTTCCTCAATTTGAACATACCAATGACTGCCCCGCGTGCGTATCCCTGCACACGCGTGTACATCGAAGTCATGGGGTGAAGAAAAATCATTCTGGGCCGCCCACACAAGTGTCACTGGAGGGAATGAATGTCCTGCAAGATGTGCTGGGAGATGACACCACCCCGACCTGCTGCTGGTGTCACTCCAAGAAGCTTCCCTTGCGTAACACAAACTGGCTCAGGTCTCCGTCATGCTCCTGTAAACAACTCGTTGCCACGTGCCAATTAACCGATGCACGTTTAACCTTCGTCGTGCTCTTAAGCGATAGCTTGGCTACATTAAGTTAAAATCAATAGAGTGCGCATACATGTCGCTCTTTACAAGATTAAAACTATGAAATGTTCTCAACGTGGAGAAACGCGCTTTAATGTGAACAAGTGGGTTGTCTGGATTTAAATCGCTGATCGCGGCAGTGCTGGCATTAGCGACCTTGAGCGATCCAACCCCGCAGGACTGATGTGACGTTGTTACTGGCAGAGAGGGAACGACTTTCTCTCTCTCTGCCACGCGGTGAGTCAGCGTCAACCATTGCCCAGGCTCTGCGGTCCTCGATATATTCAGGTGTTATCGACCGAGTATTGAGTGTTTTACATGTGGCTGCTATACATTCACACGTGACAAGCCACTTTGTTGAGCTATCATTTGTGGCCAAGTTGCTTCTGAGAAGGGAACTAAGGGGCCGTCCATAAATGACGTCACGCACCTAGGGGGGGGACAGACATTTTTGACGATGTGTGACAAGGGGGGGGGGGGTGGGAAATGTGACGTCACATCAAAATGCGCAACTATTAATAAATATAGACAACACTTAATTAAATCGACTTTTTTTTATAAATGTTTTCTCCTACAACATCAGAGTGCAGCGCCACATTAAATACGCACTACAATGACAATAGTTTAAAGCGATTTGAAGCATGTTTTATTTATTTTCACTCCTATCGTGATTTTGTTCTGTTTGTTGTAACTTTCTGACCGGCCCCGACTTGATTGATCTGTGGCAAAGAAGCTTTTTAGCTCATCGGATTCCTCTGTGTTAATAAAGATTCTGATAGCCCCATGCGTGCGAGGGGGGAACACGCGATCCCCTGACGAGCCAGGGTAGATGACATCTCCACGACGCCCCAGGGAAGCGAGTTTCGTAACAGTTGTGTCATCAACCAACCCTCGCCTCCACACTGCTGGATTACAGGCATGCACAGACACCGCCACGGGGTCAATGTTAGACGTTAATTTAAACTATAAGTTAGAGTATCAAACGCGAATGGCAAAACTGCATCGTGTAAAGTGGAAAGTGTTATTCATTACATTGTGCATACCAGATAAGGCCCACTAAGCTCTGTAACTCTATTTTTAGAAGCGACCTGGCCACAAATGATGGCTCACTGAAGGTGCTCGTCATCGTGTGGTCATGTAGAACAGCCGCTGACTCTGTACGCGTGATGTTGATTCTAAATGTGGAGGGGAAAACCGGAGGACCCGGAGAAAAATCCACGCGACCACGGGGAGAAAGACACGCAAACTCCAAACACACAGCAGCAGCAGCAGGCGTCAGGTCGGGATTGAACCCACGACCTCCTGTACACCAGGCGAGGGAGTTAACATCTGCTGGATGAGGACCTCCCCACACCCTGAAGGATTTGTCATACTTCCCCACGACGGTCATTGGAGTGTGGTTAGCAATCACCGCATTACAATGTCGACATCTACTGCACAAATGTGGTACTGATTGTGGTTCCTACCGTTGATTTTGTACGTTAACTGCCGTTGGTCTTAAAGTACTTTAACAATGAAACCTTTACAGTCTATTTAATATCTGTTGACACGAAGTAGGTTCCCATTACCCCCAGAATATCACACACTCTGTGGAAATGTTTTCATTTAATACATAAACGATAGTGATTAAATAACTGGCAAATTTGGCAATTCCCACTTCTCCAATACAAGTGAGTTTTTTTATCTAATCTAAAATTACTTCTCAGCATGCTTTAAAGGAAGGGTTTCAACTCCGCTTGACTTACCCCGCCTGTAATTTTTTTAAATGTATAAGGGTTGCAAGACGTGTATTAACGACTGTACTAATTCCATTCTGGCATTTTAAGGGAGAGATCGACTGCAATATTTTGCTGTCTTTTCTTGGATTTTCTGTTTGCACATAGTCACTTTAAGATGTTTTCTTGTTCATATTTTTGTTTGTTGCGGTTGCACCCGATTCAAGAGCCGAATGGCTCACAGGGCTATACAACAATAAATGAAACTGAAATGAAAACTGACTCGGGGCGGAACCAATTTTTATTGTCCGGGGAGTGCGCTCGCGTTTTCGCACGGACAGTTTTGAATGAGACGCACACGTGTTTTCGAGTGAGACCAGTGGGGCTGATGGAGCCGGCTCTTAATTTCTGACATCAGCCCCCTTTTTACAAAGTGGGATACACACGCCAGACGCTGCACGGTCGGTTCGTTACACTTGAAATGCATCGGCGACTACACGAGGCGTTGACGAGCGTGTCTGTGGATGCAAGGGGTGCGTTTCAACTCCTTTATAACTGCGATGACGATGAGTTTAGTCACTGTGTAGAGTGTCAAACACCACTCGTCACAGTTGTTGGTATTGAGCGTCAATTACACCTCCAATTAATGTTCTCGGCGTGCACGACACGATTCCAGTTTTACTTTATCTGCGTGGTGTAACTTTTAAACCGTAATCACGCGCTATATATCATTTACTTGGGGTTGTTTTGGTGCATGTTTAACCGTATGTAAAACGTGTGTGTGTGTATATAACATGTAGAAATTAAAACGTAATGTATTCCTCCTGTTTACTAATTGGATAATATTTAATTTTGTATTTTACACACTTTAGAAATAAAAGTGGAACCTACAGAAACGGCATTGTACTTTGAATGTAGAGTACAGTAACACGTGTTTGTAAGACGTATCCTGTATTCGATATCGTACTGGTGTGTAGTTTTGTAGACCATATGTATGCTCATTATTGTTAAGGGATAACGGATGTCGTATGTATGATATTTGTGGTCGTCTTTTCGGACGGTGGAAGTGAGCACTTTGAGTGAACCGGCTTTTCAAGTGTCGTTAATTATGGCCCCAACCCTGTAACCAAGGACTGCACAAAACAACACATTACATTTGGTGCTGCACATATAATTTGGCTAAATTATATCTGTAAGAATTAAAAACATAAATATCAGTGTTACTCTCCTGCGACGAACATGACTCACTGGAGCGGGGCGGGATGGGGAAGTGTTGCCCGCTCCTGCGTCGACCAGAGGTGACATGAAGAGATCTCCAAAGTGCTTCAGTGATATCTGCCTCCGTGGGCCACCCTCTCCATGGAGCGAGTTTGCACTTACGTGCATGCAAACTATATGAATTGATTCTTTATCTCATGCCAAAACATCGATAGCGTAATTGGGATAACACTGGAGATGCATTATATTTTTACAAATATTCCAGTTCAGACCCCTGTGGCGTGTTTGCCAGATCTGTATCTGCATGGCAGCGTGCAATACGTGGATGGGCCCCCAAGCCCTCTGGAGTTTCTCCGGGAGTGGGTGACACCAAACCGGCCCGTGATCTACAGGCACACCACGGAGCACTGGGCAGCCCTGACCAAGTGGAGCCCCGCGTACTTGCGGTAAGGACAACAACCTCAGTCGTCGATTAAAGCAGCACCGCAACAACAACGAGGAATTTTCATCTCATTTTTTTTGCATCTCCACTCTGATGCTTGGTCATTCAATGTTGCAGCCTTTCCCTGCGTTTTTCCTTTCACTAAAACAAAATAAACATCACAAAATATTACTTGTAAATATTCAAAACTTGTCACAATATTGATACAAAAATATATTAGGTTTTACAAAGCTGGCCTTTTTATATTGCATTTGTGGATAAAGGCCAACGAAATGGGACCAACACGTTTGGTTTTCATTAGACCACGGTCATAACTATGAGCTGTTGCTCCAGAAGTTGAGTAGGAGTGTGTGTTTCTGGTGATAACATTTATAAATGGTGTGACACATAAGTAATATGTGGTGGGTGTTTCCCTTGTCCATGTTTACACCATCAAGGAATGTCATGGGCAGCAAGGATGTGAGCGTGGCTGTTACACCAAACGGCTATGCGGATGCGGTTCTTGGTGATCGCTTCGTAATGCCAGAGGAGAGAATGATGAAGTTTGGAGCATTCTTGGACATCCTTGAAAAGAAGACCCAAAGTATGTCGTGAAACTACTCTTAGGGAGGCAATATTGTTTTTTTGTAAAAGTGTTACTTTTGCCCTTATAGGCACATTTGTGATGTGTTTCTGGGCATTGTTGTTCAGACAAAGGTGGAGTATTTTACATTCAGAAGCAATGTTCCAATCTCACTTCCGAGTTCCAGGAGCTTCTGGCTGATGTGGAACCTGATATCCCATGGGCATCAGAGGCATTCGGTGAGTGCCGAACCTTATTCTTTTCCTCGGGTGTTAACATTGCCGATGTGTCAATTTTTGAGAATCGAGATGCAGGTGAAATTAACAGCCATTCGTCGGATACACCTGGCATGAGGATACCCTTCACGGGGCATGGTGTATTCTCACATTTATATTTAACAAAATGTTCTGTATATACAGTGAACCGTTTATAGATAGTGCTTTCTTTTGACCCTCTTACAATTTCTCAAAGTGTGATTGAACATTATGAGAGTTATGGATCCCCATATCTTACAGAAATCTCAGCATATTTGTCAAAAATACTGGCAATGGCTGTTTCGAGCAATGGCCTTTCTTCATAGCATACCGCGTCTTACAGAGGACGATGTTGAAAGATGAAATATGTGAATTCATATTGTTGCAGTTCCTGTGGGACCGGGTTTTGCCAAACGTTTGTTTTCTCTTATCATTGGTCATTATTTTTGTGGAATATCCATATATAGACCACCCTATATTGTGTTTGACTATAGTCCGGCATTTGTTCAAATTGCATTGTGCACATGCTGATGTTTATTTACCTTTGCTTGAATTTTGTCATTGACTCTCACGCTTGCTTTGTTTATGTTCAGGTAAGAAGCCTGACGCTGTAAACTTTTGGATTGGGGAGAAAGAAGCCGTCACATCTTGTAAGTTCCGATTTTGCCAACAAAGCACAGTGGAATCCAATCATTACCATCCTAAGTGCAATTTAAGCAGTGGTTATCCAAACAAGCCTTATGTTCGAATTCACACATATTACTTCTTTAATTTGCCCAACCAAACAATGCAGTATTTAATATACCTTTACAATGATGTGTTTAGTCCTGCTTATCTAGGTTTAAAGATGACAGTAATTGTGTTGATGATTGAAGCCTGGTTCTTATAAAGATGCCCATGTTTTCAGTACACAAGGACCACTACGAGAATCTGTACTGCGTAATATCAGGAGAGAAGGAATTCACTCTCTTCCCTCCTACCGACCGGCCCTTCATACCATACGGTATACCTGTCACTTTATAACAATCACCACCCTTCGCCTTCATCCACTTTTTAAAATTATTTCATGAACGTCACCCACCCCTCCTCCCTCTTATAAAATGGTTTGATCTGTTCATCTTGTTTTGGCTGCGTGACACATAGCTTGGTGCTTATTCTCTGCAGAGTTTTACCAGCCAGCCACGTACAGACAGCGTGAGGATGGAGACTTTGAAGTTGTCGATGAAAAATATGCAGAGAAGGTACTGCAGTAAACAAAAAACACGTTACATATCATGAGCATGGCACTTTGAAGGCTAGCATTGTTGTACCACTTGCAGTTGTGAAGCTCTCAATCCTACGAGGCTATGACGGTGGCCAGGAAATAACAGTGTATAGCAAGTGGAATCGTGAACACTTTTTTGTCGACTGTTGAATGTTGGCTCTTCACGTGCATGTATTTTTTCCGAGTACTCCAGTTTCGTCCCATGTGCAAAACACTCCTTCAAAATGTCCTCGATGGATAAATTATTACTGTAATAAACATTCAAAGTGAAAGTTTCTCCCAAGCTCAAATGAACACACCAAATAACTCATCTTCATTGGTGGTCTTGAGCCAGTATTGGAAATTATATATTTCTGTGTTAGGAGCCAGCATGTCCAATGATTCCACACACCGCTCTCAACTAAACCGAGCTCAGGGGCCCGGCAGTACAAGGACACCCCTCCTGCCCCCTCTGCACCCGCCAGGTGCCGTGGATCCCCGTGAACCCCCTCCAGCCTGACCTGGGCCGGTACCCGGAGTTTTCTGGAGCCTGTGCCATTCACGTGACCCTGCGGGCCGGGGAGACGCTCTACCTGCCCTCCCTCTGGTTCCACCACGTGCAGCAGTCGCATGGCTGCATCGCCGGTACGGCACGACCAACACTATTCACAGTCGTATGTATGTGTGTTGAATTTCTTTCACACCGTACGTAGCCAACCGTGCTAATCGGAGGTGCGGGGGAAGTACAAAATACTAAACTTTAAAAGCAGTCATTACAAACACGCATATGTTGCGCCGCATCTACGCATGTTGGCCATTACCAAGAATCAAACTGAGGTCACCGAGTTCATAGGGCAGTGCGCTAACATTTGTGCCACTGCTCCACCGCCCCCAAAAACATAAAAATTATTATCACGAAACAAAATAGGGAAAAAACTTTGTGGAATTTATATACATATATTTTGATAGTTAAATGTTGAATTGTAAAATTATCATTGAAAACCGAATATATATGAATAACTTGCATATGTATAATTAGCCTGAGCAACGATAATCTAACCCATTGTTTCAAAGCAGTTACCTTTCAGTAATCATGTTTCAAAATGTGTTTTCTCCTCAGTGAACTTTTGGTACGACATGGAATATGACATAAAGTACAACTACTATCAATTCTTAGATGCAGTAGCTGGTGTGGCTAAAAGATACATGTGTGACGACGACTCATAGCTTGGCACAGCGGAGGTAATCAACACTCGACTCTTTGCCGTGGCTTGGTCACTCGAAGGACTGTGGCAGCAAATTGGAAAATGATGGCAGGACCTCGGCCTCGGTTTCAAGCTACCGCATGGACAAAGAGAACGGATGTTTTGGTTTTTTAATTTGACAGGGGATCCATGAAGATGCGATTACATTGAAAGTGTTTGCTTGGAAAGCATTGATTGTGTACGAAAAGCCTCGAGATTGCATGTGGGAACACTCGATGGGACACGACCATTGTGTCATTATTAGCACCCTGGACTGGCAATCGAGACGTCTATTTATTCAATTTCCTGGCTCGGCAGTTGAAATACCGGCAACGTTTCATACATCACGCCGCCTCTGTACACCCGTCAGTGTAAATGGGCACACCACAATCCATCAGCAGGTCGTGTGTGGTGGGGTAAAGTGTGGATACTCAACAACTCTTCTAAAGTGAATGGCAAACGTAGAAGAGTAGGCCAAAATACCCTCTAGATGGGGCTCTCTAGAGCTTCCTCTGGTGGAGGCCCTTCTACCAATCGTGGCCTGAGTAAGCAATTGCAGGGCTGAGCCTTTACCTTTTTACTCCTGGTCAGTTACACTTAACTATGACGACTCAATGCAATGACTGCACAGAACAGAGGCAGCTTGTTCTGCATCGCTTTTGAATTCTCCTCAAACCTCTCAAGAGTGTCTCTGCTCATATTGCCTCCATGGCACACTGAACATCATTATTTTTGTTGGTGATGATGTTGATTGTACTGTTTTTATATAAATGTGTAAATGAAGGTATCTTATTTTGCATGTGTGGTTGAATGCAATTTTTATTAATGTTTAATGGAAATGTGTTTTTGTTTTATTAAAGTCTGCCATAAAGAGTTTCTACAATGCCACAAAACATGCTACATTACTTAATTTGTGTAACCTGTTGAAAGATTAATCAGCCAGAATCTACCCACTGCTGGATTTTACCATTAACGATTGGACAATATCCAAATTACTTGTACTAAGGACATCTGGTGACGTTGCATATTGCCCCCTGAAAATGTGTATTAACAACATAATCTCGGTGTCGGAGGGTACATTACAGTACTTAAAGGCGGCTGCTGGCGTGGGCCCTGCACCACCAAATGTCCCATTGGCCCCCCCACCCAAGCTCACTCCCCTTGGTGGTGAATCACTGGTGGTGGTGGTGACCCACACCAGGGAGTCGAAACAAAAACCGGAGCGAGGGACCAGATTGAACCACTATTCCTGAACGAAAACTGAACCAAAATGTGATTTTGCCTCCGAAATGAAAAATCCTGAAAAGAGGATGCGGTCAGTGGTTTTGAAAACCCGGTTGAAGATAAATATTGAGCTTTGCAACTTGTATGAGAAAAAATCTTGTATTTATAAAGGCTGCAATCTCTAAGCCAATGATGCTACAGAGCACATGATCATGGTCGGTCAGTCCTTTTGCGAAACGTCCCCTAACAGAGCCACAGGATTATGCCTGCAGTCAACACGAGCGCTGAGGGTCAGAAGGTCACACCAAGACTCAGAGACGTACAAAGACAAAGATCCCCCGTACAGCCTTCACAGACTTGGTGGGGCAAGTGCTGTTAGCGAGGGAGCAGCTATCAAGGCCGCCACTGCACAGGAGGGGGTGGGGTGGCCAATAGCACGCCCGCTCGCCTTTGTCTCCCTATTGGCGATGTTTGCACAGCGCCAATAATTAAAATGTATAAAGCGCCCTTAAACCAGGTACTCATTTGAGGCTGAGTCGACCTAGGGGATGCCCAGAACCGGTTTAGATAGTCGTCACTGGTTGTTGGTGGTGGCCGTGAGCAGGAATCGAACTCAAGTGACCGGGTTCGTGGCAACGTACCACTACCGCTCCATTGATATACAATGATCACGTCCAGTACACACAATAGTCAGAGATACACACACAAGGTAGGGCAATGAAGCACACATTCTCGAGATACTATAACAGGAATGGTCCATGATAAGGGGGTTAACTCGCGTTAATTACAAGCTACTACACAGACATTAAAAATTGTCCTCAAAGTGTATTTGAGGAATACAGGGCAACGTGATCATGTTTCATTGCTTGGCGTGTTTGCATTGTATGTGGTAGTGTCCTGCAGTGCTTGCAATAATGCAAACACGGTCAGCAATAAACAGCTCAGAATTCCTCAAATATACTGAACTTGTTCATCACAATTTTATTCACACGTAGGAAACTGCAAATGTTCCTGTGAAATGTCACCAGCAAAATCGGCAGGGAAATGCAATTCACGTGGAAGCCTCATTTATTCATAATTCCCTGCTGAATTTGCGCATTAAATATATATTTGTAACCGTATCTCATTATACGTCTTAACGGGTGAACTGCAGTATTCCTTTCATGTTAAACTCAATAAAACAGCCATTCAAGTGCATTTGAGGAATGTTGGGCAATGTTTATTGCTCTATTTTATTGCTAATCTTGTTTGTATGATTGACTTGTCGTGTTTGTGTAGGCCTGCAAACAGCACTGGCCCCGATCTTAGATGTCTGAGTCTATATCCAGGTGATTTGCTCGTTAGTTTCGATGTAGTCTATTTGTTTACCAAAGTTCCTGTGCCTGACACCATTGCAATCATTGAAGATTGTGTCCAACAAGGACTGCATGCTGATGTACCGGCCCTGGTTAGACACTGCCTCAACAACACTTCACCTGGAACGGAACTTTCTACAAACAAGTGGAAGGCATCCCAATGGGTTCTTCTTTATCCCCAGTTGTCGCCAATGTTTTCGTGGAAACATTTGAGACAGATGCCATCCAGACTGCCACCCTACGGCCGTCCTTGTGGAAGGGGCACGTGAATGACACGTGCGTCATCCCCCCACATGGCCAGCCAGCCCTGAACCAATTCCTCAACCACATCAATTCAATAGACCCAGCCATCACATTCACCATGGAGGTGGAGAAGGATGGCAAGCTATCATTTTTTTGTTATTTTAACCTCTCCATGTGACTTTACCGAAAGACCCAAAGAATATGAATTTCTACAATCACGAAAGCCTTTAATCAACATTACATTCCATACAGCACATGCGAGTGGGCAAAGGGGGTGGGGCGCTCTTGCCGCCTCACAATTGGCTTAAAGCGACACCCCCCCCACCTTCCCCGCCCTCATCAACCAATCGCGCGCGCGCCACTCACCGACAAGCGGCCAATCAGGCGCGGGGAGACGCCGGCCCCTCCCCACCGCCCCCTTTTGCTTTGCCTATGCGAGCTGGGAAATCTTAACAGGGGTCGCTGCTGGGATTGTGTGGTGAGGGGCCGATATCGAAGAAGCGCTGTGCGGCTCGAGGCGACGACTGCGGTGGCTTTGCGGGCTTCGTGTCGTGTCGGTGTCCTTCACGAGCTTCTGTCCGTCGCGTTGGCCCCCCCCCCCATGGCTCTCGCCGCGCTGCTGAGGAGGGCGGCCCTGAGCCGCCTGGTGGCGCTGGGGCCGGCGGGGCCGAGGCGGCTCTGCAGCTCCGCGGTGCCTGTGGACGACGTCGTCAGCGGGCTGAGCGAGGAGCAGATCCAGGCACGGGGCGGGGGGGCTCGCCATCACCATTCAATACTCCCTCAACAATCACCATCATTACTCTCTCACCATCACCATCAATACTCCCTCACCATCATCACTCCCTCACCATCACTCCCTCACCATCATTACTCCCTCACCAATCACCATCATCACTCCCTCACCATCATTACTCCCTCACCAATCACCATCATCACTCCCTCACCATCATTACTCCCTCACCAATCACCATCATCACTCCCTCACCATCATCACTCCCTCACCATCATCACTCCCTCACCATCATCACTCTCTCACCATCACTCCCTCACATCACTCCCTCACCATCACTCCCTCACCAATCACCATCATCACTCCCTCACCATCACTCCCTCACCATCACTCCCTCACCATCACTCCCTCACCATCACTCCCTCACCATCACTCCCTCACCATCACTCCCTCACCATCACTCCCTCACCATCACTCCCTCACCAATCACCATCATCACTCCCTCACCACTCCCTCACCATCACTCCCTCGCCATCACTCCCTCGCCATCACTACTCTCTCACCATCATCACTCCATCACCATCATCACTCCCTCACCATCATCACTCCCTCACCATCATCACTCCCTCACCATCACCAATCACCACCATCACTCTCTCACCATCACCACCATCACTCCCTCACCATCACGCCTTCACCAATCACCATCACGGCCTCACCATGGATAGCAATAGCAATTGTATCTGCTTTGCGAATTTGGTATCAGGAAGAACCAGGAGAAAACAAGCACTGAACCATTATAACCATTGTGTAACTAGTATAATTATAGTGTTATAACACTACAGTTATACTAGTTACGTTATAACTGTAGTGTTATAACACTCGAAATAATACGCTGCTACACCGATGCAATTCTGAACTAAGAGCAGACCATGAAAGTTCATCCTGTGGGTCTTGTGTTGTGCACCTGCACTGGATTTTAGTTTGGGCCGGTTTCTATGGCATTTGTCGCTTCGTTTGACCCTACAAATGTTACATTTTCACCGATATAACCCACGGCCGTTTGACACGTATGTTTTAACGATTGGCAAAACATTACGTAAAGGTTACACGTTTAGCATACAGTAAGTACTGTGTGTTTAATTACTGACATTAGTGCGAAGTGGGTGGGTGTGCGACCCAGCCCAGGGATTGGTCGGCGCTCGCTGACGCGTCGACATCGCACGCGGCCGTGGATGGAGACGACGATGATGACGGGATGATGATGATGGAGATGATGATGATGACGATGATGATGACGACGACGATGATGATGACGATGATGATGACGGAGATGATGACGGAGATGATGACGGAGATGATGACGGAGATGATGATGGGGACACACGTGGCACGCCGCCTCCTCGTGGGCCCGCGTGGCGTGGCCACGGTGCAGAGGCCAACCTTAATTGACCTTTTGCCTCGTGCGTAGAAGAGGCCGTCCATAAATGACGTCACGCACCTAGGGGGGGGGGGGGGGTCAGACATTTGTGACGATGTGTGACGACGGGGTTTGAGAAATGCACAAACTTTAAATAACTATTGTCATTGTAGTGCGTATTTAATGTGGCGCTGCACTCTGATGTTGTAGGAGAAAACATTTATTAAAAAGTCTATTTAATTAAGTAAAACGTGTTATATTTATTTAAAGTTGCGCATTTTGATGTAACATCACATTTCTCAACCCCCCCCCCCTCCCCTAGGTGCATGACGTCATTTATGGACGGCCCCTTGCCTTTCAGAAATATATAATCCCATTATTAAGATGATATTCTCATTCAACACCACTACCCATAGACAAATACAGCTTCGTCACAACCGCATTCTCGAATTGGTTATTTATCTCTAGAACCGTATTCACTGTTAATGTTTGTTTATTGTGCTCTGTTACAGCTGAGACAAACTATGTACAAGTTCTGTCAGGAACACCTGATGCCCATAGCACAAGAGATTGACCGAACAAATGAGTTTAAGCAGATTCGGGTAAGAAGCACAAAGTCACATAATAATACATTTCTCCTCGCTATCATTTACCTTATTAAAATATTATAATCAAATGGCTTTGCCTCTAAAGCCTTAATGTAATCCAATGTAACCCTATTATAAACCCCATTAACCTTGGCACTAACCCAGGTAAGTTTTAATTGCGAATAGCTAATTAAATAAGTTCCTGAAGTAATTTCTAATTCACACGTTTTGTAAAGACGTTAACATTTCATATGAAGAAAAATACGACTGATATCTCAATGGGTGCATTGTTACTTGATGCAAAGTAATCGGTGCTGAGTTCTCATGCCCATGAGGAAGCAGGCCCGAGCAATGCTGGGCCATTCCAATCTTGTCCCAGCATGGCTCGTTACCCATCACTCGCAGAGCTGCTCCATTGGGACTGGACCCTTCTCGCTCTGTCCATCTTGGCCTTCTCCCTTCTTACATGTTTTTTATTTTTATTATTTTATTGTTTCCCTTCTACGTGATTTTACCGAAAGAACCAAGAATATGTTATAAATGGTAATATTTTTTTACAAAACAGTTTAACAATAAACACGTACGCTTAGGTTATGTTTACACAATTTTAAGATAAAATTGTCTTTGTAATTTTACACCTTTTTATCATAATATAAACACCAACCCTGGAGTTTACCTAGGAGATGCTCAGAAGAAAGCATGCAGCTCCCCTTTACGAAAAGTATTCACGTGATTAAACACGAGCCAGCAGTTGGTGTTGGCTGTAGGAATCTGTGCTGAGCCCCACCTGTCCTTGTGAACAACAGCTTGCTTTCCTGTGGCCGTGGGAACACGGCCCTTTGAGATGTTGTATAATGTGAACATGGTGAAGGGTAAAGTAAAACATAATTGTACACATTTGTAATTTTCAGGAATTTTGGAAGAAGCTTGGCCATCTGGGAGTGTTAGGCATCACAGCACCAGGTAACCGCGTAATTTCTGTACTTTTGGCTGAGTCATTGTTGTGGGCTGTGGATTTTCAGTGCAATATCAGTTGTCAGATAATGTGCTCTAACAAAGTCATCGACTTGCTTTTAAAGTAACTACTGTGTGTCGTTCTTCATCCATGTCACAACACAGTCAGCGAAATTGTTTTATTTAATATGTGCTCATTTTAAACATGAATTTACTATTCTTCATGTTCTGTAAGAGTTGTTTTGTTAAGTTCAAGCTTATCCGATGCACTTTGTACTCGTACCCTTTGCTTCTACATTCATCATTAATAATGCATATGTGCCCTGAAGTGGCCTCCTCGTAACATTTGAACACAGCCTTGCAAAAGCAGCTCAACCATTTTAAGTGCTTTAGCACCATTAGCTTTTACTTACATGTGACAAAGTTAATTAACAATTAAACACAGAATTCTGCACAAGTTAACATTTAAAAAAGCATGTTAAGCATTGTCTAAAATTCAACATTATACCGATAAAATATACAATTTTAACTGTCCAAAGTCATGTTTCTAAGTTTTTCAGTGAACTAATTTACAATAACTTCACTGGACTTTTTTCCATCTATTTGCAATTGTTTTTCAATATTGGTCAATATCGTCAACTCAACACTAGGTTTGTTTTTGGTAAAAAAAATGTGTATAGCTATTGTCATTCCATTGCTGGATAAAGTTATTTCCAAGCCCTCTCTGGGGGGTTATTTCATCATACTTCACTATGCTGGTCAGTGCAGATTGGTAAAGATAGCTGGTCCTGTACCAATTTGGATGTCATTTGCGACTGGTGTTATTTATGGCCAGGAATTGAACTCCGGTCACCAGAATCGTAGCCTAGTATGCATACTACTGTACCTCCATTACCCCCCCCCCCGCACTCGTTTTAAGAGTTATTTTGAAAAATATGTTTTTGTGACATCAAAGACTTACGGTTTTATGGATCTGGAATGCTGCCATAGTGTAATGGTTAGCACACTGGACAATCCAGAGGCCACCGGTTCGAACTCCGGGTTTGAAAGTTGAAACATTGGGTGGGATTCTTAAATCCCCGCTGCTGTCACCTCGGCAGTAGAAATGGGTGCACCACAATTAGTTGATTGTCAGGTTGCATTTGGGAAGGACTGTGGGCATTCTCCCATCACTTACAATACGTCTGGCCAGCGTGGAAGAGTAGGCGAATTGCACTCTAGAGGGGCTCTCTATAGCAGAGGCATTTCTGACCCTAATTACATGAGCAAGCAATTTCAAGGCTGAACTTCTAATGTTTGTTACCGTGGATCTTCGCCAGTGATAAAAGGACTCACCCATTCATTGATAGTTACAAATAAAAGTTCCACTCTCATTTCAATATTCTGTATTTTCCCTGTGTCCTTCCTCCACCCAGTGGAGGATGGAGGCACAGGCGGTGGGTACCTGGACCACGTGATCTGCATGGAGGAGATCTCCAGAGCCTCAGCCGCTGTCGGGCTCAGCTACGGGGCGCACTCCAATCTGTGCATCAACCAGCTCGTGCGCAATGGCAATGAGCAGCAGAAGAAAAAGTACCTTCCCAAGGTGCTGCAGCACACTAACACACCCGGACCGCTGCATAGCAGTAACTCTAAATGTTAAATAGTAATAAAGCTTAATAGAGGGGTTTTTTTTGGGTTATTTCGCGTAAATATATAAATGTGTCATATATTTACGCGATCTAACCCAAAAAACACCTATTACGGATAATATTGGTCGCGAAAGCCTACGTGTTAAACAGTAATAGGGCAGTGACATGTATACTACTCCTTTCAACAAAGGACCGCCCACTCGGAGGTGCCTTTGAATAAACATACACATTTTCAACTTTATTCGAGGGATGTTAGATTGTTGTTCTATATAAGCCAGAAAATGCTGTGACATACCTCAAATCAGTTAAAAAGTATTTTTTCTCGTTTTCTATGTCTCATTTGTACTGTTTCTCTCGTGTGTTTTGTCTTGTTTTATCAGTCTTATTTGTTAATTTTGCTTAAATCTACATTGGTGTTCGATTTCCGGAATTTGTTAATATTCAAGTCTTGCACGCATGAGTTAAAGCAAGATTTGTTTGAGTAAGAATGTATTATAATTTATTAATTGATACATCATTCCATGCTCCTGTAATCAAAGGTGTCCAGAGGTTAAAATAAACATTCTTTAACGTTCGTGCTATTTTAACCTGCTAACCATTCAAAAACAACCCAGGTGGTTCATTCCAAACGTTCAGATATTATATTCAAAATCATGGCTCGGATGTAAAAAAATGTTTTACCAAAAGCTGTGATGCATGTAAATGCATCACCAAAGTTGTATTTAAATTATTTTCTTTCACAAAAGCCCTGCCACCGCCAATTTCCAGGCTATATTTGTATCAATATGAAACAATAAAAACACATGTGCACTCATTCCTGGCAGTCTAGCCATCCAAAAATATAAAGGTCAAGTTAGTGTTGAGCAGTGCTTTTCTCCATTAGTGATCCTGAACCACAAGTAGAAATTCTCAATTCCTGCGATGGAGAGTTGCCCATAAGCCTCTCAAAACGTTTGTTGCGAGTTACGTTGATCAATAACGGTGCTTACAACCTCCCGTCGGATTGCAGCTGATCAGCGGGGAGCATATCGGCGCGCTGGCAATGAGCGAGCCCAACGCAGGTTCGGACGTGGTCGCCATGAAGCTGCGCGCTGACAAGAAAGGTGACAGCTACGTGCTCAATGGAAACAAGTTCTGGATCACCAACGGGCCGGATGCCGATGTGCTCATCGTGTACGCCAAGACGGATCTGAAAGTGAAACCAGAATCACACGGAATCACGGCATTCATCGTCGAGAAGGTTAATATTCTTCCTGGCAGTTTTCCCACTCGTGGGGTCTGATTTTCTTCACTAATTCCTGTCTGGGGCCATCTCTACATCCTGTCCACATTACTGCATATGCTGGCTCACCACTTCAAAACTTCCTCTCGAAAATGCAACACAAGTACAGAACATTGTGCATTGCGGTGAAAGGTCCTGCATCATGAGTATGTAGTGAAGAGACGGGAAACCGATTTCAACGTAATTTAACCTTTTATGCTTTGTTCATCAACCAGTTCTAAAATGTGTGTACACATATACAAGTGAAAAGAACTAGAGGTTTGAGACATTTTTGCTTTAATGTTTTGATGATGATAATGATGATGGTGTTTGTGGATTTTTGCTTTGTAGGACATGCCAGGGTTCAGCACGGCACAAAAACTGGACAAGATGGGCATGAGGGGTTCCAGCACCTCGGAGCTCATCTTTGAGGACTGCAAGGTGCCAGGTATGGATTTGTATATATTTTGAAATGCTTTTATTATTATTAATTTCTCTTAGATCAAAGCAGCATTTTTGGACAGATCCTATAAGTTATAAAAAAATAGTGTTTTTATCAGTAAATTTTGCTTGTTATTGATTTTTCAATATAAGATGGCTCGCCAGGAATTTTTTGAAATGCCTGCTAAAAATACTTGCAGACTCTCACCAGGACAACATTCTGAAATATCTAATATACTTATTCCACCAATAGGTCGGTGTCGCTGTTAGGAAACTCACGTCAGAACATGTTGTGAACACACACACCCACACTAGCTGATAGAATAACATGTTGAGGTAATCTTGTGTAAGTATATACCCAACTGAAATGTGCTTTTAAACTGTTATTTTGTATTATCACGTGGAGTGGTTGTACTATTTCCCTGGTGCATACACACTCCTTTACTTGGCTGAGAACGTATTAATATTAACACCTACAATGCCGAACCCTCCTGAAAATAGTCCTATCACTCGATGTGGCTTCCTGGGTATACAAGTGATTATTATTCATTATTGCTTTTATTATATTTGCATATTGCATTGTGTTCTTGCCACTTGCAGAAAAGAATATGCTGGGCAGCCTGAACAAGGGTGTGTATGTGCTGATGAGCGGACTGGACTTTGAGAGACTCATTCTTGCAGCAGGGCCACTGGGGTAACGCTCACCTTTAATCTAAGCAGTACTTAAAATCTGGTCAAGGACTTGAAATAAGTACATTTGTACTTATGTCATATACGTTATGTCATTACAGTTTTTCTTGTTATTGTTTGTGATTATTCCACAGCATAATGCAGGCAGTGATGGACAATGCCATCCCATACCTGCATGTCAGGGAAGCTTTCAATCGGAAGATCGGCACTTTTCAGGTACTCTTTTTTTCGATATTGTATGACTCGCTGTTTATCGTCAGTGCCTACATGATGTGAATGTGATTTAAGAAGTGTGGTCACCACATCTACATCTCTATATAAGGAACAAAACAGGTGGACTTCTCCACAAATCTGCAGTTGGTCGCCACATCTACACCGCGTGTTCTGTTTACGTGACAACCCTTACTAGTTGGCTGTGTCGGGTGATGGCGGGTTTAACGACACATTTATATATTTACGCGATCTAACCCAAAAATCCTCGATTATGGATGATATTGGTCGCCGAAGCCTATTTGTTAAACTGACAATGGTTAAGTTAGGGAACAATCGACAGTTCAGATTATGTAAAAAAGCTGCAGTTGGTCGAAAACTAATTAAAAAACAAAATGTAACAGAATATGTAATTATGTCGCTTCTAATGCACGGATATATTTCAAGAAGAGGAAGACACTGAGCTGAAAAGCATCATTGTGAAGAGGAAGAGATGTGTGGCATTGCAGGCTTCCTGTCTTCCTGCCAGTAACAATATAGTAGGTTAATTGTTGAGTGGCAAGTGCTTCTATGAACTATATACACACCCACGGCCTACCTTTCTCCCTTGCCCTCTACCCAGCTTATGCAGGGCAAGATGGCAGATATGCACACCAGGCTGGCAGCATGCCGGTCGTACGTGTACAACGTGGCCCGTGCCTGTGACCGAAAGCACTCCAGCAGCATGGCGAGTCCACGACACACCCCCTGCCCCTTTGCTCCAATGCTTTTATATCCAGAGCACTTCTTCACATGCCTGATGTCGAGCAACAAATATCATTCTTACATTGAGGTGGTTGAACCAGATTATTGGGTCAGAAGTAGTGGAGTGTATTGCTGTGATGCTTGCGAATTTCTTAATCGGGCATTGAGTCGTTAGATGTTCCATGGTCTGTTCTGGGTGACCACAGTTGCAGACTGGAGAGTTTTTAATTCTACATTTGTGGATCAAGTAACTGCATCTGCCATGGTTTGTGAGGATGTGGTTTAGGGTTGTCAAGAAGATTTGCGAAAGATCGAAGCCAGAGATCTGCTGCTAGACATCGGTGCATCCTCAACCTTTGGTGGTTCCTAGAAATAATTTATGCTTTTGGAACTGTTCAAGTCTTTTCAGGAATGCAGCAACAATAGAATTCTTACATTTTAGTATTACAAATATTTGCTTGCATTAGCTTATCCTGAGATGGATTAATTGTACAATGGTTTTTTTAAGTTGTCAAAGTTTGTATTGTAAAGTGTCCTGGGTTGTTCTAATGCAAATGCAATTTTTAACTGTATGGGGGATTGGCAATATATTTTTAAGTGTTGATGGTGGATCGTGAATTTAGGAAAGTCGAGAACCACTGCACTAAACGAATAAGTCATTTTATCATTGTGTTGCAGGATAGTATCCCATTGTTCATGTTATAGTTTGTATAATCTATTGGTATGTTGTACGGCAGTTGTTAACTACATTTTCAGCATTTGATTATGTGAAATGCATGCTTTTAAAAACAGGACTGCGCAGGAGTGATTCTCTATGCTGCTGAAAATGCTACTCAAGTGGCTCTTGATGGAATCCAGTGCCTTGGTAAGTATTGGGATTCGCTCTTATATTCAACAGTCTCATAAAATCCATAATAGAGGTTTTTGGGTTAGATCGCGTAAATATATAAATGTGTCGTTAAAACTCGCCGCCACCCGACAGCCAATTAGTAAGGGTTGTCACGTAAACAGACCGTGCCAATGTGTGTTGGAGAGAGCCAAGCCACAACATTTACCAACTGAGTACGACGTTTCGCCACACCTGGCGAAACGTCGTACTCGGTCAGTAAAAAATTGCATTTGCAGTTTGTAAATGTTGTGGCTTGGCTCTCCAACACACAACCGGTGTGCTTTACTAGAGACGAATTGGCACGTTCTGTTTTCGTGACAAACCTTGCTGTGTCGTGTGGTGGCGGGTTTTAACGACACATTTATATATTTACGCGATCTAACCCAGTCTCATAAAATGTTTCCTTTTTGTTATTGTACCTCTTTGCACAAGTGCACAATATCGCAACCCTAGGAAATAAAATAATTTGCTATATATTTTCTTTATTGCTGCATGGTACATCATTAAAAAATCTATTTCATGCTGGATTGTCGACTTCAATATTTTACAGTTGGTTATTCCTGCATTCCTGACGAAGCACTGCTTATCAATGAATCATTACTGATTTGTCATTCTCACTTAGGTGGAAACGGTTACATCAATGACTACCCAATGGCCCGTTTTCTGCGGGATTCCAAGCTCTACGAGATCGGAGCAGGGACCAGCGAGGTCAGACGCCTCATCATCGGCCGTGCCTACAACGCCATGTTCAAGTGAATGAAGTCTCCAAGAGCCAAAACAACATCAAGACCCACATGATGTGGCGTTATATACAAATCTGTGTCTTCGAATGGAAAACTATGCCATTTCATCGGACATTTATAATGTGAATTCTGACAGAATGTGTAATACCACACGAGAGCATGTTAACATAACTCTTGTATGGAAGTGTTTTGTGTCATGGGGAAAATGCCTCATAAAAAACACTCCACAGATGACGTCAACTCCAGATTTGTTACGCAATCAATACGCAACATCAAAATTACAATATTTCGACCAATATGAATGTCATTTAGCAGTTCGTCCAGGCTGTACTACAACTTGATTGGGTTGGAAAGCTCCATAGTGTTGATTTAGGACTTAATGACTAGTCAGTTGTTTGGTGTCAAAATGTTTTGTTAAATGCATAATAATAGTTTTGAATTAAATACACTTGTCCTGTCACATGTATAATTGTGTATGTCACCATACTCTGAAGCACAAATCTGACAACTTTCTGCAATAATTGTATTCGTGAAAAGTTTCAAAAGTTTTGTAACGAATCTTATACTGGGCAAGTTTTTTTAAAGAATCGTTTTGCTTTCCAGATAAGAAAAACTAAACTTAGTTCAGAATATTAATGATAAAAAGCAATTGAAATCATCTGCATTTCGAACATTTATTTAATTAAAAAAAGCATTTCTGCCATGTTCAAGTTAATTCTTGCATGACCAAACATATCCTACGACCGAGAGTAAACCTGGCAGCCTGGCGGAAATCTGCTGACAGCATGTATTCGGAAGATTGCAACTCAACATCTAAATTGGGAGTTGATTCAGTCCTCTGTGCCTCCGAGTTGATCATGCGGTACCACTTTGTGATAGCTTTGTGGTTTTCTCTCTGGGTCGACTGACCAGCCTTAGAAATGTGGAATTTTCATCACTGTCTCAGGGTTGTTAGCAGGACAAGCACCACCCCCGACTAGATAATCTTCACTGAGTGAAAAAAATACTTGCAGTGAGAAATGGATTATAGATGAGTTTTTCATTTAATTTTTTCAAATACCATTTTTTTAGAAGTGCTTCCAGATTGTTGGGGAATTTTCATGAAAATTTAAATGTGAACATATTTTATAATTTAAGTGAAATTTACGCCACGTCAAAATGACATCATGCGACAGCACTTTTAGTGAGAAAATCGTGTAAGTGACCACAATGAAGTGCAGTTACTTCCTGTCATGGCACTTTTCAGATATATCTGAAATTGATTTAATCAGAAATGTATCAGCTTGATTTTCAAGTGAAAATTGGGAACGTATTTATCTTAAGAAGTATGTAGAATCTAAACGCACCTACAAGTTGGTTCATACATTTTGAACTGCTAGTCAAAACTAATGTGAAGTTTCTCGGTTATGTGTATGTATTTGATTGGTGTGAGTCACATGTTAGTGGACGATCATTTAAACATCACGTAGGACTTACCTATTTTTTTAAGGTTTGAAATATCCCATTAATATAAATCACACCTGATATCTCACTCTAAATACAAGGTGGCGCTGTGGCCTCGCTTTACGCTTGGTATGGTGCGAGTCAAAATGAAAGTATACGAGGAATTTCACAATAAAGTTACACCTCTCAACTCCAAAGCTCTAATCGCATTTTCCCGTATTACTTTAAATATTTCTAATGCTGTACCAGGTGTAATATTCGGGCACGCGTTTAAGCACCGACATTTAAGTAATCAAGTTCATTATCGTGTGTCCACTTGCAGTGCATCATCTTTGCGTAAGGGGAACACAATCTGGTGACTCGGTACACAGGATATTGTTATCAATGTATATGGTATGCAAGGGACACCAATGCTGTAATGCATTTGCAGTGTTCTAATCTCAATAAACCTGATGCAATGTGTACATGCTGCGTGGGTTTGATTTTAAATAGACACAAGCACGACGTGTTTGACTGCAGTTTATGCAATCTTAAAGTACACTTCGATGCTTGTAAAATGCAATTAGACGTCACGATGCATCGATTTAAAGTGATGTGTGTCAAGATACATGCCATTGTTTCTCAAATCTAATTTTCCAAACGTGTATGGAGTGTTGCTTTGCGGTATTTGATGAAATCGTGTAATTACATTAAGAGTAGCCACCTCAGGTTTTGCTAACCGTCAACAACATCCAATGGTTATGAATTTAAGGAAATGTTTGAAAAATATTTACATACAGAAGGCTGCAAAGTTAGACGGAAGACAGCAAAACTGTACAAGTTCACTTAACAATGGGAGATTCCGAAGGGACAACTGGAATACACGTGTGATGAGGGATGATTACTGACTAATAGTGATTTAGGTAAAAGATTGTTTAAGCCACGTTCATCATTAATGTGACTCATTGCCAATACAATCTCATCATTCTGCATAACCGAATCGCGCTTCTAACGATTCGTGTACATCGACTAATAAAATCGATTCGCGCGCGAGGGAATCGATTCAACAAACAGCAGACTCAAGGTTCTCGATTCTACGTTCATCGTAATAACAAAACATGAATCGAATTGAAGATGCGATAGTTATAGAATCGATTCGGTGTAGTTTTGGCGCGCTTCTTAAACACCGCTGTTTGTTCCGAGTTCGTATGCGGCGGAGCACAACAACGCGGACAAGACGAATCCCGGGCAAGTTTATTACTCACGAACGTGAGCGGCTGTCGCTAACATCTGTCCAGGTGCATTGTGACATTCCGGCATGAGCTGATCGCACATGGAATGCTACTCTGTGGTTCGCACTTTCGGCCTGCGGCATCGGGCTTTCGTCTAAAGTTGAAATCAACGAAATTACCTCACGACTAATTATCGTAACGTGCTTTAATTGAAAGTACGCAGTGTGTGTGTGTGTAGGGCTTTTGTTGTGAGTTGCTGTCGAATTGATTATCTGTGGAATGTGGAACCACTGGCGGGTCACGGTGCCCTCCCGTTGCTCCTTTGATCCGTTTCACTTTATATCGTCAAACTACTAGTGTGAGTTGAATGATGTTAATGCCCTTTCAACATGTTCGTCGCCAATGTAGCCACAGCCGAATGGGGGTTTCCATTAAAATAAGGTGGTAATTAAAATAAGGTGGTAATGACCACCTTGTTTTTATTACCACTTTATTTATTACAACTTTATTTATAATTCGTCTCGGAAATACTCGCGGGAGTCTCGGATGATCTTATTCAGGAGGGTTCTGTATGGAATTGTTTGGACAATTCCGTTCATAAGAATACACTTACACGAGGATATAACACCCAAAGCTCCGAAGAGATTGAGTCCAGATTGCATTGCTGTACTTGTTTGACCTGGCGAGATACGAGGAGGTCACTTAACAATACCTACAGGTATGAAACACGTGCTGTGATGCCGTTCCTTGGCACCTCGGCACAGCTGGCGGGTCTTCCTGAAGCAGAAGATTCGTGCTGGGTCTTGATTTGAAGCTTTCGTGACTGCAGGAATCCATACTCTTTGGTTCTTTCGGTAAAGTCACGTAGGTAGAAAACAATATATCACGACGTTTCGATCGCAACACAAGCGAACGTCATCAGGTGGAACAGATCCAGCAGTAGAACTGCTGAACCAGGAAGCACACAGCGAGAGAGCTGCCTCAACAAGAGGCTATATATATTGGGTTATATATGCTGGCCAAGGGTAACTTTAATCCGTACCCGTGTATCAATAATTACATTTTAATAGTGGAATTTTATTGAGCGACTGTGTGTTGTCTTGGTGTGGTCCGGGACTGTTTTTTCTGTTTTGCTTTCTTGCCCAAGCTGACCTTTCCTATACTTTGAACTCCTATTGCTTTTTGTATTGTTAATTTTAACTTTCTCACCCGCCCCCTTCTGGACATCCGTGCAAAAGAGCGTAGTAGATTCTGGGTCTGAAGCACATGCTGATCTTGATGTGGTCCACCAACTCAAAATCCTGGTCTCAATTTTGTAACTGTACGTGGCATTACTGTACAGATGTGTACTGTGGTTGTCGATCAATTATTCCACATTAAATTATTGATATGTTAATTATGTAACATTACATTGTAGTGGATTCATCACAAGTAGATCCTACTTTAAAGCACAGCAATACATAACATTAACAACGTATACAATAACCCCTCAATACTCTTTGGTTCTTTTGGTAAAGTCACGTAGGTATAAAATATAGTATGACGTTTCGGGCGTAACACAAGCGTCCATCATCAGGTGGGAAAGCATGGTCGGCTGCTGAGGCAGACTGTTTTAAAAGGTTTGAAATGGGTGTAGCTCAAGGGTTATAAAGAAGGGGTCGGGGCTAGTGATGTTAATGTGATAAATTAGATACCCCTCAATGTTACTGTTTTGTTTAATTTCACATTTTATCCACATCATATGGGGAAAAACACATCCCATCTTAAAAGGAGATTGAGTGAATATGCAACCTAAACAACAAATAGCTCTTATTTGACAATTGTACACAAGCAGTTTGTCTTGGATTGTAATCCTCTTCTGCTGCCTTCACAGTCTGGAACTCCCCCCAGCCATCTGTGCTGTGGACTCCATTCCCTTTCTCATTCCGGCTCAAGGCGTACATTTTTTTCCCTCTGCCTATGATTGACTGCGCTCTCCAAACAATAAATAAGCCCGCATTTTGTTACACCATCTAGATATACGGTATCATTTAGATGTTATATAGATCTGAATTGTATATGTTTTTGTTGCGCAGGTCAGAAATGGCCATGCAAATTCAACATGAAGTGACTGAAGTTGAGGAGGAGTCTTTTGGGCCTCAACCTGCTTCAAGACTTGAGGTAACGCCTTTAAGAATATTACATTCAACACTTTGACTGATTTAATCTTCAGCCATCTTACCTATATAAGTCATTTTTGTCTGTCTGTGTGTATGTCTGCGCAGGTACCTTGCGACGTTTTTAACTGACAAACTGTGGGATTTACATATCAAAAAAGTACACGGACAATTTTCGGAAACCTTTTAGATCAACTATTTACCCACCACTTTCTATTACTTTTTGATTCAGGACTTCTTCAAGCCTCTTATAATTTTGTTGATGGACAAATGGACAGACAAACGGAATGCGGGGTTTTCACAATGGCTTATTACTTGTGTATGTATATGTTATGTTTTAAAGAGAAGTTTGGAAATATATTTTTCCCCCGGGCAATGCCGGGTACTTCCCGCTAGTAATATATAATTGATTACGCTTTTCACATGTCAAATGCATGCAGGAATGTTGATATATATTGACTAATATACCTTTGTCCGGTTATATAACACATCGAGGAATTTTCCACAATTTTTATATTTAAAACCGTATATGGGGAATAATCATTTACAATGCTATACACAACCAGCCCCTGAGTTGCTACATTTAGCTAATTGCTTTGAGTGCTATGTATGCGTGCATTTGATATATCAGTAATTTAACTAGCTCCTGAAATTTAATTGCCCAACTTTCAAATAATTTGCAACACGTTATACATGCTCCAGCAAAGCACAGTTTTGTAAATGATGGATACTTAAATTCCACTAATTTACCATCTGTTTAACTTAACTTGACATTATTGTATAGTTGTTATAAGTGTGTATTTCAAAAAGGGAGTGTTTGTGACTTTCCTTTGCAGCAATGTGGTGTGAGTGCCAACGATGTGAAGAAACTGGAGGAGGCTGGCTTTCATACTGTGGAGTCTGTGGCATACGCCCCAAAGAAAGAACTGCTCAACATAAAGGGCATCAGTGAGGCGAAGGCTGACAAGATATTGGTGAGTTAAAAGGAAATGGACAGCCCAAGTTTATAGGGCCCTGTGTCTCAATTGCTTTTAAAAAGTTTTCAAATACATTATTCATCACACCCCCACATACTCTTTGGTTCTTTCGGTAAAGTCACGTCGATAGAAAATTAATAGATCACGACGTTTCGATCGCAACACAAGCGACCTTCTTCAGGTGAGAGAGAGAAAGCTACTGAAACAAGGTCTTGTCGAGGCCTGAGATGGGTGCAGCCTCAGGGTAAGAGGGCGGGGCTAGAGATGGTCTCTCTGAGGCTGTGGAAGTGGCCATTGTATTGTGAGAGATTAGCATGGCAATGCACGAGCTTCGTATGTCGCAGTATCGGTGACTTGCTTAGTATGCAACAGCATCGGTGACTGAGCGAGAAGGACATCCAGCAGCCCGTCAATACAAAGACATCCAACCTAATAATGCAACTCAGAGAGTCGGCTAAAAACACCCCCACATGATTGAAAGGAAATTACTATCAGTTTGTGAGCCATGAGTATATTTAGTGTTGTTTTCAATCGTCATTCATTACATTTCTTCAATCTCGTGCATCTTTCGCATATGGTTTGGGTTTTCAACTGAATTCGTCCAGGATTTTTTGTCTGCCTTCCTGTTCCTTTTCTTCACTCATTCCTCTCCTGGGCCGTCTCCACATTCACTCCACTGCCCCTTCATGTCCTGGTTCACTACCTCTTACCAATTATTTTCAAAGGCCTGCCTCCAGTATTGTAAACTTTGCAATATGGTCACTAGATATTGTTTGAGTTTCCTTGTTTTTTTCAAAGCAATGCGTGACAAAATGAGCGACTTTCTGAGATGAGGACCTGCAGATATAGGTGCAATTCCAAAGATAGATGGAATTACTCCTACATCTACATGTATTAAGGATCCTTTAACAGTTTACCAAGTTTAATTCTAGGTAAATTGTCTAGTGTTATTTTGACGACTTGAGGTCGATCTGGCAACATCTAGCAACTTAGTGAGGTTAATTTGGCAACTTTTTGCTTTAAGGAGTTGGTAACTGCCAGCCTCTCGGTTAACACCCTGGTGCTGCCACGTCTATAACCGTTCTTCCGATCTCGAATTCCTATTTTCTTTTGACACATCCTTGTCATCCGAGTCGATTTCATTTCAGCTTGTCTGGGATGGATACAACTCTTGCCTTCATCCTTGTCTTTTCATCTCGGACCCCATGCAGTTTGAACGCAGAGACGAATTTATTAGTCTGCATTTTTTACATTTTGTTGAGAATTTTATTTCATTGCGAGTAAACATGCAAGCAAAAGTAATTTTCATACAGTTCTTGTAATTTCATTGCTTGCCTATGATTTAAGATGTTTCATAACATTAAGCTTGCATACTCTGAATTTAATGTAGAAATTTTGAATTGTTTTTAAGTCCATGATAATACATTTACAGGCAGATGTTGAATTAAAGCACATTCTGTTCTCCTGCTATCTTGCAACGCGGTGGGATTGTTTGGTCTGGTGCTGTTAAAGCTCCATGAGATTGAGCTATACAAGAATGGTAATCGTGGGCGATCGCCGCACTTTAACAATGCTGTCTTTTGTGGTGGACGTGATCTGTTACCACGCGGTGAGACTTGGCGGCAAAGGCCAAGGTGAAAAGGTGCAAATATGTGACCTGAGAGTGGTTCGAATGAGGTTACATTTAGCATTTGCCTGTAAATCCACCCCCATGTTAATTCTGATTTAGTGAACACATGCATTGGTGGCTAGAAGTAGGCACTGGCGAGAGTTTTAAATTGTCATAAAATGCAAAAATCCTCGTAGTAGTTGGCTAGGAGCAAACAATGCTGGTATGGGAACATGCCTTTATAATGTTTGCAAAATCGTGTTCAACTTAAATTATACAGTGCTTGGCCAAGTAAAATCACTTCACAATGCGGTTGTATAGCTCTTAAATTACATTACCTTCAAAGTAATGCTGTTTGTTGTTGTGTTGCCCTGGCTGCAGAAAATCCACTTACACTTATTATTCCAGCTACACGATGCAATGTTTTTGCATCGCATTTCCATAAACCGTGAAGAAGGTTTCGCCTTGCTTATTGCTTATTTCCAACCCATAGTAAAATGCACGTGTAAACACTTTCTACGGTCATGATGTTCTCACCGTTGTTGGCTCTTGTGATTCTCATTGTGCCTTAGCCACCCCATCGACTTGTACTGGCCATTCTACTCTGTTTTCCATTGTTTCACGGCTTGTTTGAAATGTAAAATTTAGAATTCTTCCTGCACTCCCAAAGAAGTCAACCAAATGCTTCAAAAAGTTAAAATAATTGGCTACCATTATTGTAATTGTCTTATGCTTAATATCTTTTAGACAAATTCTGCACTCACATTTGTTCCTGTATAATCAATTTAGCAGACGTTCTGCTTTAGCCAGATAACGTTTTTAATTAAGTTAGATTTTTTTGTTATGAGTTATGGCAGATTATTTGAATTATTATAATGCCAAATGTGAATATCTTTATTGTAGTATGTTTTGTTTTCTTTAATATCATAAGGTTGGAATGTCGAAAACAATGTTTTTTTTGTACAAATTGTAACTCTTCACCGCACAGAACTTGAATCGGGATCAGCATTCATGTTGCAGTTTCAACTCATCAATTAACTCTTCCATCTGAGAGCTTTCACTACTGTAACTATTTCTCCACTTTTTGTAACAGGCAGAAGCAGCTAAACTCGTGCCAATGGGATTCACAACAGCCACAGAGTTTCACCAGCGACGCTCGGAGATCATTCAGATCAGCACAGGATCCAAAGAGCTGGATAAACTTCTTCAAGGCAAGGCACAACAGCATACACACAACTAGCATCTCACTTTGTTTTCTATGTATGTTGAACTTCTTTCGCACTGTACGTAGACAACCGTGCTATTCGGAGGTGCTGGTGAAGGACAGCAAACTAAACACATAAAGCAGTTATAAAGAAATGAGTTTTCAATTTAGATTTAAAAGTGCATAGCTCCAGTGGCTTCCTAATATCGGAAGTTGAAGCATTGCAGATGGCCGCAGAACTGCATCTGAAAGGGTACATTGTAGTGACTGTCTTTGTTTGATGTCTAAGGTATGACTGGCTGATTAACCGTTCATGAATTGTAGTAATTATGGTTGTCGGTTTGGTTTATTCATTAGGAGGAATTGAAACTGGATCTATCACGGAACTGTTTGGAGAGTTTCGCACAGGAAAGACGCAGCTCTGCCACACCTTGGCCGTGACCTGTCAGGTGCTGTCTTATATCATTATTATTATCATCGGTGCCTTTAATAAACTTTTAATCATTAATACAACGTGTGTACCATTTGCGATGACCATTAAATATCACATTGGACATTCTTAATTACATTTTATTGTGTACTTATAATATTCCCGTTTAACACAACTTTGTAATTAAGGGGATGCAGAGATGGGAATTGGAGCTTGGAACTCGCTCACACTCATGAACAGACTGGACTTGTAGCCCACCCAGATTTAATCAAGGGTTGTGATATTTAGTTATTTACCAAAGTACTCTATTGTGCATTATTATGGCAGTATATGCCTTTTTATTGTGATAGATTTCATTCCTTTATCAAAAGCTTGCCTGAGTTCACATTTATTACATGTGTACTTTCTTCTGCCAAGAAGTATGATGTGTCCAGTTATTAAACTTGTCTACAACTCTTTGTGTAACATAATTTGCATTTACTACAAAGCACAGTAGTCGTCTTGAGGGGCTTGGAAAAATATGTTGCTTATTGGCGCTTATTAAAAATAAACATGAGCTTGAAT
The DNA here is from genome assembly GCF_965212315.1 of Lampetra planeri. Lineage (NCBI taxonomy): Eukaryota > Metazoa > Chordata > Hyperoartia > Petromyzontiformes > Petromyzontidae > Lampetra > Lampetra planeri. The sequence continues at coordinate 1,017,818 of NC_136124.1, read as the reverse complement.
ATGCTGACATTTGTATTAAAATAATTATTTTAATCACACGATTTTTTTTTTTCCTCTCTCTGCATTCATTGACTTCCTTTTAACAGCTTCCAATTGACCGGGGTGGTGGAGAGGGAAAGGCCATGTACGTGGACACAGAAGGCACATTCCGTCCAGAACGCTTGCTCGCAGTCGCTGAAAGGTCTGGTGCTGAGCGAGGATGAATTTGGTTGTTGTGATCTGATTGAGAGTAAAGAATGGTGTTTTTCAGCCTGCTCTGGGCACCTCATAAGTTTTTTTCTCAGCAGATTGATGCACTGTTTTTAAAGATGCCTCGGCCGTTTAACAGAAACTGAAAAAATCTCATTGTGTAGCGCTTTTTATTTTTCAACATCTGTAGTAGTAACAATAAAATAAATGTCAAGATGGCAATTTTTATAACTTCCATCATGGTTAGCACAATTGGATTTCCGATCTCGGCAACTTAAGCAATGGTGCCAGTTTCTTCAAATCCCCTGCTTCTGTCCAGCCAGCAGTATAAATGGCTACACGACAGTTGGCCGTGTGCGGTGAGGTACAGTGTGGGTGAAATCCATACTCTTTCAGGATGTCTGGCCATCAGGAAAGAGTAGGCCAAATATACCCTCTCGAGGGGCTATATAGAGCTCCCTCTCTGGGAAGCCTTTCTGCCAGCAGTGCTGTGAGCAAACAATAGCGGGGTTGGACCCTTACCTTAAAATAAGTGCTGATTAAAAAAACATTTAAATGGTGAAAGAGTTAATTCACAACATCTATAAATTGTATTGAGTTTAAGGTAGTTATGTGCTGTTCAACATTAAATGCACATTGAAAATATATAAACAATGGTTTATATTTTTTACGTGAAATTATAAAGGGTTATACGTCATTATACCCTTAGGAAAGTTATGTTGTATAAAAACAGTGAAAGGGGAAAGAGAACAAATTTCCTTTTATCTTCACTTGCGTGCGTACCCAGAGCTCGCACGTTGCGCAAGTGGGGGTTGACCCCATTATTATCGACACCTCCAGGCTGCAGGCTCCTTTTCTGTTGGTGTAATTTAACTTTTGCTGCTTACACTCACGCCATGGGACCCTTTATTGGCACTTTTTTTACCCCAAAGTGATGTTTTGGGTTTCCTTCAAGCACATTTTTGCCACTTTGCATTCCAATGCCAAAATGTGCACAAACGTATTTGCGTGCTTATGTGTTTCTTTGTTTAAATATACATTCATGGCACACTTCACGTTGTGGTCACTTTACTGGTTGGTAATTTCTGGGTGTTTTAGAGAGTGTGCTTAGAAAAAGATGACACGTAAAAATCATGAATAATAATTTGAAATGATGCAAGTGTACAGACAGCACTTTGTTAATCCACGAGTGGATGAGTGCCTCCCCACACCCCGTGCTGGTGATGGAGGCGATGTTGACTATACAACTCCTTGTTGGTCAGTGCGGGTTGGTGAAGGTGGGTAGCATAGACCTGGCGATAGAGAAGGAAGGACAATACAACACTGGGTATTTCTGCACTGCCCTTGTTGCCCGCGATGTAGCCCTGCAGCACCCTCTAACAGCAGTTAGGTGTGGTGACCACAGTCATGCAATATCCAACTAAGCCTTGTAGATCTGACGAGATCTGATGAGATGGGGCACATTGGAGTGATTTGGTGACATGCAATTTAAAGTTACGTAGTGTTTACCCTAAAACATCTTAAAATAAAAATGTAATAAATTAGCCAAAAGTAAAACAAGAGTTTGGGCAGATTAAGCAGCAGTATGACACCATGCACAAACAATCTAATAGACATAATAAATGGAAATAATTTAGATAATTCTCTATTGTGAGCAAACACATGCATGTGTAGACTGTATATATTGTATTTGTTATTTGCCACACCTGAAGGATGATTTCAAGCGTTACAAAAACAATGTTTGCTAATTATGACAGTTTTTTAATATGAATGCACTGAAAATGTATTGTGTGTGCGCAGATTTGGTCTCTCTGGGAGCGATGTTCTGGACAACGTGGCCTACGCACGAGCGTACAACTCGGACCACCAGACTCAATTGCTGTACCAGGCATCCGCAATGATGGCCGAGTCTAGGTATGACGTTGTTGCTGATTCAACTTCTATTGCACTCTTAACATTAAGCCGTGGTTATTCAGGATCTATAATAATGTTTTTGAGTTTGAAGGTGGGTTAAAACTTGGTAAAGTTTCTTCTTATGCCATTGCGCATCGGTTTAGTGAGTAGACATGTAAAGACATCGATGGATTAGAAAGAATTATGCTCAATACTTGCATCAATTCCAACGTATGAGAATGTATTAAGAAACAGTACAAAATAAGATGAAAATATACGAGAGACAAAATAAAGAATTCTGCAATTGAATGGTGACATTGAATTGACACAATTCATAATTGCTGGTGTGGGTCAATCATTACATAACTGCTACCCTTTGTCAATATTTACACTGGTGCTGGGGAAACCCATGGATATGGTTCCTAACTGTCTGGCACTGACAGGACCATGTGTTTTATTTCCGTAGGTATGCCCTGCTTATAGTTGACAGCGCCACCGCCTTGTACCGCACTGACTACTCGGGCCGCGGGGAGCTGGCCGCTCGGCAGATGCACTTGGCGCGCTTCCTCCGCATGCTGCTGCGTCTTGCAGATGAGGTAGCCGAGGGCTTATTTAGATGCCTTATTACGAACTCCATTCCGTTGCCTACCTCTACTTGCTTACAAGAAATGTCCTCTGCTGAAGAATCTTAGTACTGTATAACACGTGGGCTTTCGCAACCAATATCCATAATAGAGGTTTTTGGGTTGGATCGTGTCAATATAAATGTGTAGTTAAACCCGCCGACACAGCCAATTACAGTGAACCCTCGGTTTAACACACAAATAGGGGGGAATGTGGTGTCCGTAAAATACGATTGTCCGTTAATGGCCAAATTACACATTTGCGCACTAAATGACACCCTACCACACGCGAACTACTTACTGATAGTTCAATAATAGTTATAAAATATTGTAATGCCTTTCAAAATAAAAAATCAACACGGCAATAAGTATAATAATACCCGTACATTAATAATACAGTAAAATATTTGTAAAGATCAAAGTACTGTAAATGTATTGTAAATGTATTGTACAACTGATTTTCCACTTATTTCTCCTATTTTGACTTATTATAACAAAAAACATGTTTAGTGTAATCAATACTGTACCCATTAAGGGGAAGAAGCTAATATTGACCGGACTGATTTCCCCATTACCGGGGCAAAGTCGGTTGTTGTCTGATCTTCGGACAAAACTTAGATTCAGCAGATTGTCTTTAAAATCCGAGATCTGTTGAATGGGGGTCCGCTAAACCAAGGGTTTAGTGTAGTAAGGTTTGTCACATAAACAAAACATGCCAATTCGTTACTAGTTTCAGCATAATTCGTTCCTAGTTTAAGACCGAAACAGGAGGATCTCTCCATTTATCTGAAATGAAGAAATAACAAAAGTATGCATTGTATTGTGTCTCTCTTAGTTTGGTGTGGCAGTAGTCATTACCAATCAAGTGGTGGCTCAGGTGGATGGAGCTGCAATGTTTACAGCTGATCCCAAAAAGCCCATCGGGGGAAACATCATGGCCCACTCGTCTACCACCAGGCAAGCTTCAGAAGGAAAACGGCAGACTTGGAGCGAGTGTCTTTAACTGTATTGCCCTATTACCACGATAATTGTGTTCAATAGTGGAACATATCTTGTTAATACCATTTTCTATAACGCTTTGGTTTTGCAAATAAATTCTCAGTGTGATTGTGGAATCACAGTAACTTGTAAAAATAAATACAATATTCAGTGTGGTAATACCACTTAATATCTCTATTATCAAACGTTTAAATAACTATTTTGGGTAAATATTCTGATATCTATTAAAAATTTAATCTGGTGAAAGATATTTTGCCTCTGCCAGTGTAGAGTGGTTGTGCATGTTGAATATTAAAAACGAATAGCCTATTGCAATTCCTAAAACTTGGTTGAACGATTACAGTATGTAGAACAGGCTGAGTTCTAATATGCTCGATTGTTATTCACATAGTAACTTGGGCATCACAATTTGTGTAAAGCTGAATGGGTGTCCCTTCTTTTGCCGTGCGTGCAGGTTGTACTTCCGCAAGGGACGTGGAGAGACCCGAATATGCAAGATATACGACTCTCCTTGCCTGCCAGAATCAGAGGCAATGTTTGCCATCAATGCAGATGGAATTGGGGACTCAAAGGATTAGGTTCGGGGTAGCTCCTTTTCCTGGTCCAGCCATGGCATTTTTCAGCCATGTGCTTCACATCCATTATAATTTCTAAGATAAGCACCCCCATGAAAATAAAAGGACTCGCAGAGCATGAACCAAACTGGATTTAAGCTTTTTTTCAGGAAAATGTAAAAATGCACCTTATTATTTGTATTTTCATTTTTTCTGAGATTTGTTTTGTTTTTTTCATTCTTTTCCTTATGTCAAGGGTTATGGCTTTTTAAGTTTTTCCTGGCTACTGAACTTACTGGCTAATTTATGCATTACTCTTGTTTTTCACAAACCTTGAGTCTTTGTCTTGTGTACTGGCGTCAACTTACATTGTTATAAGCCATACGATTAGCTTTTAAGTTAGAAGTCGAAACTAAGCGTTACAATAAACCACAAACAGATGTTATTTATGCGTGGTTTTGTTATTGTGGGAATTAGTCATGGGTTCAAATCCTTTACAGGGTTCACTTCTTCCACTGCCACCCTGTCCATCACGCGTGTAATGATTCACCCCCATCACTATATGATGACATAACTGTTTTATTGTTGTTTTGGCTGTAGGGGTCATGTAGCCTTGGTGGCGAGATGCTAACTACCTTGCCTGGTTTACAGGAGGCTGTGGGTAGTTTAGTAACATGAATCAAAAGTCATAGATTCTCACACACGCACAAATAAATGCATGTATTATGAGCAATGGGAATCAATATGATTTGATGCATCATTACATGCCTGATTTCAGCGTCATAGAAGGGAGTGTACATTGTTGATGGTCTATAGTAGTTTTGTGGATAAACGTATCCCTCTTGTAGGTGTGTTGAATTTTTACATTGAATTATGACAATCGGATTACAAATACTTATACAAGGGAACAGATTTATTTTAAAGTAGCTAAAAATATCTACATTTCTTATCTAGGCATTAAACACTGATTTCCTAAACCGAGCTGAAGGAAAGGTAACTCATGAACCCTAATTTCTCGACTAATATTCTGAGGTTGGCTTTAAAAGTCTGTATTTTTGTGTTCAACGTAAAACGATGTACACTATGAAATGTAAATATTTTCTTCTAATAAAGTAATGTAAATTTTTTTACCACCAGTAGATTTGGTTTCCATGTGAAGACCAGTTTTGGATAATTTGTGGTATGTTGTGTAATAAACGTGTGGCAAACATTAATGTGTGTGGGACAATGTTAAGTTTCCTTTAATTTTACATATTCAGTTAAATGCGTACAACAAGAACACATTCAACCTGGCTTGACGGTGAGGCTCGGATATTATCTGAATCCTATCTGCTGTGACAAAGATGTTCATGACCAACACGTTTGTGTCTACATAAAAAGTCTGAATTGTAGGCAGTAAAGGATATTCTGCCATTGCCCAGCAAAACGTGTTTTGTGCAGTGTTGAACAGGCCCCGTGGTATTTGTGAAGGAGATGCTTCTTTGCAACATGAGCCAACCTAAAAGTTTGTCAGAGGGCTACACCATTCTCACGAGACTCGTAAAGCCAAAACCGGTCCAGGGTTTGCCTACTAAAAATTCGGCTGGAAAACGTTTGCTCAAAATGCCCAAATAAGTATATTATTTTATGATGGTGAAACGCCTTTTCTTATTATAACTCGTTTAGTTCCGGACATAGTTGTGTCCATCCATGAAGTACAATATTCTTCATATGAAGTAGGGGATGCTGCCGCTGTATAATGGTTAGCACACCGAACCCAACCAATCCCGATGTCGCCGGTACAGTCTCCCTGGCACTGCAGTTGAAATAATCGTCAATTTTCTTAAATGCCTCCTGCCTTCCATCAATCAGCAGATATCGTGTGGTGGGGTAATGTGTGGGTGCTTCCACATCTTCCGAGACGTCTGGTCAAAGTGAAAGAGGAGACCATTACCTTCAAGGGACCGTCAGTGGCGTGTGAGAAATTGCAGGGCTGCACTTTTACATTTGAGAGTTTTGCAAAGAAAAATACCGTGGATTTACAATGTTTACCTTCATTCTAAAGCGGTGGCGCAGCAATTATAGTACTACCGAATGTACCCTGCGCTCTAAAATTAGATTCTATCCCACGCTTAACTTCAGTGGTGATTTATATTTGAACCGGAAGCCTTCAATTTAGATTCTGATGAAAATTTGCTTTAAATATGCATTCCAGAGTACTCGTCTCCAAAGCCAGTAAAATGTAACTTTTTTTGAATTCATACTTACTCAACACGTGGCACTCGTTAAACAAGGCAATCGTTCTGTTAATAAAAATCATGTTCAATTACCACATCAACAACAATCCTTACCATGAGTCACAGCGCAATCGCGAATTTTAATTACATAATTGGCTGTTCAGCTTAACTACGTGAACTAAATAAACTGCATTAACATTAAATCCGTAAACGCGTGGCTATAATAACCGGTTACACGTCGAGCTCACAATTGGATTAATTATTTACAACACGCGAAGGCCAACTAGCGTCATTTAAAGGGGCAAAACAAATCCCTGCCTCCAAGCCACAGCCGAGATGGCGTGAGAAAAGTGCACACGCATGCTTAGTCCCGTTTCCCCGAGTATATCTTGGAATTCACAAATCCGCCCTACGCGACACCACCCGCCGTGCCAGTGGTTTTTTTTTGGTTCTCGTTAAAATTAATCGTGTTGCCCATCTGCGTGGCATGGGCTGGACATAATCTGGCTGTCACCTTTCTGGCCACCGCGTGTTTGCGCTCACATTGGCTGCGCCCGATTCTCAACTCTCTCACGCGATGGTCTGCTGCCCGCACGCAACCCACCAGAATTATAATACCACCCAAGGCCCCTTACTTTTATCACTGCTGCTGTTGTTGTTATTGTTGTTATTGCGGGGCTGTAAGTTTCTGTAGGCGTAAAGGCTCAGGGCCCGCGTCGATACCAAAATCGCCTTTTGTTCCTCCGAAGGGCAGACTGGTAGGCGAGACAGGATGAGGAGCCACACCACATCCTTACACGTGTCCCACCAACGGGTTCGGCTGGCAGATGTTTGGCAAGACCACACGCAGAGGCGCATGATCATGTGTGTCACGGGCGACGGTGGTTGTCCTATCGAGAGATGCAATGAAACGACAGCGACATTGAAAGCACGTGCACATGTGTGTTTTGCTGCAATGGGTATGATTATATCACGTTTGTTAATAGTGTGATACATACATTACAGTAGATTAAGTTTTCATAGACATGAAAATCATGAAACGGAAATTAAATCAAGACTGTCAATTCTTACAATACAAATATATTTATGATGGGTGAATGATTTCCTGATAAGATGGGCATGGTGCTTACCTTGCTGAAAGGGTCATTGAGGCTCCATGAGGCTTTCCGGGTAAAGGAAATCGCTGTTGAATGAAGCGCATTATTCGTACTCTTTGGTAATTTACCACACCTCTTCGTCATCAGCAGCAGCCATTGTCTCTCCACTGCTGGATGAAGGCCTTCCTGCCATTGCCATCCCTCATAGAGTGCTACAATGTGACAATCCATTGTCACACTATGCAAATAAATACATCTCACTCAGTCCGAAGTATATGCCCCTTGAAGCTCTCCAAGGGCCATTTGACCGGCAGAGAACGGCATCATCTTACCTCGCCAGCCCTGCAGAGGTTGTTCTCTTGCACCGTTTCACGCCTCTGGCTGCCATTCCAGCAGCGGTCTTGTCCGTCAGCCGTCAGCCCCTTCCTCACATTGCCAAGTGCACATCCACTAACTTTTACCAAGTAAATCTTTACTTCTCTCAATTTAATTTGTTCCCTGAAGTGCATGGGTTCCTCCTCTCTCGGTGTATATCAAAGTTGATAGTAGGCACCGATTGAAAACGTCATTATTTGTACACGTTGATAGCTTTTCAATATAAACCGTTTTGTTTCATCTATAGGCACTGCATTCTGCTCCATTTGCCGCTTTAAGTTATTCGCCTTCAATAATTGCAATGCAATTTTTTATGACAAGACAGTAATCAATCAAACTAATTTAAATAAGTAGAGAGTAGTTTATGTCCGGTAGTAAAAGCATATCAAGCTCTCATCTTGTTCACGTTGTGTGTTGTGATACATTGTGCTCCAGTAAGTAAAATGTGACATTTGTAATCTGTGTTGTATTTTGTGTGTGTTATACATTGTGCTCAGAAGACTACCGTCGTTATGATGCAACTTCCGTCGTGATGAGACACGCCTGTAAATGCCGCGATTTTGTAAGTTGAGCATGCAGATCTGTGAAACTCCGCAACCTACAGGATCGTGGGTTGGCGAAGAGGTGGCAGTACAGCAAGTGGGTTTGTGAACCTGCCTGCTGTCTTTTGCGAGTTAATATCCTCTCGTGCGTGGCGCGTTGTTTTGTCCGGGTACTCTGATCTCCTCCAACGGAATCAGAGAAACGTCTCGACAGAGCATCCTCCTGAGGAACAATATTGCCTGCAGACAACAACATCCTATTACACGTTCAGTGAAAAATCATACTCTGCATAATATGTGCTCTGGTATGGATGTTTAATGCATTTTTGAATTTGATCATGCCCCCTCAGGTTTACATTGCATTTAGATATTTTTTTTACAAATTAAATCGACATCACGTCTGCAATTGAAGCTTCAACGGAGGAAAAGTCTGAAAGGTGGTCAGTGGATGGCAGTACAGCAAATGGGTTCCTGTGCTCATGTGCACATTTGGAGTTGTATCCTCTCGTGTGAGCCATCTTCTCTGCTACATCTGGTTCCCTTTCACTTGCAAAACACTCATTAAATACGATCGTGGCCAACCACCGCCAAGGCAGAACCCTTCTAGAAAGGAGGTTTGAGACTCGGTGAGGCTTTTCTGGATAAATAATTATATAACTCGTTTTGTCTTGATGTATCGTAAACAATAGCGCAGTGATTCATAATTTCGGTCAGATCGCGTGAGTGAAATGTGTCGTAAACCCTCCTCCACCCGACACAGCCCATCTATAAAAGTGTCACGTGACGAACAGAAGTGCCAATGTGTGACTGCTTAAGACACATTGCGGTGTGTTCGAGAGCAATGTCACGACATTGTATTTATAGTATTATTCCAGAAGACAGACATCACAGAGAGCGAGATACACATCGCAAACATGTAACGAACCCGGAACCTCGAATGGGGGCGTCTGGAGGCCCTTGGGACCACTTCTGGATGGGCAATGGCCGGGAGCGGCAGATTAAGAGGGAAGGAGCGAGAAGAGGGAAGGAGTAATGTAACCAAACAAAACAGGATAATAAAGTAACATAAGCTCGTTGTTTGGGTTTATCGTCCTTGTTCTCCCCTAGGAGCAACGGTCATGGGGTGGTTGCTACAATGTTCCAGTGTCAGGCGTCCATCCCATTGCCCTCATTGATCCGGCTATTCGTGCTGGGTTGAGTAGAGCAATGTTACAACATTTAACAATTGGGTATGACGTTTCGATAATAGTTAAAAGCAGCATCATCAGGCAGCTGCTATAATGGTAGTGCAGCGATGCATGCAGTGCGCGACGAGCCTGCCAACCTGAGTTCGACTCCCAGCCGTGGCTGGCATCAATGTCAAGTGATATCCGAACTGGTCCTGGGACCCTCACGTCCTTCCCCATCCTGCACTGACACCGTAGTCACCTTGCTTGGGTCGGTGGGCAGTTCATCAGCCACGTCATGTGAACCTTATGGTGGGACCCCGGGGTCCCGAATAAACGGAAGTCAAAATCGTGATTGATTAATTTATTTGTGGCGACTCCGTCCCACCGCGCACCTGGCGCGGATCGTTCCGTTGTCGTGTCGTGTCCAAGCGCAGCAGCAGCGAGGACGAATGCGCAGCAGAGCTGAACAAGCGAACTCACTCCATGCTCGGGTATGGGCAGGATCATAATAAGTCTTATCCAAAGCTGCTCAAACTGCCTACACGACTTAAGTCCTTTATTTGTCATCACGGTATGCACAATACAGTGAAACTGCTCTCTTGTCTTCATTATTGTGACCTACCAATAAATGTCTGCAGCCAGGATCAATAGATAACAATTCTATTACCTGCTGATATTTAACAGATGAGAGGCGTTGCACCGTTAATTCTTCCTGTTTGATAACTATGTAACACAATTTTTGTTCATGGGTACTAAGTGTTATTTCGTATTTGCTTATGACTAAAAAGTACAGAAAATGGCTATTATTCCCCACAAACTTTGCTTTTGTGACCAGGACAGTGATATTAATTTTTTTACCTTTTTTCACTGAGAAAACGGTCGAATTTGCGTCTTTTCGTTCACATACAGTCAGAAAAAACAAAATGAAGCAAAATTAAGATGTATTTATACTAAAGTAATAAAAAAAACAATATCGGGCAGCCGTGATCCGCTTAGAGGGCCGTGGCCAGAATTAGCAGCTCGTCAATTAAATCCAAACGCATATGAGCAGTTAGCAGAAAAAATGACTGCTTATGGAATTAATGGGTATTAAAGGTTTTACAAGCACGCTACCTCTCCTTTATATATTTTTATGTAGTTGTAAGAATCGTGTTTTTACGTATAAATTTGTTCAGTTAAATATATAATGTTTTAACTCAATTTTAAGAAAGATCGTGATTCAGCACAAATGGGAAATGCCGTGAGATGTGCTCGCAGGGCCCTTAGTTAATCCACTGCTGGTTGGGGGCCTCCCCGTGCCGTGTGCGAAGTGGGGGGTCATTTCACCATATTTCACCAACGCGACACGTGAAATATCGCGGATCGCGACGTCTCCGTTCGTCCCTTTCTCACGCGCCCACACACACATTCTCTGCCACGTGCCCTGACGGGTACTGCAAGCTGCGACCATGTCCTGCCCAGGGCTCGCCGAGCTGGATTGGCTTCCAAGCAAATACATTATTTAAGGTCGCACTCTCTACACACAAAGTGCTTGCCACAATTAAACCAAACTACCTCGCTGATGTCGTCAAGGAGCATGAACTATCACACCAACTCAGGTCATCCTCGCAGCAGATTTTGTGTGAGCCATCGAACAAAGACGGGGCACTGCAACGCACACTTTCAGATGCGCTTCTGTGGCCGTCTGGAATGTTCTTCCTTCCGATATTAGAAAGCGTCTGGAGCTATGCACTTTTACATCGAGATTGAAAACTAATTTCTTTAGAACTACTTTTGTGTTTAGTTTGTTGTCCTTCCCCCGGAACCCCGATTATCACGGTTGGCTCCGTACGGCGTAAAAGACGTTCAACATGCTTGCATAGATACACACATACATAATAATAATCGCTATTCGATACTAAGTGGTATGTAGGATGTCGTGGGTTCGATCCCTACCCTGACGCCTGCTGCTGTATATTTGGAATCTGCGTGTCTCTCTCCCCGTGACGCGGGGATTTTTCTCCGGGTCCTCCGGGTTTCCCTCCACATTTAGAATCAACATCACGCGTGTAGAGTAGTTGGCTACAAAAAAAACATTCCATTTGATTTGTGACCACGTCGCTTCTGAAAACGCGCTATGTAGCTGAGTGGGCCTTACTTGGTAAAATATACGTTTTTTTGTTTTAGGTTAGTTTTAACGGCTACTAAAGAACAGCAACTTTGTAAAAAATAAATGAAAGGGGACGACAGGGAGCTCACCACACAGCTCACCAACCCCAATGCTAAACTCACCACGGCTCACCAACACCACCAGTCCACTGAGCGTGCGGTTCTGCGTTGGTAGCAGTGCCGGATCATCCTCGCAGCAAAAGTCGATACAAATGCTATGGGCCTCACACTTTTAAGGGCCCCGCGCTAAATGCTTTCAAGCTATTAATTCCGGTTCAGTGATTCTGAACTTGCTCTATTACTATAGTACTATACTGCCTTCGACTTTAATGAACGACTGTGTGTGTTAAGGTTAGCGATTTGTCGTATTATCTGGCTGTGTAGAAAATGAAAAAATACAATTACTTTACTGTGCAAGTAAAAAAACTTCGTGTTTTCAAATTTACGTGTTTTTGTTTTATAGGGCCCCTTGATAACATCATGTTCGAGGCCCCGCACTCGCTCATCCGGCACTGGTTGGTATTAGTGGCGGTGGGCGGTAGAGGGCAGTGCATCAACTCCCATTGTCCGGTGCGTCTGCGCTGACTCTTCTGCGCGTCTCCGCTGCACCGACTCGCGCTGACCAACGTGATGGGGCTACTGGTCACATGACGCCCGTGACAGCCGCACACGACGTGGTTAGCAAGCGAGTGTACAGGCAGTAGGAACAGCGTGGGAAGGGGGTAATAGCAAGGCGAGGCACGTTGGTCGCTGTGGATGAGAGACGTGCTTGTATGGGGGTGGGATAACTGTTATGTGTCGAGGTTAATGTTGATTAAATATGAAGAAGGGTCACTGCCCGAAACGTCATCTGTTATCTCGCCTGGTATACAGGAGGTCGTGGGTCGATCCCGACCCTGACGAAGCCTGCTGTATATTTGGAGTTTGCGTGTCTCTCTCCCCGTGGTCGCGTGGATTTTTCTCCGGGTCCTCCGCTTTTTCCCTCCACATTTAGAATCGTGCGTTTAGAGAGGATTTGGCCGCTCTAAAGTTCCACGTGATAAGCCACTTCGTCGAGCTATCATTTGTGGCCATGCAGCTTCGTGAAGAAGATAGATATAGCTCAGAGGACCTTACCTGGTAACGTGAAATAACCTCGTTTATAGCCACCACGACGGCGGCGAAGGTCAGTGCAGCCGTGCGGGAGGCTGAAGCCAGCGGCGAGCGTGGACGTGGGGAGGCGCGCACGGCGGAGCACGGCGATGTCGCTGCGGCGAACACGAATGCCGAGCCGGCTGCCACGTGTCACCTGTTTCACCCACGGTCGGTGGTCGTCCGTCCAAGCATTGAGCAGCCAAGGAGAGGCTTGCCTGGACTCACTCGGCTGAGCTCCCGAGGTCTGATGCGATGGGGCGCATGCCGGCTGATGTGAAACACAAACACTGCACAGCGCTTTGGCGGAAATTATGGACTGCGTTGGCAGTCGTGCACAAACCCCAATGATATATTTATTTTAAACACGTTAAAGCAAATATTCGTCATTAGCATTGCCTTATAAAGAAGGAAAGTATAAAATATGCGAACGTTTCGGGGAATGGCTGTTCTTTGGAGATCTTTGAATAGCAGATGTGACTATCTTACCGTGCAACCTATGGGACCTTGCAATGATGAAAAATGATGAAAAATAAGAGGTTTCACCCTTTCTGGCAATTACCACAAAGGGTTAAATGGTGAAACCCCTTTTTATTTTTGTTAAATAATTTTAGTATGCTCATGTTGAACCTATTTCCAGCGCGTGCATACAACCAAGTAACACATGTATACTGTACCGCCTTTTCCCCTTGTCAAAAAGAAACACGATTCAGCAGCGTTCTCTACGCTATGTCCAATGAATACCTTTGGACCATTTAAAATACATTGATGTATGTATTAGTGGGTTTTATTTGTGGCCATATTTGGCTGTTAGAGGTGTGCATTCAACAGTTGTATGTTGAACTTATTTCGCACGGTACGTATCCACCCGCGCTAATCGGAGTTGCACATGAACCTCTAATCATATAATATCACACATAATTTGACGATGCTACTGATACGTTGCCAATGGTGTACAAGGACAATTAACAAAACCAAAATAACTCAACACGTTCGTCAATAACACTTTAGTCTTTAAAAAAAAATAGTCGACGTTTCACCTTGATGCGCAATTGTCCGAAACATTGCCTATGAGAAAGCCTTCCTTTAAAGGACCGTTATTGACGATTGTGAGGATTTTTTTATGCATGTAAAGTCGTACGTGGAAGAACTGCCGTGAGCGATCACCTATTACATTCTGCGGCCACGGTTTACATCCAAACACACACACGCACACAACAACATCCACCCAGCCAAATTTCACCACTACCACCCAACCCATATCTCAGCGCCTCAACACACGCCTCCCCCACTCGCCACCCACCCCGAGACGGAACCAACCTCCATCCATCCTGCGCCCAGAGCAGCTGATATATCGCTGCTGCAGGTCCCACATTTCTGTTCTTCTTCTTGTCGGCAGTTTGGTTGGGGTGGCCTTCGTGGGTGGTGCGCGTCAGTGTCACCCGACACCATGAAGACCTCCAGCCACGACGTCAACTCGTCGCCGCCGTCTCCCAACAACGCGGAGGTGTTGCCGGCGGTCGCCACGGGGCTTCGTCTCCAGGTCCTGGCCGTGTCTGCTCCCCCGGCAGCGGTCGCTTTGATCATCGCCGTTCTCATCTCTCTGGCGGCTCTCGTCGAGAGCTGCCGCTCGTCTCGGCGGCGCGCCGACCTCCTGGAGGCGGCTCGACACGCACAGCGCCTTCCCCGGGATGCCGCGCTCAGCTCCTCGCGCGCCTCAAAGCTCTTTGACCCTCACTCGTCGTCTGATATTCCGACCACTACGACTACTACATCATCATCGTCATCGACGTCTATGCAATCGACTCTATCTATTCTTTCAGTGGATCCGTCACGTACTCCAACATCGACCGCATCATTTATTTCAACATCCACTCAGTTTCCTATTCAATCATCTCATTTACCACCACCACCATCATTTCCAGCATCTACCATATCTCAGTTGCCTGCACATTCCCCATCATCACCAGCAGCAGCATCTTCACCGGCGGCAGCGGAAGCAGCGCCGCTCCACTCTCTGCGCACTCTCCCTGGTCCCACGCCGTGGCCCATCGTGGGGAACTCGCTCCAGCTGGGGCCCATGCCCCACCTGACCTTCCAGCGCATGGCCTCCACGTACGGGCCCCTATTCCGCATCCGCTTGGGCAACAGGGACGTGGTGGTGCTCAACGGCGACAGCCTCGTGCGAGAGGCGCTGGTGTGCCGGGGCTCCGAGTTCGCGGGCCGCCCGGCCTTCCGATCCTTCTCCATGGTGTCCGGAGGCCACAGCGTGGCCTTCGGGGGCTACTGCGAGCTCTGGAGGCTGCAGCGACGGCTCGCTCAGTCGACGCTGCGCGCGTTCTCCACGGGCGGCACGGACGCGCGCCGCGCGCTCGAAGGTCACGTCGTGATGGAAGCGGCCGAGCTCCTGCGCGTGATGACGGCCTCGTGCCGCCGCTCCTCCGCGGGCTCCGTGGACCCGGCCCAGGCCCTCGTGGTGGCCGTGGCCAACGTTACGTCCGCGCTGTGCTTCGGCCGCCGCTACGGGCACGACGACGCCGAATTCTGCGAGCTCCTGGATCGGAACGAGCGCTTCGGGCGCGCGGTGGGCGCCGGCAGCGTGGTGGACGCGATGCCCTGGCTGCTGCGCTTCCCCAACCCGGTGCGCGCAGCCTTCGATGGCTTCAGGCGCGCCAACGAGGACCTCTCCGAGTTCGTGCGCGACAAGGTGAGGCAGCGCAGGAGCGCCGTGTCGGCGGCGGCGGGGGCCGGGACTCGCTCCGTGCCCGACATGATGGGCGCGCTCATTGCGCACGTCGATGGGGGAGCGGGGGCAGGAGGAGCAGGAGCGACAATAGAAGCAGCAGCAGGAGACGGAGAAGGTGGAGAAGCAGCAGGCGGTGGACGAGGAGGAGGAGGGGGATGCCCTCGGCTGGGTGCGAGCCACGTGGAGGCCACGCTGTGCGATGTGTTCGGGGCCAGCCAAGACACCCTGTCCACGGGCCTCCAGTGGCTCATCCTCCTCGCCGTGCGCCACCCGGAGGAGCAGGCGCGGGTCCAGGCCGAGGTGGACCGCGTGGTGGGGAGGGCGCGGCTGCCCTCTGCGGCTGACCGCGCGCGAATGCCCCGCACGGAGGCGTTCGTGTGCGAGGTGCTGCGCTACAGCAGCTTCGTGCCCGTCACCATCCCGCACGCCACCACGCGGGACACGCGGCTGGCGGGCTACGCCATCCCCAGGGACACCGTGGTCTTCGTGAACCAGTGGTCGGTCAACCACGACCCCGGCGTGTTCCAGGAGCCGCACGCGTTCCGCCCCGCGCGCTTCCTCGACGCCAAGGGAGCCGTGCTCGACAGGGACCTGGCGCGCAGGGTCATGATCTTCTCGGCGGGCAGGAGACGCTGCATCGGCGAGCAGCTGTCCAGGCTCGAGCTCTTCCTCTTCACCGCCGTGATGCTCCACCAGGTGGACTTTGTCACGCCGCCCGGACGCGGCCCGCCCGGCACCGAGGCGGTGTGCGGCGGCCTCACGCTGAAGCCGAAGCCCTTCACGGTGGCCCTGGTGCCCAGGGGCGAACCCCTCGGCCCCGCCTGTGCGCCGCGGCCGTGAACTCGCCACGGGGCCGGGACACGGCACAGGAGTGGGGAGGTGATGAGCTACAGAGGCCCCTGGGGGTGTCAGTGGCACGGGTCGGAGGGGTCGAAGACGGTCCTTGTGGTGGTGGGGCGCAATAGCAAAGCAGATGCGAGCGCTATACTTCTGCCTATGACCAGCTAACCAGACTCTCGTTCCTGGCGAAACTTTAACTATCTCGGCAATAAGCCACGTGTGCAAGCATTCTCAATTAATCTCACCTTAACTCGCCACTCATACGAGCACTCTCAATGGTTTAACCAACTAGCCAACCAGCCAATAGATGACTCTCCCTTCCATTGGACCCTTATCCCGAAGTCTAGCTAACTCGCCACTGTGACGAAGCTCAGACCCTAACCCTCACCAACTAACCATCTACTTAGCCGAACAAATCCCCACTAGCTGTGTGAATTGCCGCGCTCACCCGGCAGTGGTTTTTATTAGAGGATATTCTTTGGGTCTTTCTGTAAAATCACGTAGATAGGTTCAAAGAAAATAAATAAATAAACTACGACGTTTCGATCGCAACACAAGCGGTCGTCATCAAAATGAAGTACCGGTGAAGACGCTGGACACCCAGGTTGAGGCACACGTATATTTATTTCAGCTTATCGGTACAGGACAACACTAGAGGGGGTAGCGGCCCCCTCACCCGGATAACTGGGGATACCCCCTAGCTAATCTCACCTATCCCCAAGTCCTCCTCTAACGAGCTAGGGGAGGCTAACTGGCCCGACACTGGTGAGTCGGGCTACGGTCTCCGGAGTCCCAGGGTCTAACCCTGGTTCACGGAACCACGCCTCTGGCTCGCTCCTCTGCAGCCCTGACAAGGGCGGCGTCGAGGGGAGTCCAGGGCTCTAGCTAGAGGATCTTCACTCTTCCTCCTTCGTTCCCAGACTGAGCCCCGAGCTCTCTTTGTCCTCCCCCTTTATACCCCCCATCAGGATCACAACCCCCCAGGCTGCCTGATGCGGACGTCGCTGCGGGCACCCCCCCCGTGTACTCCCGTAACTCCGCCCACTGTGTTTGTTACCCATTGGATCGTATGCACTTACAGCCCTCCCGTAACAGCCCTACATCACCCCCCCCATTACAGCTCGCAGCCGTCCCGGCTGCAACAATTCCAAATAAAGGAACAATTACCCCTCGACCCCGTGTGTGCCTCATTTTTTCAACAAAATGCAAATAGCAGAACAACAACAAGAACAACAACCATACCCCCGAAGGGAATGTCCGACGCACCCCCCCCCCCCGCATAAATACGAAATCCGTAAGCACGTATGTACAACTAGCCAGGAACTCCCCCATCACACACAGCACACCCACGACACACAACGCACCCACAACACACACACCGCGCCCACACAACACAACACACTCAGTGTGCAAGGAGCACACCACCGACGCAGCATACAGTAACCATGACACGTGAAGGAAAATAAATAAGAAAAGTTTTTTTTTTCTTTTTCTTCCTGCTGTATATTATAAGAGTCTGCGCATTTTAGCGCGCGTCCTTGCCGCAGGCCCGTCACACGGGGCAACCCCGGACGGCGGACCATCCGGTGGCGGCTGTCCCATTTGAGGTGAGGTCGCGATTGAAGTCGCGCGACTGTCGGCATCACCTGTGGGGGTTCCAGGGCGTGAGCCCGTCATTCCCGGTACACCTGTGGGTGGGACAGCCGGCAACACATCAGGCGAGAGCAGCGACGGACCCTCCGAGTCGGTCGACCCCCCACATGCTTGGCCTCGCGTGCGTGGCGTGGGCCCCCGCACCGCAACAAACGGCTTCAGCCTAGAGGGGTGTACAAACCACCGGCGCCTCCCCCATTGGATTCGAACGCACTGAGGCCTCAAAACCTCAACAACCTCGACGGGGCCCCGCCACGGGCGTACGAGTTTAGAGGAGGTCGCGAGTGGTACCTGGGGACAGTGCAGCCATGCCCTGTCCCCCGGCTTCCACTGCAGCACGTGCGCGCGAGCCAGTCTGAGGCGCTCGTTCGCCTTCTGACGCCTGTCAGAATTTAGCCTCGCCGCATCCCGCGCCTCAGTCAGTTTGTCAAGATTAAATTTAACGTGATCGTCCAATTTAGATTTGCCCAGCGGCACGGGGATCTGCAACTGTGCCCGAACAGGTGGGTCGGGTTCGCGGCCATACATAAGAAAGAAAGGTGAAAACCCCGTCGCAGCATGGGGAGCCAATCTGTATGCCGCTAGAACCCCTTGAATATGTAAGTCCCAATCAGCCTGTGAGTCCGAAACTTGCTGCGACAACATAGACGTGATGGTGCGATGCAGACGCTCGACCATCCCGTCCGTTTGCGGGTGATAGGGGGAGGTTCGAATTTTTTTCGTTCCCAGGAGATCACAGACTTGTTTTAGGAGTTTCCCCGAAAAATTTCTACCCTGGTCGGTCAACAACCGCTCCGGGGCACCTTTGTCCATGACATAACCTTGGACAAAGGCGTCGACGATGGCTGCTGCCGACTGATTCGCCAGGGGCCAGGCCATAGGCCAGCGCGTAAAATATTCGACCCCAGTAAGCAAATATTTATTTCCCCTGGAGGTGGCGGGGAATGGCCCCAGAATATCCAGTGCGACCAGTTCATTTATTCTGGAGACCTGGATGGATTGCAAGGGCGGGTTCGACTCCCGTGCCGGTGGTTTGCGCTGCGCACACTGAGGGCATGCCGCCAACAGATCAGTGACATCCTTTGTCATACCCGGCCAAAAAAAATTCAGCTGGAGCAAGGCGAGTGTTTTCTGGGTACCTAGGTGGAGGAGGCGCTCATGAGCAGCCCACACCACCTTACCTCGTAGGCCAGAAGGGACCACCAGCCGGTGACGCTGGGATTTCCCGTCCCAATGCATAAGCAAGCCCGCATGGGTTTCCCATGCGTCGGCATGACCCGTCACACGCCCCCTCTCCCCGGCGCGACGACGCAACGCGAGGAGGGAGGCATCCTCCAACTGGAGGCGCCCCCATTCATCAACGGGCAATCCAAGCAGGGAATCTCTCCCCTGTTCGGCGATATCAATGGGGACTACCGTTTCATCGTCGGCGGCCGCCGCCAGGACCGGAACCATCATGTCCCCTACTGGCTTGCAACGCCCCGACCCCAGGAGACATGCGCATTCGGAGGCGGTTGGCATCCGTGACAGAGCGTCAGCGTTGGTGTGGCGAACGCCCTTACGATAAGTGGTTTCAAAACTGAAATCCTGGAGGACCTCCAGCCATCGGGACAATTGTCCCGATGGCTGTTGAACCTTCAGGGCGTACTGCAGTGCCGCATGATCTGTGCGGACGGTGAAATGCCGACCGTACAGATATGGGCGATACTGTTGGATGAAATAGACAATTGCCAACAGTTCCCTACGGGTGACACAATATCTTTGCTCCGTTGGAGACAACACCCGACTGCCGTACGCGACCACCCGTTCCACGCCGTCAACCACCTGGGAAAGCACGCCTCCAATACCCGTGTTGCTCGCGTCGGTGTCGAGCAAAAACGGCCTCGAAAAATCTGGGTAAATCAAGGGAGGAGCCTTCACCAGCGCGTCCCGAAGGGAGCAGAAAGCAGCTTCCTCATCCTGACCCCAGTGGAACCGAACCCCTTTAGATGTTAACGCGTGTAGGGGTTTGGCAATCGTTGCAAAATTAGCGACGAAGCGTCGGTAATATGATGCGAAGCCAATAAAACTCCTGACCTCTCCCACCGAGGTGGGAGTCGGCCAGGAGCTGACACACTGCGTTTTGGCGGGATCGGTAGCAATACCCGAGCGCCCTACGATGTGCCCCAAATAACGCACCGACTCGCGTAACAAATGGCATTTTTGGGGCTTAAATTTCAAATTAGCAGCCCGCATCTTTAGGAAAACCGCCCGCAACCTCTGGAGATGTTCATCAAAAGTTTTACCAAAGACAATAACGTCATCCAAATAAATCAGGCACGATTCCCATTGCAATCCAGCCAAAACCAATTCCATCAATCGCTGGAAAGTTGCCGGCGCTGAGTGTAAGCCCATCGGCAACCGGTTGAATTGGAACAGGCCGTGCGGTGTACGGAAAGCAGTTTTAGGCTTAGAATCATCGTCCAGAGGAAGCTGCCAGAATCCCGAAAGTAAATCTAGTGTGGAGAAGAATCGCGCTCCCGCCAAAGCGTCCAGCGATTCGTCCATCCGCGGGAGCGGGTATGCGTCGGCAACCGAAATTTTATTAAGGCGCCGAAAATCAACGCAAAACCGCAACGAGCCGTCCTGCTTTTTAACCAGGACGATCGGCGCTCCCCACGGGCTGGTGGAGGGAGAAATGATGTCGGCGGCTAACATGTCATCAACAGCCGATTTGACATGGTCCTTTTCGGCGGGACTTAACCGAAACGGATTTTGGCGAATTGGCGCGCTGTCACCCGTGTCAATATGGTGACGCAGCAGGTGAGTGCAACCCAAATCATATTTATCACGACTGAAAACGTCGGAAAATTCCCTCAGTAGCGTTCTAAGCTGTTGGCGCTCTGAATTTGTCAGGTCCGTCGATCCCGCACAAAGCGCGTCGATCCACCCTTCATCGCTGTCCGAATGTGGGAGCATCCGGGAAGCAGTGCCAACGTGGTTCGCGACAGGTTCCTCGCAGGGCACTGGCGTCGCGTGAGCGAGCACCGTCCCTTGAGGAACCACCACCGTCTGCGATCCCACATTGAGGACCGCGATGAAAGGGTCCCCGTCCCCTCTTACGACGGTCTGGGCCGGAATCAAATGAGGCCCATTAACCCCGGCCCTAGACGGTCCCAGCAAAACACCCTGATCCCCTATGCCCTTAGCGAAGGGCCTACGAAGTTTCAGAGGCACTAGCATTTGAGCTCCCGGCGGCACACGAACAGTTTTAACGACGAACGCCGGTACCGTCGCGAACGCCGACCGAGCTGCCGCAGGGGATGGCAGGAACGCCATGCGCCGCCCCGATGGAAGCTCAATGCATCCTTGGTCGATCAAAATACGAATGGGCATTTTACCTAAGAAATCCGTCCCCAGCAGGCACGGAACCGCCAGCGAGGAGGAAACGAAAATCGGCCCCGACAATTTGATGTCCCCAATAGAAATTTGCGCTCGAATCTGTCCCATGATGCCGAGAGAGCCCCCGTTAGCGGCATAGAATGGGACGTTAACCGGCAGTAAAGGCCGGCTTTGTACGGGCAGAATATTGTAAATTAATTCCGAAATGATTGTCGCCGATGCCCCCGTATCGACCAAGATGCGTACTTCTACCCCGTCAATGTGTCCGACTACGGCCGACGACCCTGACGACGCGGCTACCACGCGATGGGCCAACACGGACCACTGTTTGGGCTCGATTTGAGTCCCCGCAGTGATCCGCGTTAGCCCCTCGCAACGCGACATCGGCCCCCCGTTTGTTGTGGTGCGAGAGCGTGCAACGGGTAGGTGCTTTGGCCAAACATGTGTGGTGCCGCGACTCGCCGGGTCATGTTGCTGGAGCTTGGGAGGAGGAGGCCCGGCGTCCCGTCGAGCCGTCGTCCCGCGCTGTCGAGGAGAGCGGCACCCCGAGGCGACGTGGCCCCGGACGCCGCAGTTGAAACACCGCGGGAGCCCCGGTGGAGACGACGGGCGGTTGAAACGGCTTGACCCGTCCCGGGCCGACCGTACTTCTTGCGCCTGTTGCCGTCGATGGTCGACGGCGAAGAGCTCCTCCGTCGGAAGGGTGGCTGCAGCCACCGCACGCCCTGCCGATGCCCTGCTGGCTTTCCGCCGCAGGGACAGAAGGTTGGCGTGAAGGAGGCGCGCCGCCTGAAGAGAGGTCATCTCGGCGTCCTCCTGTGCGACGACAGCGATGTCCAGGTCGTCTGCCAGGAGGAGTATTTTCTCCGTGACCATCGCGTCCACGCCATCGTCGTCCATACGGGGAAAAGCCGTCTTAGCCAGCGCTAGGAGGCTCGTCCTGTATGCCAGGGGCGACTCCTTCTCACCCCGCTTGCGCTCGTAGAACCGCTCTCTGCATTCCGCTGAAGGTCCATAGACCCCGGCCAGCAGCTGTAGTGCCTTCGGCAGAGTAGACCGCTTCTCTTTCGGCGCCGATGTGAGGGCGGCGAGCGCGTCTGCGTCGAGGAGCGCCGGCAGCGCGCAGAGGGCTTCATCGTCGGACCACCTTGCCATTTCTTGGTGGGCGATGAAGCGTCGCTGGAAGCCGCCCCAGTCGCCCTCTGCACCAACAAATTCTTTAAGCGGAGGCAGCCGTTGTTGTAGCGCAGCGTTCGCCTTGGACGTCTGTAGGCTGCTATCCCCGGGACTCGGCTGTGCGTCGGCGCGAATGGCAGATGGAATCGCCTGTCGCGGATGTGATGACGCTCCCTCCGCTGGAGATGACGCAGCTGTCCCAGCGAGAGCGGTGTCGGACCCAAGGTTGAGCCCGGCCACGCCCTCCGCAGCTGCCGTGACGATGGCGGGAAATTCAAAGCTTGAGTTTTCAGAAATGGCGGGAAGGCGCTCAGGTTGACGGCTCCCCTCGCCCCGTGGTGGACCACCAGCCCCCAGCCGCGTGATGTTTTCCAGCGTGGCGGCAGCGGCGTACAGTAGCTCCGCCAGTCTCTCGTGAGCCAGCCGTAGCGCGTCTGGCTGCGGCCCCTCTTCATGCCGATGCCCCGGTAGGAACGCGTCGGCCCCCGGCTGCGCCATGTCTTGGTGAGCCGCCTCGGGCTCAACGACTTCAGCAGTGTCCTCCTCCGGTACTCTGGCTCGAGCTGTCTGACGTGTTTCCATGTCCGTAGTACTTCTGACACCAGATGAAGTACCGGTGAAGACGCTGGACACCCAGGTTGAGGCACACGTATATTTATTTCAGCTTATCGGTACAGGACAACACTAGAGGGGGTAGCGGCCCCCTCACCCGGATAACTGGGGATACCCCCTAGCTAATCTCACCTATCCCCAAGTCCTCCTCTAACGAGCTAGGGGAGGCTAACTGGCCCGACACTGGTGAGTCGGGCTACGGTCTCCGGAGTCCCAGGGTCTAACCCTGGTTCACGGAACCACGCCTCTGGCTCGCTCCTCTGCAGCCCTGACAAGGGCGGCGTCGAGGGGAGTCCAGGGCTCTAGCTAGAGGATCTTCACTCTTCCTCCTTCGTTCCCAGACTGAGCCCCGAGCTCTCTTTGTCCTCCCCCTTTATACCCCCCATCAGGATCACAACCCCCCAGGCTGCCTGATGCGGACGTCGCTGCGGGCACCCCCCCCGTGTACTCCCGTAACTCCGCCCACTGTGTTTGTTACCCATTGGATCGTATGCACTTACAGCCCTCCCGTAACAGCCCTACAAAAACATTAAATGGCTGTTGTGATCAGCTCCGCGGTAACGGAATTACAGCAAGGGGGCACAGACTAATGATCAAAACTAAATGTAATTTATGCCTCATTTGGATTTCTATAGTTTATCCGTGTTCTTGCACAGTGAGTGTAGTATTTTATATATATACAGTATAGACAGTGTATTTGTGCCCATCGCCGCGAATGCATTCCTGTAGCCAGGGCCAGCTGGGGGCTCTCCAGAGATGAAGTGAAAAGTGATTTCGTTTTGTGAATGCTGACTTTTATTTGTTGTTAGCCTTGTAAAAAACTACTATTTTAAATGTTTCTTTAACTTTGTTTTCCTTTTTAAAATATTACTGGGGGCCTCACTTGTAGCCCAGGGTCCAGGGGCTACAGGTGAGGCCGACAACATCTAAATCGGGCCCGGCGTGTCGTGCTCACGAGCCGGAGTTCTGCTGCGATGGAGCGGCCCACAGTGTCCACCGCTCGTGCGCTTGGAATGCCGTCACTGTGGAATCGCCCGCCTGGAGGCAGTGCGAGTTTAGACTGCACTGACATGCAGACTACACGAGTGGCTTTGCAATAATTAGCTTGTAATTGAATGGTTTATTGATCAGAACCTAAATTTAACGAGTGGTGCAGCATTGATAGCAGAAGCCTGTACACTTGCTAAACATAATTGTTAGAAATTCGAAACGACTGTTAGGCGATATAGCTATCATAATAAACACACATTTAAATGATCTCAAACACAACCTTCACATCACCGTCATCAATTCCAATAATCTTATATCGCGATGATAGGCATTTAGGGGAGGGCTGATGTGGAGTGCAGTGGCTTGGCCACTGAGCTGTGAATCTGTCGACCTGAGTTGGATTCCCGGCTAACATCAACGGCGAGTGATATGAGTGACAGAGCCTCACTGTGTGTTAGCCGTGGCTTGGAATCGAACTCGGGTTTCATGCCGGGTCCACAGTGCCGTGTACTAACAACGACTGCGCCACTGATCCATCCATAATTATACACAAATAAAAAAACATTTCAATGAACCCTACTATCATGTGATATCTCTTTAGAATTGGAAATTTCATTGAATAAATGTCTCCACAAAAGAAAACCCGAACCCAGTCGTCAACAACGCCGCCTTTAAAAAAAAACAATATTATCGGCGACGTTTCAGGCAATGTCCCTTCTGTGCTATGAAGGGCCATGTTGCCCGAAACATCGCCAATTATATATATTTATAAGGCAGTATTGTTGATGAGTGAGTTTTGTTGTTGTTGTTGTTTATTGTGCTTGTGCGCCACTGCCAACGCAGCATCACCAAAGACTGGCATGTGTTTTGATGCCCACACAGTTCGAAGAGGCGTTAACAAAAGATTAACGCACACAGCTCACGGATAATATACTGCACGCCTGCACAGGGAAGAGTGTGCGTACCTTGTTCGTCTTCTGTTCGGAGCAAGGGACAATACGCAGACCCCCTTCTCGCCCCGGGTCGTGCACCATCAAGCCATTGGCTACACAGTACACGATATTGATTATGATTGTGCCAAATGAATTGGTTGAAAAGATGTTTAGCGCACCGGCAGTTGTATGTTCTACAATGCACAGGAATGTGAATTGGGTATGACATTCACGTGTAACTCGCAATGTTATGCATGGCAACGTTTCTGCACAGCTTGAGTTTGCGTGACATCATAACAGGGGACGGCATATGCGGTGAAGGGAACGCCACGTGAACTTCGGGGCCCATGGTGGGGAGTTCAGCATGTGTAGTTCGTGTTTATTTTGGAAGAATAGTTTACTTTCATTTATGTTACCTTTAGTCACCTGAAAGTTTTTTAAAACTATTTTATTATTTTGCCAGGTAAGGCCCACACTGAGCTGTGTAGCTTTTTTCAGAAGCGATTTGGCCACAAATGACAGCTCGACGAAGTGGCTTGTCACGTGGACATTTATAGCAGCCACATTCTCTAACGCGTAATGTTTCTAAATGTGGAGGGGAAAACCGGAGGACCCGGAAAAAAAATTAACGCGACCACGGGGAAAGAGAAAGACACGCAAACTCCAAGTATACAGCAGCAGGCTTCAGGGTAGGGATCGAACCCTCGACCCTCGTGCCGAGCAGGCGAGGTCGTGAGCGCCTCCTCGCCACCGCGGTGCCCTCAACACCGTAACTATCGGCGGCGCAGGAGCGAGCGCACTGCGACATGAACCCAGGCGTCAGAGGTCAATACGAGTCGCGAGTTGCGGCTCAACCTTGACCGGCCCAGGGCGCGGCAACTTCACCGAGCGGCACTGACCGGCGCGGTCACGTTGAGGAAGAGCGCAGCCCCCCCCCCTACCACTGCTCGTGACCCCATTGCCAATGCGGTGTGTGAGGAAGCATTCATCCAGCAGTGGATTGAACAAGGGCTGTCAACAGTGGACGGTTAATCACATACTCTCTGCAAGGTTGTTGTTTAGTGATCACGTTCCACTGGGCACATTGATTGTTCTTTAAACATAAACCACCTACGCAGTCCATAAGTCAAGATTGTGCTTCTCTGTTTAACATTACGAAGCGGTTCTATGATTATAGAACTAGTTCTTCCACCACTCATCACACTCAGAATTGATCACCACCACCGCATCACCACCACCACCGCATCACCACCCACCACCACATCACCACCACCACCACATCACCACCACCACCACATCACCACCCACCACACCGCCCACCTCTACACATCCCACCCCACACCACCCAAGACGCCAACCCACCACCACCCACCACCACATCACCACCCACCACCACCACATCACCACCCACCACCACCGCATCACCACCACCACCACATCACCACCCACCACACCGCCCACCTCTACACATCCCACCCCACACCACCCAAGACGCCAAACCACCACCACACACCACCACCACCCACCACCACATCACCACCCACCACCACACATCACCACGCACCACATGGCCCCGTGAGTTACGTCAGCCGTGCGTGCCGCGTCCACACGCAACACCTGCGACTCATTTTGCTTTCAAAGTGCCTGGGCCAGCCACACGGCGGGCCAGCCACACGGCGCAGCGTCTGAGACTGTCTTGACTCTCGCTATACGAGTGGGGCTTTGAACAGCAGAGCCATTAAACGCATCAGAAGGGCACACGGTGCCCTCCTGCAGACCCGTTCGTACCTGTGTGTGTGTCTGTGTTCGTGTGTGTGTTTGTGTGTGTCTGTGTGTGTGTCTGTGTGTGTGCGTCTTTGTGTTGTCTGTGTGTGTGTCTGTGTGTGTGTCTGTGTGTGTGTCTGTGTGTGTGTGTCTGTGTGTGTGTCTGTGTTCGTGTGTCTGTGTTCGTGTCTGTGTTCGTGTGTCTATTTGTGTGTGTCTGTGTTCGTGTATCTGTGTGTGTATCTGTATGTGTCTGTGGAGCATTTCTAGAACGAGGAGCTGGGGTCCATTCCAGATGCCACACATTTATCGAATGCCTGTTCGGCTCACTGCTCATGAGCGCGCTCTGCCAATGGCTTGCATATGGTGACGTCTCACTCTCTCAGTGACAAAGCAATACAACACAGCATACACTATGTATACACATGTCGATAACCACACACAAAATGCTATCAGTAATCTCTAAGCTGCTATGGAACAATTACAAACCAAATAATCTCACATGTATTCACCCACAGTACTTTAATATAACATTACGTATTTTCTGTTTCTATAAACTTAGCAATGTATCTCACACTCCATGTAGGCCTATTAGGAAACTTGTTCAGGGTATTGTACACACTCTACCAGATGTGCCTCTATTACCATTTGATTAAATAATACATTTCAATCTCAGAAAGTGAAAGAGTATTTTCTTCTAACATTTCCCTTTCCCTTAATTCATGGCAGCATTGTACTCACCACATCAATAGCCGCGAGCAGCATGAGCACCCTTCAAGGCTGTATCCAGGCTCACTGTTTTAGAGTCTTACAAAGCCATTTCATAACGCTTTCATATACATCAAACCATCATAATATTTACACTTATCGAAGCCAATTCACTTACAACATGTTTACAAATCATATATGTCAAGATAGAGTGACTATCCTATCTATATCAATAAAAAAAATGTTTTTAAAGTGGTGGCATCGATTTCAACATTTGTGTTCTCTCGGGATATGAATCGGTTGCTTAGAATCGTTTTCAATTCCCTTATCGGTTGAACGAGATCTTTGACGTCATACTGCCTTGTTCTCGACTGTAATTAGCTCCGTCCTCGCTTTGGAAATGTCGAAATGAAACTTGCATCAGACCACTCCATGATCACTTCTTAATCTTGAATTTGCTGAGGACATATTTAACAATCTTGGGCTTGCCCACGGAAATCAAGTCAATTTGATTTCTAATTTCTCTCTTTGGGTGCCTCTGTGTCCATTTTACAGACTCCTTTTTAAAAGCTTTTAAATATTTTAACGCTTTATGGTGACGGAAGCATGTATTTTTAAATATACATCACTAAAGCTTGAGATTATAAAGTCCAGTGCAATATTGTTATTATTCTCCTCATAATTGTTTCTTCTTCTTCCAATTTTAATCTACAGGAAAATGGACAATAAGTCACATTTTTGTACAGGCACAAAATACGGTGGCTAGGAGATGTTAACTGCCTCGCCTGGTACACAGGAGGTCGCGGGTTCGATCCTGACCCTGACGCCTGCTGTATATTTGAAGTTTGCATGTTCACCCCGTGGCTGCATGGATTTTTCTCCGGGTTCTCCGGTTTTTACCTGTACATTAAAAACGTCACGCGTTTAGAGTATTTGGCCCTTGATAAATTGTCATACAACAAGCCACTTTGTTGCACTGTCATTTGTGGCCAGGTCACTTCTGTAAAAGAGCTATGAAGCTCACTGACCCTTACCTGGTAAAATAAGAATAGTTTAATCGTTTAATCTTGTACATTGCAATGTGCCCCCCCTCCCACAATACAGTACTTGTACGCACAATTCGAATTCCCAAAAGACGGTACTGTCTTGAAGACCTCAGTAGCACGCATTAGACCTGAAAAGTTATCCCGAATAGGGCACTTATACCACTCAGATGTGCAGTGATAGGTGAGACAAAGTGTGTACCCTTCACCAACCCGTACTGAACAGAGTGCTCCAGTATGATCAGCCCCTTGCCATAACCCGCAGCGACTACTTGGGGAGGCTTTCGTCCAGCAATCGATTGATCATGGGTGGTCATGATGATACAAATATTTCCATCAAATATGTTCATTCCATTGCCATATTGTACAGCTTGGTCCAGATGTCTTGTGACCGCCATTTAATAATCTAAAACTTAATATGATTATGCAAAGAAAAAAATGTTAAGGGTCAATTAATGGGGAGGTCACAAAATATGTAGACCACCCTGTAAATAACATGTTTTAAATACTTATCTACAGTAAACATGTGCGTGCATTGATACGCCTCGGGCAAATGCCTGGCCCAGTGCGAGGTTGTTTTCTTACGACGTCATCTTCTCCTCCTATCACAGACAGCACCAAATGTATAGCAGGTGTCACGCACTCACGTGCAGTGCTTATATAACCTGCACGGAGCATGCCATGCTGGAAGCCCAGATCAGTGTTTCACATCGCGAGCCTGTTTACACGTGGGAGTGATCGACTTCCGAGACACATCGTGGAGAAGGCTTCTTATGTATTCTCACACTTTAAGCACAACACTGGGCGATACATCTCTGCGACGTTCTACGTCGCTACACAGAGCCGACCCTTCTACACAACCCAATCGTCGGCGTCCAACTACACAGCTGTGTGACTAGCGCAGCGACGGCGAAGATGAGAGCCTTGCAGAAGATCGGCCACGTGGCCGGACGACGAAGAGAGATGGCGGCGAGCAGCGACGCAGCCAGGACCCGCAACAGCACCGAGGTCCCCCTTATATACACCCTGGCGCGGCCAAGCCCCGCCTCCGGCCACGCCCCCTTCCAGAATCTTCGAGCATTATTTCCCAATTGGTTTTACCCGTGCCAAAATAAAACTGAAAGAAACCCTCAACATCATCGTGACAAAGATCCCACCGTTGACAGTTATCTGGCGACCTTCTGGATCGCTCTTAAATTGACGCTGCACCAGGTATCTGCATGAAGCACTTGAAGCAATGCGAGTCGAGGGGGTCTCAGTCGAGGTTGTCAGCTTAACTGGACCCACGTGGTGCTCGCGTGCCGTCTGCAGACCACGTGATCCGTCCAATCGCCGTGTTTATTCAGCGCAATTACAAAAAGTGCCGTTCTGCTTTGCAATCATCGTCATTATCATCATCATCAAGGGGCCGAAGCCGCTTAGTTTGAAGCCGAGCGACGCGTGCTTGCGTCGATGTTACTAACAGCTCGGCCCGCACGGCTGAGAGTCAAAGCTGCTTCATCCGGCACGGTCAGCCACGGCAACCTCCAGTGCCAAGTGAATATCTGAAACAGGCCTCGGCCACCTTCTTTAATCAACCCACACCGCTCAGCTTGTGTGAAGTACTGTATGGTGAAACCACCATGTCGCCCATTCAAGAATGACAATGTTTCTTGCAATTTAAGGGGATAGATAGAATTTAGCAGGGGTATACCTTCATTAAAAGGGTTCATTTTATTCACTTCGCTGTCAACTTTTCAACAACTAAGCACAGCCTAACCTGAGAGCATCATCATCATCATCATAGTTGAAATACTTTACTCATCAGTGGTGGCAAATTGAAGTGAAGGTGGAATGTTTCAACTACTGCCCTGCAAGCCATGCCCTGAGGGGTATTTTATTCAACACAACGCTCACATACCAGACTACAACACAGCTACCTGCGTGGGACTCATTTTACAGCATCAGTAGAGGGCGATGCGACATAACCCAGTGTTGTACTGCACTCTGCCGCGATGTCTGTGCTCCCCATCTTCACCAACCCGCACTAATCGGCGTGGTGAAGTGTGGTCATATAACCCACGTGGCCCGCACGCGGGGGTGGTTACCACCGGGTTTGCAGGACATCCCAGTGCAGCCAAAAACAAAACACGGCCGCACAAGTCTTAACTGCAATGCGTTTTGTCTCGGCCTCCAGGGGATGCCTTTAGCATCACGGCATGATGCACATTTCGATCGACTTAGCGCCTGTGCGCGCCACACGCGATGAATAGACACAGACACTTCACCTGCAGGGCGACTGAATTTCTGCATTTCTGACCATCTGGCATCGGCCAATGGCTTTGATTTAATAGCGGCTGTGAATTAAGAGGACTCATTAAGGCAAATTATTCATTTCCGAAACGGATGCGTGCCTGGCCGAGCCAGTCACGCCAAGGCCCGGCCACCCGGCTGCTGAGGCTGCGGGTGTGTGCGTGTGGATGATTCATCCCCATGGACAGATCGGCTTCTGCTTTGTTCTCGTTGCCATGAATGTGACCCTTTGGGTTGGTAGTTGTTGTGCCAATGCTTGCATGGAAATCACGTTAAGGATCAAAGATAAACGTATTATTTCAATATATTTGCAATCGACAAACAGAGAATAATGTATATTCATAATAAACGTTTTTGGGTTAGATCGCGTTATTTATAAATGTGTCGTAACCCTCAACCACCCGATACGGCCAATCAGTAAGAAATGTGTCACGTTGACAAACAGTTCACTACTTTAACCCACTAGTGTGTTGAAGAGTGAATCCACAACATTTACCATTTTTGAGTAGTACGACGTTTCGCTGGTAATTACATCCAGCATCATCGGGCGATTTGCCAGAATGGTGAAGCCCTCCACTTGCTCCCGGTCTTCAATAGAGCGGCAGCAGGGTGACGTCATCATTTAACTGATTCAGGTGCAGTGATTTGAGGCGGAGGGGGGTATTGTAATTATATACTAGGTTAGTAATGAGTCAATTGTTATGATTAGTAATAAGTTGTAGATTAGTAATTAGTTGCAATGTGTGTTATTGTAATTATATACTAGGTTAGTAATCAGTTAATTAGTTTGTGTTCCCCTATAAAGAATAATGTGTATGTTTTATTTTACAAACAGCGTCGGAATTCGTGAACATTTTAATTTCTCACTGTCACTGAGGAACCAGAGACAAGCCTGAAGGCAGCCAGGCGGCAAAGCTGGCGCCAACAATCGCCCAAGCTCTGCGATCCTCTGTATATTAAGATGTTTTTTGTCAATTAACGAGCATGTATACGTGTACCTAGGCATTTAGTTTGATATTTTAAAGTGCTTAACGATTATACATGTGCAGCTTTGTGTCAATCAACTTGCCTTGTGGGTTGTGGGGGTTATATTTGACCATGCTTCACCACACCGGTCAATGTGGGTTTGTAAAGGTGGGGAGCATAGACGTGGACATCTATGAGCATACAAAACATGCATTGTGTCCCTCCTGCACTGACCCCTGCTGTCCACAGCAACGTTGCCCTGCAGCAGCAGCAGCCTATAGCAACCTGAAATGCATCGTGGTCACCCATTCAAGTACAACCCAGGCTCAACCTGCCTGAGCTTCCCAGCTATCACAATGATCGATGCATTCCAGGTGATTTGGTCATAAGCACTGTTGTGATTAATCGTTTAACAAAACGACGACATCTACAGCATGTTTTAATTTGCTGTAAATTGACTGAGACGAGGGCCCCCCTCATGCTGTTGTCGGTCATGGAGGTCGTTGTTGTTTTACCGTAGCGGTGCCGTGCTGATCATTGCTGGATAGGTCGCCGTGCTATAACCACCGTGCCATTGGCTCCGCTGTGCTGTACGTTTTGTGTTGTTGTTGATCAAAGTATAATAAAAACGCCAACGTAACAGGAATGGCTGGTAGTGTAACTGCAATTCTAAATAGTGAATGTTTGTTTCACCGATGTAGATACAGTATGGACACGACGTCTGTATTTTAAATAGAGACAACCCCCCAACCCCCACAATTTTGCTCCCATGGGGGTCGATGGCGATGTATGAGCTGAAAGAGGATTTCTAGAGGATGAATAAAGATTCTCAGCTGGTGCTGGATGGCCTGCCCCAGATGACAGCCACCGACAGAGACGAGGCCAGGCAAAAGTTTAGAAAAAATACCATGATTAAGCTGATGTAATTTGTTTACTATTTTTATAGACGATCAGACACTAACAACTACTCCAACATTTAATATTTTTCCACAAAAAAAGCAAAAATTGTTGACAACTGGATTCAACTATATTTAAACACATATACCCATCGGAAACAGCTCAACTTAAAGATTCTGTTATTTTTATTAGAAAGAACAACAACTAATTAACGTAATACTCGATGAGGGTAAGCTCCTATCTTTTACCGTTTTTTAATTATTCAGATTTGAACATCATAAAACACGTATTCTTCTGTTCAAAACTGCTTGATCCGAAATATCTCAAAAACAATAAAATATAGAACAATGGTTCTCGCTTTCATTGTACCTACCATTTAACGCTCTATCAAACGAAAAAAAAACGCAATTATATTTTGAACGGTTTCTGAATGACGCGCACAAAACATGTTTATGGGACACTGAAAATCGAGATCTGGGGGGCTTAGATTAAAAATCTCGGATTTTCAGATGTGTCATGTTGTTGGTGTCCTAAAAGCTACCTGTGTACCAAATTGCAGCTTTCTAACTTGTCGGTAAGTATCCTAGCGGTTTTAAAACATACAGATTCAGGTTTTTATGTATATCGCAGATACTGAAACTCGACCGCACAATATATTTGTACTCCGTCTAGCCCAGCCAACGCCTGCAGGAGGCGCTGTAGCTTCATGCGTCCTGTCCTGTACTGAAAGAAACTCAACATTGGCTACAAACCGAAAAAAGAAAGTATTCTTAAATAACAGGTGACGTTTTGGGAAATGGCCCTTCTTCATAGCCCTTCTTCATAGCACACTTTTTATGTTCTAGGAAGAACTGTCATTGTCCGAAACGTCACCTACAGATTGATCGATCGACATTATACACTTTGACAAATGTTGAGCTTTTTATTATTATTTGCGCTTGTGGACTACTGCCAAAGCAGAATCGTCAAATAATTTGTCCTATGTTGTCTTTATCAGTAAGCATGTGGTCACTCTCCCACCTAAATCTGTCTCGATTATCATCTCAACTTCACACCTCAAATCTAAATTTGAGTTTAAAAAAAGTTTAGCATCAACTTTTGCGTAAAAACAAATTCTATGTTCTCATCTCATACACGGACATTTGATTTTACTCCTCTCCTCGACTATGCTGCCATCATACACAAATCTACCACTAAAACCACTTTGTATTGGCTACATTCTATCTTTCATTCCGCCTTACACTTTATCTTACAAACTACTCCACTAATCACTGCGATCTTTACTCCAAGACCGGATATCGCCCCTTTCAACTCAGAGGGAAATTCACTGAGCCAATTTCATTTTTAATTCATACACAATGAACTCAGTCCTCTACCCATCCAACGTGTAATTCAGGACCAAGATTCTCAATCATGAACTATTAAAATGCCCAAAAACCTTAAATGACATCTCTTTAAAACATTGTCCTTGGTTGCTGTCCCATCTAAATCACAATTTTATGCTAAGCTGTCAATTATTTATTGGAACTCCACTCGCAATAGCGTGTAACTTATACCCGTACCTGTTTATGTATTAGCACAATAGCCACAATATACCTATCTGTTCAATGTTTGCATAACTGAATTTTGTACTTGCGCTATGATCAGTCTGAAAGTTTGCTACGTAGGGTGTGACAAAAGTTCATCGTACAGACACACAAAGTAATCTGTCTGAACCGACTTCCACTACAGGCAATTTATTTCTCAACACTGATTTATGTTTGTGCACTATTTTATATTTTCCCACGTGACGCAGTTGTGTTTTGAACTGATTTATGTTTCATAATTTTGATAACCCAGGTCGCTCGTGCAAACGAGGCTATCCGGGTCTCTTGAGTTCTCACCGCCGGCTTGAACGAAACAAAAACATCCTTCGGGTTACGGTTCAATGAACGAATAGATTGTTTTGGTGCATTTACGTGGAATTTTGCACCTCTTGTGACTGCATGGTTTACATTAAACAATCACATACAACACATACAAATACATTTTCTTTTTATTCTTAGATGCACAATTCAATGCATGTGTCGTGAGGTTAAGAATCTATTTTGCATATGAACTGGCACATCGTTACATGCCCACGCGGCTTGCTTCACAAATCATCATACACGTTTAAAAGAACAAAAATGTGAAACTGTATTGGCAGTGGTACACAAGCACAATAGACACAACTCAACATGTACGCCAACAACACACTGCCTCCAACAGGAAAACAAATGTAGAGTAGGTGATGTTTTGGGCGATGGTCTTCCTTCATAGCAAAATATCCAATGCACGAACTGTCCCCTTCGCATTTTCAAAGTCGTTGAGCACTGGGGGCATGTGAAGCAGTCCGTTAGGACAGTGATATATTTCGTGCTTGTGCAGTGACATAGAATCGGTCACGTAGCAGCGTAGCGCTTGTTGCTGGCAGGGAAGGGGATCTGCAGTTACAGCAGCCCTGACTGACAGCAGGTCACGTGATAGACCAGAGAGATGGATGTAGGGGACATGTTACAGAGGGGGCACGGGAGGGAAGCCCGGGAACCCGCTGGTAGGTTCTAGAAAACGGGGCGTGGCCAGGGTGGAGCGAGGCCACGCTGGGAGGATAAAAGGGGGCTCCGAGCGGGAGCTCGGGGCTGTCGTTTGGAGTGGGATCCCCTCGTCGTGCAGCTGGAGTCGCCGTCTTCGTCTTGACCGTCTCGGCGTCGTCAGTCGGGCAGTCTGCCAGCTGTCCTGACTGGGAGCTGTAGTTGCTTTGTGTGAACTGTGAAGGCTGTTAATAAACAGAGTGCCTCCTACTCTTCATGTCTCTGAGTGCGTCACTACACTTGTACAAAGCCGCCCTGTCTAGAATGGCCTGTTCCTTTTTTATCTTTTTTGGAAAAAAATAATTTACATAAAAGTACCCCCCCCCCGCCACCACCTACATATCTTAAAAGCAGAATCTTTATTTAGAGTGCAGCAGGAGGAGGAATCTGGTGAGCTATGAAGCTCTTTCTCACAGATGTCCGGCGTGGGCAGCGAGTTACAGCAGCCTGTGCAATGTCAACACTGCATTCGAGCTACAGCAGGCATGTGACTACAATAACGATGTTGATGGATGATGGTGATGTTGAACACGATAATATCCATCTGGGCAATGAAGGGAATGGAGCGGCAGTGCAGTGGTTAGCGCGCTGAGCTTTGAACTCAGCGGTCCAAATTCGATTGTCGGCCACGACTAACATCAGCGGCAAGCGGACAGCAGCAGCCTCTCCACCCCTTCACCAAGCAACGGTAGCCAGCATGGTGAAGTATCATCAATAACTCCTATGACTGTCATCACGTCGGGAGGCGTTTATCTAATAGTCGTTTGATAATGTTTGGTTTTTTTTATTACATTGTATGTATGCCAATCGGAGGTGTGGGAGAAGAACAAACGAAACACAGAAAGCAGTTATCAAGAAATTAGTTTTCAATATCACAAGCACTTTAAATTGATCGGAACGCAAGCCTGAGTCTGAGTGTAGTTAGACATGATTATCATCTCCACGTCGTGGCATAGGTGACACAGAGACAGATTTTTGCAATATTTGTCAATTCAGGTTTTGTGATCCACTGACATCAATTCTCTTCGGATGCATTCATGCAGTTTACTTGGTATGCTGCCAACAAACTGGAATTCACCTTAAAGCAGATATTTGACATGTTTAACATTTCTTCTCCATGACACAAGCGACTCGGGCAAGTCTCTTGGAGGCAATTGATTGTAAATTATTTTCACATTGTTTGTCAAAGAGTCAACAATGCGAAGTATGACATTTGGCATCACATGCAAATGTGTTCACTAGAATAGGTGATCTGGTATTTGCAATTGCAACATGGGGGGGGGGAAGCTCTCTATGACTTTACAATTTTACGACAAACATAACACCTGCAAAACAACAGTGATGCGTGTTGATGTACACGGGGCGACATTCACGTTGTGACAAAGTGGCCAGATCGCATCGCCTTGGTGACGTCTCCCATTGTGGTAGAAACTAAGCCGGTGTCTCCAAGATGTGTACCGCGAGGGATTGTGGATTGGACACGTGACGCAGTCACGTGTAAGCAGGGCCAGGTTAAGTTTTAGGGGGCCCAGGGCTCTTGTAGTTTTGGGTGGGGGCCCCTTCTTCGTAAAGTATCAATGTTTTACCACCACCCATGCCCGATGCAAAACATGTCATTGTTATTCACCTTGGTTAGTTCAGTTCTGGTTCTAAATGCAGTATATCGAGCGGGAATCGAACTCGGGTCGCTCACTGGGTTTATAGTCGCTCCCCCTATGAAGACTAGGGGATGCGGGCATCAATCCCGCTACCTCTCGCATGTCAAGCGAGCGCTCTACCAGCTGAGCTAATCCACATTTGATGCGGCCATGTACACACCAACATTTCCTGGTTGAACTTTTGTCGCTTAGAGTGCGTTTTTTCTAACTACAAAAGTTGCCGAGTGCAAGGCAAATATGCCAACCGGCCAGCGAAACTCAGCGCTATTAAAGCTATGATATCTAAGAGATGAGAGTTAGCACATTTCTTGAATTGAGTTCGCACACGTGGGAGGGGATTCCAAATGTTCGCAGCGCGAGGGAAGAAGCAGGCAGTGCTGTGACCTGCAGCATGGTGGTTGAGCACAATGTGGATACAGTCGGCGGTGTCCATCAGATCCTCAGCAATGTTTATCCGAGAAACTGTCTGGCTGTGAATTACAGGCGCGCTCAACTGTCGCAGCTGATTGGTGCAGACATTTGTTACGAATGGTCTGCCCATGTGGGCCCCGTGTCGTTTTGGTTGTGAGTACACATAGGGGTGATGACGGATACACGCTTGACCTTCAAGGCTCACACAAAACAGCTCTGTGAAAGTACCAAATCAAGAATCGCCCTGTTACAGAAACTTGCAATGAACGTCCTGCGGCGTCTCAGCCGATGTGCTGCGAACTGCGACCTACTCGGTGGCAGCAGCGTCACTGCGCACGCCAGCCCGGCCCACACGCTCGTGTATACAACTGGCAGATGCGCAGCTTAAATAACGCCATGCGGATCATTATTGGAGCACAGAAACCGACACCAATCCCCTTGGCTCTCTGTTCTGGCGAATATTCCATGACCAAATGTCTGCAGTAGCATGCAAATTGCGAGGGAGTGTCCACGTTTTATTGCCAACGACAACCACCTACCCAACATCAACCAAAACCTCAAAAGCATCCCTCGTGGTCGCCTCGAGTCCCGATCCCCCTTCTAGGATCGCGCTGCTGTCGCCATCCTAACATCGGATCCAGATCCGTAAGAAACTGGCGGACAGGGTGGAAACAACGCAGACGTCATTCACATGCTGGTTGTGACGTTCCTCAAAGACACCGGCGGTGTGACCATCAACCCGACAGGAGGTGACATCAACAGGCCGATGCATTCATCGCCTTCGTAAATAGGACATTGAAGACACGAGCCACAATTACCGTGATCGCGGCCTTGCGACGCGCACACTGTGGGCCATACTGTATATGAAACCACTGCGGTCTCAGCTCCTCCAACTGAGAGGAAAGCAAAGCTCCTGAAGCCCTCTCGTGACCAGAAGACCTCAACATTGGCATCGAGCTCCCTGCACATGTCGCCTCACGCAAGAATAGAATCGCCGACTCGTGCACAGATTCCTGCCCGCTCGTCACGTTTCAGTCACTGCGCAGAAACAGCGTGCGATCGGCGGCTGTTGGGAGCCGGACACATTCATCGTTCGGTCATCTTCCCGACTCAAGTCGCTGCCTCAGGCCACGTGGGTCTCAAACAGGAAGTGGGCGTCAATGACCAGCACGTGCCCAACGGGCGCGCCTCAGTTTTCGAATATTTTTCTGGGTCCGGCAAACAAACAAAAAAAATCGTCCACGGACTTCTGTTTTGGATTTAGGGCATTTCTTTTATTCTCGGGGTCTCAGAAACCCCACGGCAGCGTCGCTACAGCCGCCCCCGATCCCTCGCGGAGCGGCGACAAGGCGACACTCCCTGGAAGCCAGCGGATGTGTGAGACTCTCCCAACCCCGTGGCAAAGGTGCAACATTTACACACACACACGTGTACTTAATGACATAATGCGAATTACAATAATAAGCACTCTGCCACTGCTGCTCCCCAAAATGTACTTTACAAACCACAGGTTTAAATTGACCTCTGTCATGCGTCATTATTACTACTACGAGTATTTGGCAATGTTCCAACAAAATGACAGAATGTCTACTCATACTGCAAGATTCAACTTCACTGTTTCCCCCTCACTTCCATCTTTCCTTTTCCACTTAATTTGACCAAATCATGAGCTGCTCCCCCACACACGAGCAGTCATCAGCTCCATTGTGAGGGGCACGTCCCACGTGCATGGTAAACAGGCGCGCCACGCCGGTTGTGGCACAATGCAGATGTCAGCCAAGGAGTTTAATTGGGTCACCACGGGTCTCCTGCTTCCTGTTGTGAATGACTCACAGGCGGCTGGGGCGTGGTGGCGTGCGCCAATGCAGTGCAGTGGAGCACGTGGAGTTGTGAAACCCCAAATCCATCTCCGTCTCCGAGATGACCATGGCCTGGGGGAGTACAGCAAGTGGGTGAGTGTTCACGTGTTTTGTGGTTCTCTTGAGTGCTGCCAAGTGAGGTTGGAGGCTAAGCCTGGGGGTCAGGTTGGGACGTCGGGGGGTGATCTCCAGTGCTTACCAAATGTTGTAGGTGTGAGGCTGCGGAGTAGCCAGGAAATGCCGGTACAGTAGGGCGATGATTCAGTCCACAGATAATTATTAATTCAAGGAGTCGAAACTGGCAAATAAATAAATTCTGTGCGGTCATTTCAGTTGTTTATTCTCGCATATATGTCGGTTTCCCCCTGGCATTGCAGCGTCCTCCCTCACACATAACACTTCATGACGAGGCATTGGACAAACATCCCAATGTAAGGCTGTCTGGAGAGAGAAAAACTATATCTAGATTCAGCGAAATTTTCCTGTTTATAAACTAAATCTCAAGACAACGTAATGTTAAGTTTACTGACTTTGTATAACAACGTGGACACAACTTTATCGCCTTGGGTTTGCTCCTCGCACACACGCTAAGTCAACAAAAGATTGCGAATGTGCAGCAAATCTTTGGAAATTTGTCTGTAGATTGCGGTGACCGCAGTTAAAAGATGGCTTCGAAGGGCGCACAGTGTTACGGCATAGTCGCTGAAAGGACAGCCGAATTATTAAAGTCTGGAAGCAGCGGCTATCGACCGCCACGCATCATGTGTCGGGCAAGCTATGATTTGTGCTATGACAAAGGGCCGTTACCAAAAATGTCGCCTCAAAAATATTTGTTGTCCTTTTAAGGCCAGAGCGTTATTGACAACTTGTGTTGAGTCATATTGTGTTATTTGTTATTGACAACTTGTGTTGAGTCATGTTGTGTTATTTGTGCCTGTGCACCACCGCTAATGCGGGATCACCTCGACAATTTGCTACTATTTATGGTGTTGCAATGACGCCTACAACAGCCAGTTTTTGTTTTGTCCGGGGGCCATGGTGACAACTGCTGTCTAGACTGATAGACATGGGCGCAATGCATTATGGTCGCATGTTCTCTGGAGGTGGCCATGTGACTGAGGTCAGAGTGCTGAGCTGCCACTTGCCAGATCGTGGGTGAGAATCCAAGCAGCTGTGATCCTGTGATGAAGTTCTCGTGTATAGAGGGCGAGTTGATGGTCTCATCAAGTTACATTTATAAAGTGGCGTCTAAATACAATGGCATCTCACGGCACTGTAGAAAGCAACCACGTAATATACTCAGATAAAACTCAAACACCAAAGCAACAACATTGAGAAGGACTAAGTAAAGACACGACATGAGAGTTGGGCAGATTGAGCAGTCGCACTAAACACCACGCGTATGCTGTCACGGCACCCCGACTCTTAAGTTCAATACGAACATTTCAGCTAGAAACGTATCTAACAATTGGTTGGGAATTGGTGTACTCATATGAACGTGTATACTTAATCTATTTAGCGTATTTATTTGTTGTGATTTGCCGACCTTTGCTACACTGGACTTTGCACTCTGATCGTTGTATTGGTTGTAACTTTATGACCCACGCCTGCTGAAATAATAGCTTTATAGATCATCGGATTTCTCCAGGATAAAGATTCTGATTGTAATCGAATTATCTAACATAATACATGATCGTTTATGAAAATAATTACACATATATGTATCACTTCCTGTTTTCTTGTGGGCATACATTGATGACATTGCCCCACCCGTTTAAGGCCCAGGACTTGAGGGCGTTTACAGATTTCTGGAAACTACCTGGTGTGGCTGGTTGTACCTACCGGCAAAACGTCGTGGCCAATTGTCAAATGTGTGTGGATTGCTCTCCAACACACCGGTGTACCGAGGTAATACAAAATAGGCACGCTTGTTCACGTGATAACTTTATTAATTGACTGTGTCGGATGGAGGAGGGGTTAGGCAGTTGAGTCTCTCCAAGCCACCCAAAGTGCTCGCCACAAATGAACCACAAGACCTTGCTGAGCTTGTCAATGAGCATATACCATCACGTGAACTCAAGCCATCCTCGCAGTGGCTTTTGTCTCGCCACTGCATCGCACATTTTCACGTGCACTTCGACGTCCGTCTCGAACACTCTACCGACATTAGGAAGCCACTGAAGCTATGCACTTTTAAATCTCGATTGAAAACTTATTTCTTTAGAACTGTCTTCTTGGTTCTTTCGGTAAAGTCACGTAGAATGGAAATAATAAAATAATAAAAATTAAACATAATACAATTATTCTCACGACGTTTTTAGAACTGCTTTTTGTGTTTAGTTTGTTGTCCTTCCCTTGCACCTCCGGTTAGCGTGGTTGGCTTCATATGGTATATGGTTCATATGGTGCGAACGAAGTTCAACATACATAAATATACTGCCAAATGTATGGTCTCCACCCCGTTCTCACGGAGCCTATAGATGTGACCGAGTGTCTGGCAGGATATCCAGGTCAAGAGCAGAAGCATGCCCCCTTGCTGCAAAATGTTTGGCCTGCCGCTGTGTGGATAATGTCCCGAACTCAGCAAGAGCTTCCCTTGCTCCAAAGGTTACAGGAGCGTTGGGCAGGTTGAGAAAAGGTTCCTCTGTGACATCCCGATGGCCTTGAATTAAATTCCAGAGGAAGTCCACTGGAGTGTGTCTCACGACGTGTTTCTGTACATCACGAGCACTTCTGCAGAATCTTACTAATCTATGTAATTATTTACCACGTAACAATGCATCGTTTCATCGATTAAACATGTTCCTTATGCTCACGATACACACATCGAATAGGTTACTTTGAATTCATATGCATTAAGTTGTGTCACTTAGAGTCCCTTTGTGCACTACTGTAAATAATTAATTCCTGAATAGAATCTCAACCCCATATCATTAACAATCCATAGGATTGCAATGGGGCCATTTTCATTATCACAGGCCAAATAAGTATGATTTCGTGTAACGTATTAATTCGTATACAGTAGTGACTCTGAGTTACCCTTGGGGGAGGCCTCTTATCCTGTTCCTGAGCCATCATGCCTGAGCCTGCTCATCCCGCCGCAGGCGAATTGTCCGTGACTCACGAGGCCAGGGCGGGTGCCCACAGCCGCCCTGGGATTCCTGGCACGGAATTGATCATCGCTGCTCAAGTCATCTTTCAAAAACTGTCGTTTACCTCTTGAGCATGTCCACTCCAAAATTAAAGCCCCAATCTCTCTCTCGCCAAAAGCCCCACTCTGGTGTTCACCGCATGACGTGCCCAACTTTGGTCAAATTGATTTACTCAGCAGGCCATATGATCTGTGGCCAAGTAACACCCAAAACCACAAGTGCGTGGGTGTGTGTCTGTTCTATCATCAAATGAGTACCGGGTACAATGTCTAAACTAAACTAAACTTTTTTTTATTTTACTAGGTAAGGCCCACTGAGCTATAAAGATATTTTTCAGAAGCGACCTGGTCACATGTGGAAATGTAGAGCAGCCAAATACTCTAAACGCGCGTTTCTAAATGTGGAGGGGAAAACCGGAGGACACTGAGACAATTCCACGCGACCACGGGGAGAACATGCAAACACAAAATATACAGGCTTCAGGGTCTGGATCGAACCCACACCCTCCTGTATACCCGGCGAGGTAGTTAACATCTCGCCACCGTGCCACCCCACATCGTCACTCCGGAGACAAAGGCGACCGGGCGTGGTGCTGGTCACCCTCCCCTCGTGTGCCGTGCCGGCCTTCATAGTCGCTCACTAATAGCACCTGTTGAAGAAAAATCTGTTTTACTTATACGGGATATCTTTGTCTTGCTCGATCGTTATGCAACATGAAGTTCAGCAATGTCATCAAAACGCAGAAGCGGTGTAAAGTACAGTCCACTGTGTTCGTACCGCGACCGCGGCAGTAGAGGTATGTCATTGACATCGATACGATGTCAATGACATCGATACGATGTCCCACTCTGCTTGTTGAACCGAGCAGCCGAGAAATATCTCAAAACAGAAATCTGCGCACTGTACGGGCTGTACGAGTTTACTTCGCTACACGTCATAATTGCATTATCACAATTACTTCGTCAAA
Source organism: Lampetra planeri (assembly GCF_965212315.1). Classification (NCBI taxonomy): domain Eukaryota; kingdom Metazoa; phylum Chordata; class Hyperoartia; order Petromyzontiformes; family Petromyzontidae; genus Lampetra; species Lampetra planeri. The sequence goes on along the minus strand of NC_136124.1, from coordinate 974,226 downwards.
ATCATGTTTTATGAGCATCGACATGTGTTCGTGAACGAATATGTATGAAATGTTGGTAAAAGTAGACTGAATCAATCTGTCAGAATCCATGATTTAACCAGGAGATGGAATACAACCAAATTCAGATGTGAAACGTTGCCTCTTTTGCAAAGGCGACATGGGTTAGCGAAAAAAATTTTTATGAAGTACCCTGAATTTGTTTTGGAAATATAACAAATCTAGAACTTTGGGTTTTCCGTAGTTTACACACATTTGACAGTGCTCTGCGTAAGTCAAATGTTATTGTGAAGCAATGCAAACCTTTATTTAAGATTTCCACTTGGTTCCCATAACGCTCGTCGACCGGCAGCTCACGTGTGGTGGGTTGGTGGGCTCAAGTGAGAGCACTTCCAGCACTTCCACGACGTCTGATGAGCGTGGAATAGTAGGCCAAATACAGCACCATCTCTACGACAGAGGCTCTCTATCGCTCCCCGTAGTGGAGGCTGTTCCATCATCTGTGGACTGGACCCATTGCTGTACTGACATTTCCTGCCACTCTCGCAGCCCCACATCAACAAAACCTAGTAGGGGGGCGTCCATAAATGACGTCACGCGATTTTGGACGATTTTTGACCCCCCCCGCCCTCGTCACACGGCGTCACAAAAAGTCAGACCCCCCTCAAATATGACGTCACAAAGCTCTGCCCCCCCCCCAAAAATAAAACACGCTTCAAATCGCTTTAAACTATTGTCATTGTAGTGCGTATTTAATGTGGCGCTGCACTCTGATGTTGTAGGAGAAAACATGTATAAAAAAGTACATTTAATTAAGTAGAACGTGTTGTCTATATTTATTTAAAGTTGCGCATTTTGATGTGACGTCACATTTCTCAACCCCCCCCCCCCCCTCGTCACACATCGTCACAAATGTCTGACCCCCCCCCCTAGGTTCGTGACGTCATTTATGGACGGCCCCTATGCACTGGTGGTCACCCATCTAAGCACAATGCATTCATTGTTTACTTTACGTGATTTGCTCACCTTTCCTACACTTTGCACTGCTATCGTGTTTCTGACCTTTCTGACCTGCGCCTACTGGACATCTAAGAACAAAGAGATTCATAACTCATCGGATTTTTCCATGATGAATAAAGATTCGTAAGTACTAACAAGGCTCAACTTTGCTTGGTTTCCAAGATCCAATGGGATCAAATGCACCCAAGGTGGTTTTGTCAAACTTAAAGGGCAAATAACCTCATGCGGCACTGAACACTCAGTTCAAGGTCTCAGCCAACGGCGTGGCTGGGTTGGCACAGGCCCTCCTGGCACGAGGATGTAAATGGGCGGCGCCTTCACATTGCGTAGCGGCACCGCTGCTCATGGAGTTGACTGCCTCCCAGCTGCTATCGGAGCTGCACCACAAGTCGCAACACACTGGGACTCACTGTGGGTCGCTGGCCCATTGGGGGATGGTGGTGGGGGCTGATAAACTCCGAGTGGATATGACAGAAGTGATATATACAAGAGTTCGAGATGAAACGAGATTACAATGCAGATGAGGTCGAGATTAATGAAACGAGAGCAAAGTCGACAAGAGACGGAGATGGAGCGAGATGAGGGGGGTGTAGACGGGATAGGGATGATAGCGATGCCGTTTGATTGTTTTACGTTTATTTTTGCCGTCTTGTGTTTGTTAGGATTTACATTTGAGCTGAGATTTAGTTCACCCCCCCCCCCGCCCCCATTTTTGTTCTCCCGATGAATCCGTGCTCCCTTGAGATCCTTGAGGCCCCGAGCATTCGCTTGCTGTGCCCATGCCCAGTGGCACCTCTGCTGCATCCCTCCTCCCCCCTGTGTGTGACCCCGTGCCAACTTGCCAACAAGCTCTCGCGTTCCACGGCTCCCGAGGTCGCCTTCAAACTCCCGTGGGCTCAGCTGTTTGAACGAAGACCCAAGGAAGAAGTTAGAAATAAAGAAACCAAATAAAAATACATCTCCGATATGTGGGAGTCTGTCGTTATTTTTTTCTCAGGATATTCTGCAAGACGCTCGTGTTTGTGTTATTGTAGCTGACGTGGCCGATGGCTGAATAGAGTGAGCTGGAAAAAAAACCGAATGCGAAACGGCATTTGTGAATAATTGATGGTCTACGCCGGCTCGGCCTTCGCTGTACTGCATTGTACAGCGGCACATGACAGAAGGATTGATTAATATTTTAAGAAGGGGCAGATGATGACGTGACTTTGAAACTGTTGAGCCTGAAGATTGGAAACATTTACTCATGTCACGTGTTCTATATTGCGCAGGTGTGAATTACGTGTGTGTTGATATACAGTGGGTATATGTAAACATTTATATATATATAAACAGATTGGCGACGTTTTTCTCCCACTAACAAACCCACTCAGCAACTTGGTGCAGGGAGTTTCTAGCCTTGACCGGTATCGTGATAATAATGGCCTTCATATGAAGCGCCTTTCATATTGAAGCATCTCACAGCGCAATGAAATACAGTACAGCATTCATGAAGGAACAGCAGCAATAGAGAAGTCGATCTCCGGAGAATACATGCGTTTATATTTAGACTTCGAAACTGCGGTTGGATGCAGAGTAAACTGCTCGTCCTGCTTAGGTCTCACAAGCCACAGGTCTCTGTAGCATAAATATAGACATTCTTTTTTTTTTTAAACATGCACAAAATTGTGATTCCCTGTGCTGATACCGCTGAAGACATTGACAAAGATACAAATGATCCAAGGGAGGTTTGCACTCAGCAGGGCTGTGGTATAGGAGGGATAAAGGTGGAAATGTAAACAGGGTTGGGTTTTAACCATCTCGGATACATCATGAAACAGGTCATCATGACAACAATTGAAAATGGCTGAAAGGAAATTATTTCAGAAGTTAACAAAGAAAGGCTGAAAATCTGGGCTCAGGATCAATGTGAGCAAAAGTCATGCAACACGATGTTTGTTTTAGAAAAAAAATGTTTGGGGTATAAAATTATTTTTGTTAAAACCCAGGAGATTGTACATCGTAGAGCAACTAATGGTGATGATGACATGTAACAAGATGTCAATAATATGCATGAGGAAGAACGTTTTCAACAAGTGCACATTACCCACTCTAAAATATGGATTATAAACACAGAAGTTGATCAAGGGGAATAAAAGCCGAGAAGTGGACAAAGAAGCGTGGAGATCTGCATGCTTGGCATAACGCACAGCCCATGAGCTCAGACGAGGTTTGCTGCCTGTTGTGGCATCACTTTCGTGCTTCAAAGTCTGTGTGTGGCCAACAACAGCGAATGAAACGAGTGGGGGTTATGATGTTCTGTAACTCACTCTTATTAGTCATAAGGAAATAAATAGGAATGACATTTTGACTTAAATCTTTTGTGACTGCAGGAATTCATATTCATTGGTTCTTTTGGTAAAGTCACGTAGCTAGAAAAAAAGTGAATAAGAATTAAAATAATATAAACAAAAAAACACTAATGTAGACTGTAGCCTGGTTTTTTTAAGCTGGTGAGCGTATTGGCAGTTTATAATGTAGACTTATTCTGGTTCTTTCAGTAATAAAAATAAAAGTAAAAAACAAAAAACGGCGTTTCGATCGCAACACAAGCGGTCGTCATCAGGAAAAGGGGGGTTAGCCTCTAAAGGCAAACTGTTTATAAAGGTTTAACATCAGCTGCCCCGCCCATGCTGCTGACACACTTGGGCTACGCCCATCTCTAAACCTTTATAAACAGTTTGCCTTTAGAGGCTAACCCCCCCTTTTCCTGATGATGACCGCTTGTGTTGCGATAGAAACGTCGTTTTTTTTTACTTTTATTTTATTTTTATTACTGAAAGAACCAGAATAAATCTACATTATAGACTGCCAGTGTGCTCATTCAGGTTAAGAACCAGGCTACAGTCTGCATTATATACTGACAGTACAATCACTCAGTTTAATAACCATTGCTACAGTCTGTATTATAGACTGCAAATACGCTCACCAGCTTAAAAACCAGGCTACAGTCTACATCATAGACTACCAGTACGCGCATTGAGGTTAAGAACCAGACTACAGTCTACATTATAGACTGCCAGTACACACACTCCGATTAAGAACCAGGCTACAGTCTACATTAGTGTGTGTTTTTGTTTTTATTATTTTATTCTTATTCACTTTTTATTATGTTTCTTCTACCTATGTGACTTTACCGAAAGAACCAAAGAATATGAAATCGGAACGACTAAAGTTTTGCAATCTGGTACCAAACGACAGACACCATGATGGAGAGATGGATACATGTAGACAACTTGTTGTCTTATTGCTATTTTTGCTTTGCACACCGACGCTCATGATTGTTTTGAGTTATGTGTAGTATAATTATGCATCAAACTGGGACCCCCAAATCGTAAATAGAGGGTCCTTGTCTGTAAGATTGGTAGTTCACCAGCACTGATTGAAGCAACCCTGACTGCTGATGAGACAATGTACGTTGAAAGCTCAAAAGCACCAACATTAAACCGTGTAATGTGCGGAGTCAATGTCGGTAACAATGACACCACTGTTCAATATAAATATATTTAATTGTTAAATGTGCAATGCATTGTATCAAACATTTTGTCAACACATACAAATCTTGTGTTACTCTGTTGCAGCAGTTAGAGTGGAGGAGTACAATATTATTGCTGATTATACCAATTGTTGTTGAAATCCATTACATTTTCATCTAAATTGTCAAATAGTTTCATAATTATCATTGTATATTATATACAGTATTCCAGTCTCAAGGCTATCCAACAAAATGGACGTTTCACTGAAGAGTTATCTGCAGATTACTGTATTCCATGCTGGCTGTACTAGAATAAAGATATCGCCTTGGTGAAATATTTGAAATATATATTTTCCCAAAATAAATGTGTTTCCAGATGTCCCTTGTGAATACACACGCATCTTTCAGACGGGGAGGATTTTGTGGTTAAAGCTGAAAAATAACCATCCCAATGTCTGACTTTCGAACACAAGCTTAGCTTGAAATCTGACTCAAGTATTAACAAACAAAACTGCACTTAATGCTCAACTTGTATTCAATTGTATTTCATCTGCTGTATTTCGTCTTAAGGGACGCTGCTGCGGTGTAATGGTCAACAAACGAGACTTGAAATCCAGAGGTTGCCGGTTTGATCTCCTTGCTGGCCAGTTGTAACAATGAGGCTGTGTTCTTAGAACCCTCTTGCCTCTCTCCACCCGGCAGTACAAATGGATGCAGCACAGTTTGTAGAATGATAGGTCACGTGTGGTACGATAAAGTGTGGATGCTCTTAACGTTTCGAAGGCGTCTGGCCACCGTGGCAGAGTAGACCACATACAGTAGCTTTTAGAAGAGCCTATCTAGAGCTCGCTCAAGTGGAGGCCATTCAGGGAAACTCCTACAACTTTCTCTAAACACGATATACTTGAAGCAGCAACTGAGCGTATTGTATAGATAACGTGTGCAGGCTACCCTCTGAAACATTCTGAAAATGGCTGAAAGTTTTACATTTGCAAGGGCAGTTCATTTTGGTTTCTCCGGTTTGAGGGTGGCAATGTTTAATGACTTCTTCTCGAACAGTCCTCAACTTCACACAATTGGGAACAATGTCCAATACACACGCAGAGGGGCATACGGCACGGTCGACGTTAAACACACCTTAAACAAATGTTAAAAGTTCAACAGAATGAGTAATGTGATCTGGATTTGTCTCTCATGCATTCTACTCTAGCTCCCACCCCCGTGCATATCAGGGAAAGCGCTGCAATTCCCATCCCTTAAGTATAATACTCGAATTGTAAATGTTGTGGGTTTACTCTCCAATAGACCGATGTGCTGAACTAGTAACGCATTGGCATGTTTTTGATTACGTGGCAACCCTTACGAATTGACTGTCGGGTGGTGGCGGGTTTAACGACACATTTATATTTACGCGATCTAAACGAAAACCTCTATTATGAATGATAATACCGGAGAGACTTTAGAAGCGGGGTTTGGGGTACAGCAGGGCAGCTAAGCCCCCTACATCCCCCACAACACCCCCCCCCCCCGACACTACGAGGCCAGTGCAACCCCAGTGATCCTCATGGACTGCCTCTCAATGAGAGGAGGCACGGCGGTGGGGGCATTGTTGTCCATGGGGGGGGGGGTCACGTCACCGCCACTCCCGCCCGTGAGTCGCCCGTCTCTCTCCGAGACGAGTTCCACAAAATCCCCATCCCAGAACGAAAAGCCCCTCCACACACGGCGACGACTTGAGGACGCCAGCCTCCACTCCGGGGGGTTGCACAGCGCCTCTGGCGTGACGGTGGCCGGGCTCAGCACGTGGTGGTGATGGTGATGGTGGTGATGGTGGTGGTGATGGTGGTGATGGTGGTGGTGATGGTGGTGGTAATGTTGGTGGTGGTGGTGTTGGTGGTGGTGGTAATGTTGGTGGTGGTGGTGATGGTGGTGATGATGGTGGTGGTGATGGTGGTGGTGGTGTTGGTAATTATGGTGGTGGTGTTGGTAATGATGGTGGTGGTGATGATGGTGGTGGTGGTGTTGGTAATGATGGTGGTGGTGATGGTGGTGGTGGTGGTGATGGTGGTGGTGATGGTGGTGATGATGGTGGTGGTTATCAGCCGCCTCTTGGCCCCGCTCTGTCTCGCTCCCTGCGTGTCCGTGCCGCCCTCTGAGTGTCCTGCAGGAACCACGATTCGACAGGGAGAAGTGGAAGTCGTCAACGGGTCTCCGTTATTGTCACATTGGGATGTCGGATCTCTTATTGGCCGTTCAGCAGCGGACATTCCACATTGCTGTGGTGGATGACTGCGTGTCTATGCTGTTTTATGCTAATCGATCGGTTATCTAAATGTGGTATCTCTAGTATTGACCCTTTGAGGATGATTGGCTGATAATGTCGACCGGAGACATTTAGAATGTATTGGTCTGTTTGAAGGTGTCATGTGCACCATCCTTTATAATGTCTTGTGATGACTCACCGTCGTCTGGATTTATGTGATGTAGACACGCACGTGAGACTTGAGCTCTGAACAAAAGAACGTAATAAAAGCAGCTTTACAAAGTGTGATGTCTTAATAGATCACTGTTTAAGAACGGGATGCCCATTCTAACAATGAACAAACATATCCATTTGCAAAAAAATATATTATTTACTGCTGTTTCCTACTAAATATTTGTTGATGGGGAAAAAAACTGGTCAAGAATCAGGTGAAAACTGTTCATAACATTTCTTCGAAATGTTGAAGCCACCACATTACAGCGGACGTCAATGCAAGTGAACATTGTGAATATTTCTCAACAGCAGCGCCTTGCAGAGAGAGGGAGAGAGAGGGCTGCCACCGATGGTCGAGGGGCACGACTCGCCAACACCGTGGCTCGCTCCAGCAATGTTATTTGTACTGTACAGAGTGGCCCAAATGTGTTGTGACCCGCCAATGTGATCCTCTAAAACTTAATATTTGAAAGTTGGGTTTTATTTAAAACGGAAAGAAATATCCAAAGGGAAAAGACAAATGTTAGGGGTAAAGTAGTTGGAGGTCACAAGACATCTGGACAAATCTGTCTAGAGTAGCGTTCATTCTAAACTTTTTGTTCCTTCAACATTTTCAACTTGGAAGTGCCAGTTCCATGACGCGCTTGAAGCGACATCGCCGGCTGAGTCTTGGCTGCCAACAATCCTCTCTCTCTCTCTCGTCCCGCGTTTGCTTGTTTCAGAGGTCGGCATTGCGAACGGGCTCAGTGGCACGGCCCATCGTCCTCCCCACGGGAGGAGGCGCACAGCGAGAAACACACATCCCACGCCCCGCTCGTGCCTGGCCCTCGCTAATTTAGACATCACAGCCGCCGCCGCTCCCAACCCGCGGATTTAAGTTGCACGCTTAGGGGCTGAGTGGCGGTGGGCCCTTCGCTGGCCCTCTCCCTCCCCTCTGCTTCCCCCTCGGTTGGGTGGCTGGGTGGTGTTGGTGGTTGGGGTGGGGGGGCTGGGTGGTGTTGGTGGTTGTGGGGTGGCTGGGTGGTGTTGGTGGTTGTGGGGTGGCTGGGTGGTGTTGGTGGTTGTGGGGTGGCTGGGTGGTGTTGGTGGTTGTGGGGTGGCTGGGTGGTGTTGGTGGTTGTGGGGTGGCTGAGTGGTGTTGGTGGTTGTGGGGTGGCTGGGTGGTGTTGGTGGTTGTGGGGTGGCTGGGTGGTGTTGGTGGTTGTGGGGTGGCTGGGTGGTGTTGGTGGTTGTGGGGTGGCTGGGTGGTGTTGGTGGTTGTGGGGGTGTTGTGGGGTGGCTGGGTGGTGTTGGTGGGTGTGGGGGGGCTGGGTGGTGTTGGTGGTTGTGGGGTGGCTGGGTGGGTGGGTGGTGTTGGTGGTTGTGGTGTGGCTGGGTGGTGTTGGTGGTTGTGGGGTGGCTGGGTGGTGTTGGTGGTTGTGGGGGTGTTGTGGGGTGGCTGGGTGGTGTTGGTGGTTGTGGGGTGGCTGGGTGGTGTTGGTGGTTGGGGTGGGGGGGCTGGGTGGTGTTGGTGGTTGTGGGGTGGCTGGGTGGGTGGTGTTGGTGGTTGTGGGGGTGGCTGGGTAGTGTTGGTGGTTGTGGGGTGGCTGGGTGGTGTTGGTGGTTGTGGGGTGGCTGGGTGGTGTTGGTGGGTGTGGGGGGGGGGGCTGGGTGGTGTTGGTGGTTGTGGGGTGGCTGGGTGGGTGGTGTTGGTGGTTGTGGTGTGGCTGGGTGGTGTTGGTGGTTGTGGGGTGGCTGGGTGGTGTTGGTGGTTGTGGGGTGGCTGGGTGGTGTTGGTGGTTGTGGGGGTGTTGTGGGGTGGCTGAGTGGTGTTGGTGGTTGTGGGGTGGCTGGGTGGTGTTGGTGGTTGTGGGGGTGTTGTGGGGTGGCTGGGTGGTGTTGGTGGTTGTGGGGTGGCTGGGTGGTGTTGGTGGTTATGGGGGTGTTGTGGGGTGGCTGGGTGGTGTTGGTGGTTGTGGGGTGGCTGGGTGGTGTTGGTGGTTGTGGGGGTGGCTGGGTGGTGTTGTGTTGTGGCTGGGTGGTGTTGGTGGTTGTGGGGTGGCTGGGTGGTGTTGGTGGTTGGGGGGGTGTGGCTGGTCGGGAGGTTGGGCCACGTGAGCCGCGTGCGTCTGCAATTTGGTGTGGGTGTGGTGGCTGGGTGGGTGGTGTTGGTGGGTGTGGTGGGTGGTGTTGGTGGGTGGTGTCCCGGTCGGAGGCTGAAGAGGAGTAAGAATGCACTGCCCCTCTCACCGCGCAGTCACAGCCCGCGCCGCCTCCTTCGCGAGTGTCGCTGCCTTCGTCTCGGCGAGCGTCTCCGCCACCGGGAATTGCGCCCCGCGTCCTCCTCGCCCCGAGGCGACGTCACAATTCGAGAGGACCTCGCGCAGATTGGAAGGTGAACGGCCGCGAGTGTCAGTGATGATGTTGAGTGATGATGTTGAGTGATGATGTTGTGTGATGATGTTGAGTGATGATGATGATGTTGAGTGATGATGATGATGATGTTGAGTGATGATGATGATGTGTGATGATGTTGTGTGATGATGATGATGTTGAGTGATGATGTTGATGTTGAGTGATGATGATGATGTTGAGTGATGATGTTGATGTTGAGTGATGATGTTGATGTTGAGTGATGATGTTGATGAGTGATGATGTTGAGTGATGATGTTGTTGAGTGATGATGTTGAGTGATGGTGTTGAGTGATGATGATGTTGCGTGAGCAGCAGCGGTGGACTTTGTGTGTAAATTACTTTACTGGCAGAGGTGGAGGACAAGACACGTGGGTTTTACGCGTGTGAAATAAGTCTGTGACATCTTTCGTCTGCTGTGAATGTGAATTCGCTTGTTAATTTGGTTACTAGGAGAGTTGAGTCGACATGAATGTCTCTCTCATCGTGTACAACGCACCGGTGTTGATGTGACTGCAGTGACATGGCCTGATAATACTCGGGGTCAAATCAATATAAAGTTATCGTAGTATATCGAGGTAATTACATGTACACCGATTTTCTAATGTAAAAACATTTAAATGTAAACCGCAAATGCAGAATTGTCAAGTTATGTTTATTTACAACTACGGTAGCGTTCACATAAGAGCATACTAGCAACGTGGTGTATGTGTCGTAGATTGTTGATGTTCCTTACATGTGTAATGCGGGCGTAAGCGACCTTCCGGAGGTGACGTCACGGGGGGTGGAGTCATGTGACGTGGGGGTAAGGTTCGGGGCTTTAAGCGGGTAAACCGGAAGGGGAAGGTAGTCGGGGTGTGAGCGGAAAAGAGTGAGGCCACGCGGGCAAGTGTGGAGAGGGGGGGCGCCGACGGCGATCGGGAGCCAACCCCGAAGATAAGAGGAAGCTGCGGAGTGGTGTGCAGCTGGGGAGGAGACAGCCAGGAGGGCTGCGTGTTAGAGGCAGCGGTGTGGCTGCCAGGAGGAGCTGCGGAGAGAGAGAGAGAGGGGGCTGCTTGTTAGAGGCAGCGGTGTGGCTGCCAGGAGGAGCTGCGGAGAGAGAGAGAGAGAGCAAGAAGCTGTGAGAGCTGCGGAGGGAGAAGAGCAGCAGAGAGTACAGCCAAGGGGGGCTGTGTGAGAGAAACAGCAGCGGAGCTGCTGTTGTGGATCGGGCCGACATTGGAGTCAGCACCGTGGAGAAGCTACAGAGTAAAGACAGCCGTGTGGGTGTACAGCACGAACCGAATAATAAAGGACACTGAGCCAGACATCGTGGTCCAGTCGTTTATTACACTGGTGTCGGAAGTGCAACGGCATGTCGAAACAAGTGAGGAAGAAAGTTAATCCGGCGCCTGCATCGGCTTCTTCGTCCGACGACGACGAACTCCCTCCAACCACGGATCCTGTTGGGGTGGTGGAGGAGAGCCAGGCTGAGGCGGCCACGGGAACGGGTGTGGAGGATGTTGGCGCGGTGGCGGGTCCGTCGACATCATCAGACGCGGATCAACGATGGCAAGCGATGGCGGTACAACTGGAGGCACTTCAGGACGTCCTGGCGCATCTATGCCATCTCGTCGCGCCAGGGACGATGGATGATGCAAGTGGTGCTCCGCGGGCCGCCACGTTGCCTGTCCTGCCGCCGCCATTGCCCACGCGGCAAGAGGCCGCCATTTTGCGCGCTCCGTGGCGCCAAACCGCCATCTTGGCCACGCCGCGGGCCGACGCCATTTTGAATTTGCCATCACAACCACCACCATTGGAAGACGGCGGGAAGAGGAGTCGGAGTCGCCACCTTACAACAGTTAAAGAATTTTCCGTCGGTGGGGACTGGAGTGCGTTCGCCTGCCGCTTCTTGGCGGCGGTACGCACAGCAAGATGGACCGATGCGGAGGCTTTGGAGGTGTTGCCGACTCTTCTGGACGACGAATCTGTCCGATTCTTCCGTTCCATAGCGACCGATAAGAAGGCAACTTTATGTGGTGTTTTTCAAGAAATGGCCGATGCTTATGAGCCACCAGATGATGCGCATCGGCGATTCGCTCAACGACAACGAGCACCAGAGGAGTCGCCCGTGGCGTTCAGGGGTGCGGTGCTGGAGCTGGCCATGGCAGCTTATCCTGAGACGCCACAGGACCTGCTTGAGCCTCTCATATTAGGGAAAATGTTGGAGCTGTCTCGGGATCTAGGGATCCCCATGCCTGTGTGTGGGCATGAGAAGCTAACTTCCCGGATGGCTGCTAAGTGTCTCGATGCGCAATTCAACCTCCGTCGCTGGAAACAAGTGACGGCGTGGACGGGGGGGCCCGTCAAAGATGGGGATGCGCTGGGATGGAACCCTGCGCAGGCCGTCTATGTTCCGGATGACCGGGGCCCTCAACAACTGACGGCCGCCTCCGCTCCATGGACGGGACGCGGCGGGCCGAGACCGCGCGCGGTGCTACCAGAACGGGGCCGTCAGGAGGCGAGGCCTGCGCTTCGGCGCAACGAGGCCGAATGTTTCCGCTGCGGGCGTAGGGGCCACTACGCCAGAGACTGCTGGGCCCGCTTCCCGGCTCCGCCGCAGCAGGAGGCCTCGGCACCGGTCAAGTCGGCTAAAGATCCTCCGAAACAGACAGGCCGGCCGTGACATTGCGGGGGACGAGGGGCCCTGCTCGGAGGACGCCTGCCAGGTCTGCGGGACCTTCGAGCCCTGCAGCCCTTCCGACCCAGCTGCGGGCACGGTCACAGGACAAGCCCAAGACTAACTCTTTAGAGACACGGGACGGCGGTGGACTTCCAGCTGCGACAGGGGGATTACCCCCTGTCGTTCCTCGACTTTCATCGCGTTCCCGTTCTGCGAGTGGGCCGCCGACCGTCCGGGACGGGCCGGCGACCCGCACACGTTCCAAATCGCTTACGTTTCGTTGATTGTTGCTGTCTTGTTATTTTTTCTTACAGTTGTATTTATTGCATGCTTTTGTACGATCGTTGATGTTGATTGCGTTGTTGTTGTTCTTGCTGTTACATTATATGCTTAGTGTCCTTTAGGGGGGGAAGCTCGGTTCGCCGCATTACGATTTGCTATTGGTCAGCCGAGGTCGGCTGGGATTTTTCTACGGGGGAGGGTGGTGTAATGCGGGCGTAAGCGACCTTCCGGAGGTGACGTCACGGGGGGTGGAGTCATGTGACGTGGGGGTAAGGTTCGGGGCTTTAAGCGGGTAAACCGGAAGGGGAAGGTAGTCGGGGTGTGAGCGGAAAAGAGTGAGGCCACGCGGGCAAGTGTGGAGAGGGGGGGCGCCGACGGCGATCGGGAGCCAACCCCGAAGATAAGAGGAAGCTGCGGAGTGGTGTGCAGCTGGGGAGGAGACAGCCAGGAGGGCTGCGTGTTAGAGGCAGCGGTGTGGCTGCCAGGAGGAGCTGCGGAGAGAGAGAGAGAGGGGGCTGCTTGTTAGAGGCAGCGGTGTGGCTGCCAGGAGGAGCTGCGGAGAGAGAGAGAGAGAGCAAGAAGCTGTGAGAGCTGCGGAGGGAGAAGAGCAGCAGAGAGTACAGCCAAGGGGGGCTGTGTGAGAGAAACAGCAGCGGAGCTGCTGTTGTGGATCGGGCCGACATTGGAGTCAGCACCGTGGAGAAGCTACAGAGTAAAGACAGCCGTGTGGGTGTACAGCACGAACCGAATAATAAAGGACACTGAGCCAGACATCGTGGTCCAGTCGTTTATTACACATGGAAGCTAAATATAATATCTGTGGGTGAGCGTGCGGCACAGAGTCACACTGGCTTGCTTTGGGGATGGAACGGGGCATCAAATCAGCGACGATGTACGAATACCAAAGCTCACCGACGTGCCATAACGTTTTAATCGGTGTTGTGTCACCTGTTTTGCAATGACACGGATCCGATATATGGACATTGCCAAAAAATATGGGGAAAGGCTGAACGTGTGCAGAGAATGCATTGCGAGCTCGTCAGGCGCTTGATTAGAATTATAGATAGAGGCAAAAAGAGGAATAAACACAAGTTACATACATCATGTTGACTAAGTACGGGAAGTGGGGTTGAGCAGGACATGCTGCGACAAGGAATGATGATGGCTGGTGGTCGAGATTAATAGCAGCCGAAGACGCGAACACGCAGCAGAGAGTGGATGTCCACCAGGGAGATGAATCAACGGCATCAGCTTCTGCGCAAGAGCGAGGTCCATTGTTGCTGCTTAAGACCGTTCGGGATGGCGAGGCTTCGGGGAGGCCTTCATCTAGCAGTGGATCGATAATGGCCGATTATATTAACGATCAGTTATATGTAATGGGGTTCACATCACCGTGGCACCCACTAGAGGTGCTACTATTCACCACAACGTTCAAAAGAAGATTATTGAATCAAACCAGAAGCTTTGGTCGCGACAATTAATCGAATTCGTCGTGGGCATTGTATGTGTTGAACCCCTGGGTAAAAGGTAAAGGTGCAGCCCTGCAAATTCTTGATCTGTGCAACTGCTGCTGGTGGAGCATCTCCACTAAAGGCATCTCTGGAGAGCCCCTCCAGAGGGTGTTCACTCCTGCATAGGCGGATGGTTTATTACAGACCTTATTTTTTCTCTTTTTCTATTTCACTACACGGGATTTTTTTTTACAGCGATGGCGTAAGCTGGGTGTTGCATAAGATAATAGGTTTTTACTTGTTTTTTTTACCAGAAATACATTTTCAAGAAGTACACCCCAACTGCTCGGACGGAAGTTCTGGCGGCAAACGCATACAGCAAGAGACGTGGTTAAAGGGGCCAAGTGCCTGTAATTAACAAGGGGGGAGGGTTAACGATGTGTTTTTTCATTGATTGATGTTTGATTCTTAAGCCCGCCAGTCACAAATTGATTTGCGGGTGTAAGAAATGACATTTATCGAGTCATGTATGTTGTATAGAATGGTTTCATATCACTATTGCAGCCAACCGGGTGCTGCTACATTCATGGTAATCTTGATTTGAAGCTTTCGTGACTGCAGGAATCCATACTCTTGGGTTCTTTCGGTAAAGTCACGTAGCTGGTTCAGCATTTCCACTGCTGGATTATTTTTTCCGCCTGAGGACGACCGCTTGTGTTGCGATCGAAACGTCGTGATATATAATTTTTTGTTTTATTTTATTTTTCTACCTACGTGACTTTACCGAAAAAACCAAAGAGCACTCATGGTAATGTTAAATTAGTATTCATATGTTTGTTTTTATGGATCGAATAACAACCCTGAATTATATCAATCACTTGAATTGGGAGAGGGGGCGAAATGTGACGGGCCTAGTTCCTGACGGAAGAGCGGCACGTTGGGAGACACAACTTTGCCACAACTTGGAAGTCTTCAGCGAGCCACCTCATCACGTGACGTTTCCGTGACCGCCAGGTCGCCGTTGACTGCGTCTCTCAAATGTTCTCTTCTCCGTCTACGTTCTCACTGTTGCCCAGCTCACAGTTTGCCTTGCAATGCCGTTCTCGTCCATACGATGCAGACAATTTACGCGTCTCTATCATCTCTTTCTGTTTGATATCCTCCACCGCTGATCATCCGGTTTTTCTCGTGACCTCTCTGTTGGTGACCCTGTCCTTCCAGACTATTCCCACGATCATTCTGACCATCGGTGGTGGTGCGCTGCCTCAGGACCTTCATGTGTGCCCACTATTGTGTGCAATGTTTCCGCTGTACACACAGCAAAAGCCATGGGTTTGTATCATCTCATCTTGGTGGCTTGTACTCATTCCCTTGCGTCTACAGATGTTAGTTGACCTTCCTTGCTGAATAACATGTAAACAAAGGAGCGGTTCAGAGACAAATGGTATAAGAATTTGGGTTTGCTCATGAAAAAGGCCAAGGCGACCGAATGTGCATCTTACTGCGTACATATTTATACATATTTACAGTCAATCGGTTTCCTAAACACTTCCAATTAGCACAGTTGGCCACGTACGGTGCGGCAGATGTTCAACATACCACAAAACTAATATGACATCTATAATGCAATGCAGCAAAAAGGAAGTAAAACCACCACTGTATTCCCAAACAAATTTAGTTCGTTAAAATTATTTCATGAATTAAACTGACGTTAATCCTAAGTAATCTATATATAAGGAAAATTTGTGTGTGTCTGTTCAAAATGTTTAACGTACTTCCCGTCATGCAACAAACTTGAAATTTGCCATGTGGGTACTTTCCAGACTGTACACCATTCAAAAATGTAAAAAATAGACTTTTGTATTTTTCTTGGGGGGGGAGAGCGCAATAATGCAGAGATTCTGCACGGCAAGTGAGCTGTGACGTCACATCTGTCATGTCACCCGCATGTGGAAGCGTCACGCAGTGTGCCTGCTCATGTTACGCATCCCCCCCCCAACCCTCCACGAGTAAAGTGCCATACAAATGTGTTGCAGGTCTATCGCGTTCTTCGCGCAGCATTGCTGCTTTATTATTTCAGTCGTTTACTGCCATACGCACCCTGAAAGTTGTGTGTGTCTGCTGCAAGCGCGTGTATGTGGACGTGTGTGCGTGTGGGGGGAGCGGTAGTGTAGTGGTTAGTGCGCTGTCTGTGTGTGTGTGGGGGGAGCGGTGGTGTAGTGGTTAGTGCGCTGTCTGTGTGTGTGTGTGGGGGGAGCGGTGGTGTAGTGGTTAGTGCGCTGTCTGTGTGTGTGTGGGGGGAGCGGTGGTGTAGTGGTTAGTGCGCTGTCTGTGTGTGTGTGTGGGGGGAGCGGTGGTGTAGTGGTTAGTGCGCTGTCTGTGTGTGTGTGGGGGGAGCGGTGGTGTAGTGGTTAGTGCGCTGTCTGTGTGTGTGTGGGGGGAGCGGTGGTGTAGTGGTTAGTGCGCTGTCTGTGTGTGTGTGTGGGGGGAGCGGTGGTGTAGTGGTTAGTGCGCTGTCTGTGTGTGTGTGGGGGGAGCGGTGGTGTAGTGGTTAGTGCGCTGTCTGTGTGTGTGTGTGGGGGGAGCGGTGGTGTAGTGGTTAGTGCGCTGTCTGTGTGTGTGTGTGGGGGGAGCGGTGGTGTAGTGGTTAGTGCGCTGTCTGTGTGTGTGTGGGGGGAGCGGTGGTGTAGTGGTTAGTGCGCTGCGCTACGAACCCGGCGACCCGCGTTTGATTCCCGCTCACGGCCACCACCGGTGACGATTATTTGAACTGGTCCTGGGCCTCCCCTAGGTCGACTCAGCCTCAAACGAGTAACTGGTGTGGTGTATGAACTTCGCGACTGGGGAGACAAAGGCGGCCGGGCGTGGTGAATCCAAGTCCGGGGCGAAGCCGGGTAGTAAAGCTAGTATAAGTACATATAAAATGACCTCAGGGCCATGTGAACGCGTACTTGTCATTATTTTGGCCAACACGCCTGATTTCCATGTTATATAACAAAGCGCCTATAAACTTTATAAATGAGAAAAAATAAGTAAGAAATGTATTCCTACAAGGCAAATATGGCCTTGCAAAAATATGCATTGCTTTCCTGGTCCTTGCCAAATGATTTGAAATGTTGTTTAGCCAAGCATTATAGCTGTTCTGTTCAAAGGGTAAGACACATGACTGTGAATTGTAATATGGAAAGACATTTAATAACATTTAAAACACATAATTTAAGTCGTGAAAAAGTATAATTCAACGTTTACGTCAGAGCTGGAAAATGCTCAACTCAGTCGAACCAAACTCCATAGAACAACAATAGTAGGTTTTGATTTACAACAAAGATAAAGCTCCGAACCATAATTTTTTTTTAAAGCTAAATGAAAGGAAACAGCTTGGACAGGGAAGAGGCTTTTCCAAACAGCAGCAGCGGGACACTGGGAAACCCATCGCCCATTGTTTGCGAGCTGCCTCATTGTCAGATAATTCCACACTTTTGGATTTGCCGGTGTTTTGGTAGGCAGAAGTTTGGCATTGAATGCAAATGATGTCAATGTACAGTGTAATTCCGTGGCCCACCTGTTTGCTTTATCCAAAAGCAATCAGAGGCACAATCGTCAAAGGGGACATCACCCAGCGTTACTTACGTCTTTGTGTTTCCTAACCGCCAAAACAAAACACCGTTTGACATTTATTTGGAATTTATATGGAATTGTATTGGAGAATTCCCATTAAAGGGGTGGAGCGGTGGTGTTGAGAATTAGCACAAGTGGTTAAATCAGACATTTAAGACTGCATCATGATTTAGAAGGTGAGACAATGCGAATGAAACCCACGTTCCCCTTGTGTTCCTCATGTGTGCCATGAAGTGGGAAATAAGTCGCTTGGGATTTCCCCCCAAATTTAATCGCTGTTTATCCCACCGCATGATCAACCCAGCAACTTGAATGTGATTCCCACCCAAGGCGAACTAACAGCAGTGACGCGCGATATCTGAACAAACCGGTCCTACCGTCAGAGCCTTTTCACCAACCCACACTGATCAGCATGGTGAGGGATGGGCCAACAAACCCCATTACCAATACAGTGTCAAGAGCTCTTCATCCAGCAGTGGATTGACCAAGGGCTGTACATTATGTTGTATTACTCTTGATGTTACCAAACTCATTATGTGCTGCTGCGGCGTGTTCTGGATAATAGGTTGCTATCAATAACGTCGGGTAAAACCAGCAGTGCTTGTTTTGCAAGTCTAAGTTTAACTCTGATGATGAGACTCAGAAGGTCAAAACCGGTCCATGTTAAAAAAATGCTGCTGGTAATCACAAGTCTGGAAGGCCAATAGGCTGATAGACTAAAGACATACATTGCATTTTACAGAATGAAGGCAGTGCCGGACTAAGCAAGTGCGGGGCCTGTAGCATATGTTATAAAGGGGCCCTAAATAAAAAAAAAATATTAAAACACAAATGTTTAACTTGCACAGTAAAGTTATTGCATTTTTTCATTTGCTATACAGCCAGATAATACGACAAATCGCTAGCCTTAAACACCCAGTCGTTCATAAAAGTTGAAGGCAGTGTATTACTATAGTAATAGAGCAAGTGCAGAATCACTGAACCGGAATTGATAGCTTGAAATAATTTAGCGCGGGGCCCTTAAAAGTGCGGGGCCCGTAGCATTTGTGGCTACTTTTGCTACGAGGATAATCCGGCACTGAATGAAGGTCAATGTATTACCGTAATTGTATTACCATATATGGTAACAAATGGCTTTAAACAGACAACTACCATATCTGCCTGCGCCAAACATGGTTTGCTAAGTTTGTTGTGAGTCATTGAATAATTTATGCTCAATATTTCCTGCCTAATTGAGTCCCACTTTGCTGACACTTTTCCCCTGTACTGCACATGTGTTGTGGAGGTCTCTGCGTTGTTCTTTACATACAAGACACCGTCACAGTTTTGCATTTCTGAGAAAACTTTTTAAAGTATGAACAAATTGTTCGTGTCGGGCTGCAATGTATTTCTCACACCACTGCTGGTATCAGGGCCTCCACTAGACGGAGCTCTAAAGCGCCCCTTTTAAGGTGCATATTGGCCTATTAGTCCAAGCTGTCTAGATGAGATGGGAGTACCCACACATTACCCCACCACAAACTACCTGCTGGTGGACTAACTGTGGTGTCCTTATACGGCTGGGTGGATAGAGGTGGGGGTGGGAAGGGGGGCTGGGTGGATAGAGGGGGTGGGAGGGGGGCTGGGTGGATAAAGGGGGTGGGGGTGGATAGAGGGGGGGCTGGTGGCTTTAAGAAACCTGCACCATTCTTTCAACTGCTGGTAGACAGAACCCACGACCTCTGAGTTGCAAGTCAGGTTTGTGAACCATTACACATTGGCACCTTAAGACTAAAACACTGGATAACAGCAACTGAAGCACCCTTTTTCATGAAGTGCACTTTTATTTGTTAAATTAACTTGAAATGCTCGAGTCAGATTTTGAGCTAAGCGGGTGTTTGAAATTTAGACATTACGGACTCCCATCTGAAAAATGCGTGTGTATGCTCAAAGGACATCTGGAAAAAAATGTATTCAGCGATTTTTTTGTATGAATAGGACAGTGACGTGACTGATGGAAGTGGATTTGGCATAGCAACCTGTGTGGTGCGGGAAGAACAACAAAGATACAAAGGGTGAACATCTCCTGCTTTAGCACGGCTACTTTGCAGAACCTCGTCGACACGTCTTGGCTCGTGTGGCCTTGTATATAAATGCAGAATAGTGACTTTAATCCTTATATCACCCACAAATCCAATCTTGCCTCGTCACTGCACACAAGATAATGTTGAAAAAGTTCATCGTAAAAATATACCCATGGCTGGCGTCAGCGCAGATTTGCCACACACACACACAGTTCCTCCTCGTGACAAAGGCAGCCTGCGAGTTGAAGAGCTGGTTTTGGTGTTTTGTGACGGGAAGCGGCTGAAAACACGCTGTGTTCTTTCACAAGCTTATCGTACCCCCTGGCATGTTCCCATTTGAATTATTTTAGTATCCATTTTACTAAAAAAACATTTGTGAAATGGATAAAGAAAAGCAGCGTTGTGTGCATGCACGCAGGAATTCCGCCATTAGACACCCGCATATAATATCAAGTCACGCTTTGTGTGCTATACGGTCAAAATGTGAACTATGAGATGCGTTATATTTATAATGAAGACTGCTGTGGCAACCAGAAGTATAAACCTTCAATCTGGCCAGGAGGTCGCGAGCAGTTAAAATCCTCGTTGGGTGTTGCCTTGGTCCATCACCCCTCTGGGTTCGATAAAACGAGTTTCACGTTGCGGAGAAATAAACAGCGGTTGTCCTAGTGATAGATACCCCCCCCCCATCATCATTTTAACGTGGGATTTACACGGCTGGCTCAGCGCTGTAAACAATAGATTGACACCACCTCTACGCTCACGTCAGCAATCGCATAGACTTTGAAATGTGTAGACATTGCAATGTGTATTCCACTTTTCCCTGAAAGTCTGCATGTTAACTTTCGTGTGCGCTGTCTCTTAGGTTACGTCTAACATTTAAGAGTGCATTGCCCATTGGGTGGGGTGTGACTGAGTTTTGCGACGTGGGTGAGTAATATTAGCAGACCGGAATAGCCAAACACTTTAAGTGTGTGTTTTGGCAATTACATCACAATAATGGAGAGTACTGCTGCTTTGGGTTTTTGTTGCTGAATGGCTATATGATGTGTATTCAGTTTTTACCGAGGGCTGGCAGCAACAACCCAAAATACACACCCCAGAGCAATGGTGGAGTCCTTCCAGAGTTCCTGTCTGATTACCGCATTGCAGTTGATAATCGCGCCTTTCCCAACGTGGTGTGCTTTATGTATTGGTTTAATTGTTCGAGTCGTTGTAAATATAGACAATAACATATTGCACAAAATACGTTTCTGTTGGACACAGCGTTCGTAGGAAACATTTCACAGTTTGCATTTTGTCAAACTTTTTTTGCAGACTGTTTGATACACGGGGAAAACATATCATGTTTCAGTAAAGGAAGGATGGAAGAAGAAGAGCTGGGATCTTTTGAAAGTATAAAGAGGATCGGATGAGGACTATAGATGAGTGGCAGACAAGAAGTTGTGGCCAAGTTGGTTTTTAACAAAAGAAGAAGAATAGAGTAGTGGATTGATGCCGTCAGACACGAGGGCATTGCAAAGGATAATGGGGAGTGAGGAAGGAGAGGTGAAAACCTTATGGTGTCTGCATGGTGAACCACCTAGCCAGGAGTGTCTTCACTTCGTGAAGAAGCTCCTTGCACGTGGTGTGAAACGTTGGACACCGTGTTGAACGACACATGCTGTACAACCCAACAACGCATGCCAGAGCTATGAAGCACAACCGCGCAAACTGACGCAGGAGCGGAAACTGACCGATGTCTGACTTGTTGATTTTACATTTCTTGACAGGCAGCAGCAGTGCTTGCCCCCCCCACCCTGGTGAACTGGCGAGCGGAGCTGCCATGCCAATCGGCAAACCCATCTATCTCAAGACCCCCTTGTCGAAAAGGGGCCGCAAGGTTCACCTCCGAGATATCCTCAAACCGGAGATGATCAGCTCCCCCATGGGGGAACTGCGACACCTGGCTCACATCGGACGTGCCGGCAAGGCGGATATGTTCGGAGACCTCACTTTCCTCCAGGTGTGTACACACTGTTTATTATTATTATTTCGGGGCGCCACGGCGGCGAATTGTCAACTACCTCTCCTGGTATGCCAGAGGTCGTGGGCTCGATCCCGACCCTGACGCCTGCTGTATATTTGTAGTTTGCTTGTCTCTCTCCCCGTGGTCGCGTGGATTTTTATCCAGGTCCTCCGGCTTTTTCCTCCACATTTAGAAACATACCTTTAGAGTAGTTGGCTGCTAGAAATGTCCACATGATAAGCCACGTCGTTGAGCTATCATTTGTGGCCAGGTCGCTTCTGAAAAATAACTATATAGCTCAATGGGCCTTTCCTGGGGAAAAATAATTTGGTTTTAGTTATATTTTATGACTTCGTTTTTTTGTCTTTTCTCCAAACTTCAACCCGATTTTACCATCGTTAGGGTTTAATTCCACCCGGGTCTGGTTAGGTTAATGACCCCAAAAATATTCCAGACCTGGCACACCACATCCAGTGTACCTCTAACCAGAGGTGGGACAAAGTCATTGTTATGCAAGTCCAAGTCGAGTCGCAAGTCATCAAATTCATGACTCGAGTCTGACTCGAGTCCAAGTCACATGACTCGAGTCCACATCTCATAGGTGGGACAAAGTCATTGTTATGCAAGTCCAAGTCGAGTCGCAAGTCATCAAATTCATGACTCGAGTCTGACTCGAGTCCAAGTCACATGACTCGAGTCCACACCTCTGCCTCTAACTATGGATACTCGTTACGTGTCTGTCGATATTGGTGACCCGGAGAGCATTCAGTGACAAATTAAACCCTGCCTATCAATCAGTATCATGTCATGAGATGCTGAATCCATTCAACCCGCCTCTCAAGGTAGAGACTGGCCTGTGGAAGCTGATATCATATAACTGCTGTACTTGTGTTTACCGTAACAATATATTTTACACTCCGATCGTTTTTTGTGTTATTTGTTGCTGTCACATTCTGACCTGCCCCTGCTGGACATCTGTGCCAACGAGCTTCATAGCTCATTGGATTTCTCCAGAATAAATAAATATTCTGATGATTCTATAAAGTGGCCTCTGATCCACACAGCAGAGGACATTACTTCCACACCCGTACTTCCACAAAGAGATGTCAGTCGCATGACGGTCAAACTGATATTTATAATTCTCAAGAGTCAGAATTTCACCAAAATAAGTACAGAGCTAAATTTAATATACTTCAGTTTTGTTGTGCAGTTGTTGGTGACGGGACTTAGGCAATCAACTTGCTCCACTTGATCTCATCATGGGTGACCACCTGGATTCAGGATCTCACCAGGTCTGGCTCATTGCTCTGACCCCTGAACTATCTGGCTACGTACAATAAAAGCACATCTTAGTGGAAAAAACCTGTCATTCAGGAATTGGGTTTGTAATAGTGAAAGTGGTCTTATGGTGCTCATGTCTGATTTACAGCCCTGAGCCACTAGTGGTGAAAGTTCCCTATTCATATGGTGGGGAAAAATGTGTGGGAGCAGGGAAGTCTATCCATAAGTCAACCAACCACTGGTGACTTCCCACAAAGTGCTACTCATTTCATTGACCTAAAGGGATAAAGACCTGAGTTGAAGCCGAACGAGAATTGAACTTAACCCCTAACTAGAATTTAACTTTTAACTTTCTGAATTGCGAGCCACTCGCTTTGACTACAGGGCCACTGAATCATACTGTTGGTGGCATGTTTAGCAACAACGGTGATGGACTTTGTTCAAACAGGAAAGCGTCACTGTGTCTCAGAGCCATCAGGAGGGTCTGGCATCGGGGACGTTTTTTATTAATGAGTGTCTTTCATGTGGAAGGAAACCAAATTACCCAGTGCTTTGTTCGGTATAGGATGAAAAAAAGCAACCGGCACCCTGCGTCAATGCCACTAATGTCCGGGTGTGCAGGGCCGCTTTGACTTGGTGCCAGATTTTCGAGGGCGTTTATCAACTGCGAGCGAAGGCTACATGGATGGACGAGAGGCAGACCTGTCGGCCGATCAGCCCATGCTCAAGACCGCAGTGTCACTGCCAGCCTTGATCGAGCCTCAGGCCTTGCCGCGAGAGCACGAGCAGCACAGCGGGTCTGTGGGCATGGCCTCCAAAGGAGCGCTGATGCTGGCACCACCAAAGCCACCCCGGCTTTACCTGGACCAGGCTGCCGACGAGGTGAGCGATGCCACGGGCTTGCCAACGTCACCACTTGTCTGCTACACAGGTCACAAATGTCTTCTGCTGTGGAGAGCGCATGTGTTATGGATCTGATAATGTCACGGTGACATTAGCCGCACATCTCACGACGTCACAATGAGTCCTCAAGTGCTTTTTTTTTGGTGACGTTAAACGGAAGGAAAATCGGTCTCAGTCGAGCTCATTGCTGCAAAGTTTCAAGTCGTGAGATGATTTTACATGTATGGTACATTATTTCATACAACTAATTTTACATTGATTTCCCACAACGTTGCTAGGCAGGGATTGGCTTCCTCAAATACATAAACTTATCTGTGGCATTTTCCATAACTCATGGAGAGTCTATCTGTGTATAACATCTCGGCAATATTTCATTTTTATCTCAACAATGGAAAAACAAACATTCCGATTTTATTTATTACTCGAGCACAGCAGTGATTCTTGGAGACAGTAAACAAGGGGGACTGAGGGGGACGGGAAGGAGGAGCGCCACCTAAAATTGAGGATGGGGATGGTCACAGAGGAGCCCATATCCACATGGTCAATGTAAAGACTCCACACGTGACAGAGCACTTCCTAAGAGCACACCAGGGAGGTCTGGTATTCCCTCCAACAGAATCTGGCAGAAGGGAGGTTTGGTGGTATCCTGATTTCTCTACCTTGAACTTGAGTGCCTTCCTAGCTACCAAAGAAGCAGCTTCTGAATGGGTGGGGGGGAGACTCATTTATTAGTGGGGAGAAAGTGAATTTCCAGCCCCCTCCCCAATAGAAATTGCCACTGCTTAAAATCCTGATCTGGGGTCAATCGAGTTCATCATTCAACCCTTCCCGTTCAATACATTGAGTGCCACTTTTTGTGAATTCGACGTTGGTTGTCCGAAGAATACCATTATATTCCTGACATAGCAATATGGAATTCCCACCACTGACTGGCTCAGGGCTATAAACAGATGAGGGCAGACCCATGTTTGTTTTGGCAGTGATGTAACAACAATTCCGCAATACAGCATGAGGTTACATAAATTGATGAAGTCCCTCAATCATGACCAGAATGAGAGGACAATGAAAAAAAATTCACGGCCAAAATATAGAAGCCAAAAATTCCTCACCACAATTTCCAGTAACAGCATGAATATTTAGAATTCATCATCATGATGATATATACAAGATTATGAACATGTACAGTATCTATATGTATTTCGTGGATAATATTTAGATCAACGGCACTGATTAAAACATTGTTGATGTCTAAAATAATTAAAATATTGATCGACAGAGACCTTTCTCAATTTACCGCTGCATGAAGGCCTCTGCATGCCATGCCAATCATTGGGGTTGTTTGTCTATACTTCACCACACTGGTCAGTGCTGGTCGGTGAAGGGGTGGGGAGAAGCCCATGACCAGCACCACGCTCGGCCACCTTTGTCTCCTGAATGGCGTAGTTTACACACCGCACCAGGTACTCATTTGAGGCTGAGTCGACCTAGGAGAGGCCCGAGACCGATTCAGATAATCGTCACCGGTGTTGGCCGTGAGCGGGAATCGAACTCGGGCTGCCGGGTTCATAGCGTGGCGTGCTAACTACTGCGCCACCGCTCCCCACACTATGTACACACGTAACTATATCACGATAATGTTAGCAACTCCCTCGGGGCGAAACATAACAAATGACTTTGAGAAAGGTCTGTGGCAGCGCCTCGGGGGGTGGGGTGGAGGCACTGCTTCCCATGTGCGCTCTTTCCCCTCTGTGCCCTGCCCACCTCTGCACGCAATTGGAAATGACCGCGTCAGGCAGTGACGTCAATGGCATGATTTATTTTATTTGGGACTCACTCTTACAACAATCGCTAGAATGTTTTGTATTGTTTTAGCCATCGGCAGTCGTGCCTTAGATGTTCCGGAGCTATTCTTGCTCACCGATACTGTATGTTTTACTGATTGCAATAATTAATATCATGACTTAAACAAATACTGATTGTTTATTGTGACTGGCATACATTTGCTTCATTGTTTTAAGCCTTATATAATGTAGTTCAGTGTAATAATACACGAATACAATACGTTTGTGAGATTGGAGGCTATTGGTATATGATGCTGTCTTGTACATGTATATTGAACTTTTTTCGCATCACACGTATAAAAAATGCTACACAAAAGAAAGGTATTTGGTTATTTTTGCATTAATTGCAGACATCGTTCTATGATTTAGATATGTTGTGTTTGCTTAAACATTGAACAAATAAGTATACACATTTCATTCCAATAATTATGGTTCACTTATTTGATGATGTAAACTGTACAGGGCATGTATTAACTCCTGCACTGATTTTTCTATTCTATCTTCATCATAAGGAATTAAGTTGAATTGATTCTAACAGACAAATCCAAGATAATCAGTGGCATGTCCGTCCTCAACAATTCAACACAGGATATCGATAACAGTCCACTACATGGGAAGTGAAAAGTGTTATTGTCAGTGGCCTAAACATTGCTCCGTGTTTTTCTCAGGATGATGTCAAGTCCAACAGAAGCACAGAGGACAATGAAGAGGGAAGTGCTTCCATTGGCTGTGAGTCAGTCTTCCACGCAACATCGCAAGATCTGGATTCCTTGCCCACGAACGGAACAATGAATTCCTCACACCAGGTGTCTCCTGGCACCAGCGTTAGCAACGGACACAATGTGGGCAACGAGCGACTTTCCGAATCCCAAGACTCGGACGTGGAGAGTGAGTTGCCTGAGAAGAATGCTGCATTGCGGAGCAGTGGCTATGGGCACGTCGCGAATGGAGGACTCACTAATGGGCTCGGGTTCCCATGGGAAGCTCACCGAAACACAGGGGCGGCACCGCGGGTGGATCGGCAGCAGACTTCCCCGCGCGCCTCGGAAGGACGTAAGGGCAATGTGCACCCTCTCGTCATTTCGTCGACCAATCACAGAGACGGCCAAGAGGTGACCAAGCCAAGGTCGGGTTCCCTGATTTCGCTGCAGCTTGACCTTGGACCATCCATGCTGGAAGACATCCTTAGTGTCATGGAGGACAAAAATGAAGATGTCAGCTTTAATCGGCAAAGGCCCAAAACTTACATCATGTGAGAAAAGCTGGTTCCGTCGAAGTGTGTCATTCATTTTGAGAGAGTCAAGTACTGTATTGGTTTTGGCAGTACAGTACTGCCATGACTTTACGATTGCATGGTACATTCTGAAGCTTTCGCACACAAAAACAATAATCGAGCACTCCTCGAATGCCCCTTATCAAACTATTTTGTTTGTTATAACTTTTGCCTGGAGGTTCCAAGCTTGCCTTTTGTACACTTACAAAACATTCAAGCAGCTGCCGTTGTTTTAAATATATATTACACAAATAACAAAGTGACTTTAATGAGCCTAAATATATATTGCCTACCTAAATTATAAACTGCATGGGGCAAACATATATGGAAACACAATAATGTTTTAGCTCCTCGGTGGCTGTTTACAACTCTAGAGGAGTCACGATTGTCGTGCTGTTTTTATAATATATTTTGAAACTTAATTAACAAAAGTAGAAGGATGGATGTTCTTAAAATTAGATGTCCCTTTGTGCGGTAATGGGGGGTAAGGGGAACAGGCCTAATAAATGCATGACACATGTTACTTTAGGCTGTTATTACCTTCCCGAAACCACCGGTTACTCCTGAGAATGCGGGGCGTAATATCGGCTTTTGTAGGGTGCATCTGGTGACCCCCACTTCTATTTATGTTCTCAGATTCATTGTGTCCTCTGTAGAGCACTGTGAGTGCACGAAGGCATGGGCGCACGATGCCAAGTGCGTTCCAGAATTGCCACACAGAGCGCACCCAACACTCCGTGGCGCAGACGCTGTAAAACGGCACGATACAAAGAGCACTTTCAAACTCGGCTGTTTTACAATTAGAAGGGCAGGCACGGGCGGATTGCCATCATTTTACAAGTGGCAGTACGTGGAGGAAATGTGGGAACAGGGATGAGGCAAGGCTACAGATGTTATGGATGATTAAATCGGCATCTACTGCATGGAGGAGCTGTTACTAAGGGGATTTGACATGAAACCGCTGTTTGAATCCCTGCCTCAGATTCACTTTGTTGTTTGTATCTCCCCCTTGGCTCCAGTGTACGTATCAGCACTGATCAATGCTGTTTTTGTTAACGTAATTAATCTTAATTATAACATCTAGCACAGATATTTTGAGGGGAGAGAGTAAAGTTTCCTATTCGCTCCCCATGTCTGTCAAGTGGGGTGGGGGGTGGCTAGAGGCCCCCTCCGTGTTGCTGCCAACAAAGGCAGATCAAAGGTGTTTTGGCCTATAAGTACTAAAAAGTGTACATGAAATACATAGTTAAGAAGTGAGCAACGTATTTAGCACAGAAAATGAACCTATCTAGGTGACTTTACCGAAAGACACAAATAATATGAATTCCTGCAGTCATGAAAGCTTTAAGTCGAGTATATAGCACATTTTCTCGGAACAATTTAAGTGGTTAGTTTTGGGTTTTCTTTTTAATATATCTGTATTTCAAAAAATGTTGTGTATATGTGAAAGATGGGACTTTTAGAGCTGGAAATAAAAAAAAGTGCATTCTTTATTTTTCAAAACCCTTCAGTACTGTCCTCCAAAGTCTATAATACGATTGTTTTCTACATTTCTGAGTAGAAGATGGCGCTTCAAAACAGGATCTTGTAGTTACTCCAGTGACAGATATTTTGTGTCATCTTCCAGAATCGCTGCTTGCCTCATAACTTTATAAGCACAGTTGTGTAAGTGTACAGGAGTGATACAATTATGATGATGATCATCAGTCAACATCAGTCGACTGCTGGATGAAGGCCCATCCAAGCCATCGCCATCTCTCAATATAACAGTGCACATTGTCGCAAACTAGTCTCCTCTATTGTGTCATTTTACACTTGCAGTTTAATTAATAGCTGTGAACTCACATTGTTGAGAGTATAGTCTTCAATCATCATTGCCACGAGCCATGGTCTATCCACGACTGCATGAAGGACTCCTCATGCTGTCGCCACCCCCCATTGTCCTGCAATGCCACAATCCACCTCACTCCTGCGCACACACTGATCTCATCGCTCCAAATCATTAAGTAATTATACACGTATAAAATAAGTTAATTATATCATGACTAAAAGGAAAGAATTATAAGTTGCTAAATAAAAAAACTCATTTTGTTGGTCATTTAAATACATTTTCTGGACCCTTATCAAGAGAAAAAAGTATAATGTTGTATTAGTATTGATGTATTGGGTAATGCAGTACTGTACGCATTTATTTTAAACATGCAATAGCTAATCAAATATGTCGTTTGCGCGTGCTTGTCTCAACGGACTATATTTGTGTGTAGTGTAATGTATATAGTCGAAAGGGTAAATATATTTTAGTATTCTGTACATATACAGAATGCTGGATTTATGTGGCATTATCTTGCGGTAAATCATTTTATGACATACATGATTCGCAATATGCGGCGAATGCTTTTGTAATGACTGTGTCGTCAATGCCGCTGCTCTTTGCTCTTCACTGTACAGAACCTATCCACTTTGAATTACATTTGCTGTGACTAATGCATAGCGTGCGACTGACTTTTGTGTTCATAGAGGCATTAAACCAGAATCCAATACTTCCTACCGCCAATTGCCAGCACGGGAGGGTTGCCACCTATGCGGTACAAAAAACAACTGGGACATATCATGGGAAGAAGAATATCTGAGAATACCTGACTGAAGAGTGTAGACCTTTCACGCTAATCTGTTATCTTGAGTGGGGTATTGTTATGCAGATGACAAAAATGGCGCTTGCAATGCCATAGGACCACTTACAGATGTCCCAGGGCAGCTATCACAAAAGGAGGACAATCCTGGGAAAACCAGGATAGGGTGGCAACCATCCCCCAAGGTTTCTATAACTGCTGTATACATTCAATATCTTTGTACATAGGCAAGATTATCACCTGGGATGTGTCTTGATTCTATTAAACTTTGGAAGCTAAGCAGGATTGAGCCTTGGTTAGTGCTGAAATACAGGTGTAGTAGGCATTGTGAGCAAGGGATGGCAGTGTTGCCAAGTCCAACAATGTTCTGTACTCTCCTCACCTTCGCCAGCCACCACTGACCAGCGTGGTTATCTTTGGTCAAACAACCCTCACAGCCTGCACGGCATCGGTAGGCCCTCATCCAGCAGGGGGTTGACAAACCGGTTGCACGTGTACAAACGACTGTTAATGAAATAGTGATGAGTGAAGATGTGTCGGGATAAAGCTTACGTTGGTGGGGGATGAAGTTGGTTATATGGCAGAACATGCAACTTGCAGTCAGGTGGCCGGTTAATTTCCCTGTGGCTCGAGCACAATCGCGCACTCTTTCACACCGTGCAATGGGATGCCGTAGGAACATTCGGATATGCTTGTAGCTTTCGACTCAACGTCTGCTGTGACTTGCTCATTGACGCGCCCGCAGGACTGAGAAGCTTGGCGTTCATTAGTGGAGACGAGCACCGGTCTGTACACGGAGCAGCCGGCACCCTGTCAGAAAGGAAAGGCGGAGAGACCTGTCAGTGGCGTCACTGTCGAGTGTGCAGGCGGTGCAATTGCGCTGGGACCTCGTGGGCCAAGGGAGGGGGCCCAGGCGCCGGGTTATGAAGGAGGAGATTGGTTCATGGAGTCTCATTTCACTCCTTGCACCAGACCCCATTTAAAACACACCATGCCACTGAGTCCTGTCGCCAGTTGAGCTTGTTGCACTATTCTTCAAGCAGATTGCTATTAAGTCTGCGGTTCAATCACTTCTACGTGGCATCGCTTCACGTCTAAGTTCGTGTGCAGCCCTATAATTAACCAGCGCATGCTACTGGTTGCAGAAGGGCCTCTGCTAGCGGGAACTCGAGAAGACCCCTATATCACACTGGAAGTACCCACACTTTATTCCACCACATGCAGCCTACGGAACGACTAAACGTGGTGTACCCATTCGGTTGGGGCATTGAAGAAACCTGCGCCATTGTTTCAACTGCCTGTGGTGCCAGGAGATGGAAAGGGGGACCTCTGCGAGGCAAGTCCAGTGTGCTAACCATTACACCACAGCAGCGCATCTCCTCCAGCAAATGAAACTCGCTATCGTGAAGCGAGGCATGTGGAGGTTGTGTGGTGAGTTACAGCATGTGGGATACCGCGCACGTGGGTTGTGTTGGCTGTGGGAATGAGAGCGTCCCAGTCTCAATGCGACAAAGGAAAGAGAAGAATCACAGCTAAATCCTTCCTGTCCTTTCCCGGCCCAAAGCGGAGGTGCACAGAGGACCGATTGCCAAATAAACCTGCTTCCTTAAACACTGGCAGCTCTTCAATTAAAGTTGCACGCATTGTTTAATTGTGTAACAATGACCGTGCCACAAATGCCGTTCTATTTTGCACGGTTTCCCCTTTAGAAATGATTTCACCATCCCGTTCACGAGCCCACTTGAATAGCAACTGCAATCTCTGAGCGATGTGTGCGACGTGTTCGCAGGGAGAGGACTGTCGAAAGTGTCCAGGCCGGCTCGGTTCACCCTGATTTGAGGCCTCCTCTCGAGCCAAATATAAAATTAACTAAATCTCTCTCTAATGAGCTTACATGCCTGCCATTGCTTGCCAGGCAGATTACTGGCTGATTTATAAACCTGGAATGGACCTTTGGACAACGTCAGCTGCAGTGGTGATTTTATAAGGACTTGGTGGCTCGGCGGGAGAGTGAGTGGCTCAAATTCAGAAGGATGTGAGTTTAAATCGTGGTTGGAGGTTAACTGCTCCCATCATTCCTACTGGGTCGATAAAATTAGTACCACGTTGTTGGCAAGTCAACAGTGGTTTCTCCTACGGATAGACTAGCCCCCGCTATAGGGAAGTTGAACTTCTACCACTGACTCAGGGTTGTAAACAGATGATGTGGACAACCTCAATGCTCATGTGACCAGTGATTAACTTTAGACTTGTTGACGGGATCCACAAGAAGAACAGCGATGCCTCTCTATGCCCCCCTCCCACTGTATTCAAAGGCAACACCTGAGGGAGTATAGAGAAAGACCCGTCTGCAAGTTGAAGAGGAAAACACACATATATAATATGTGGTATGTTTGACAAGGGCTCTGCTTGATCTCCCTAGTATGAATAAGAGTAATTCCCTGACATGTCATCTACTATAATATTCTCCGTTTTAAGGAAGCGTTATTGGCAAATGTGTGGATTTTGTTTTAATTATTTGTGCTTGTACACCACTGCCAGTGCAATATCACAAAAACAATTTGTACAATTTGATGATATCAACACGGTCAAAGCTTTTAAGACATATTTCATGCCACCGCAGCTTGCCATCTTCGTGGCACAGACCACGATTGGCATGGGCCCTGGTGCAAGGATTAGCTGGCCCCACACCTCCGTCCAATGTCTTCCCTCTTCGTAACCCGAAACCTGCGCCCCTGCGGTGCACGGTTCCCCGGTGCAGTTGCACCACCTGTGCACTTAAGTGCCACTCGAACCATCACTCACATTCTTCTGCTATATTCTACAGCTGTTGCACAGTTGACATACGCATGTATGTTGACCTTCTTTCACACCGTATGTAGTCACCCGTGCTAAGATGCGGGGGAAGGATAACAAACTAAACACAAAAAACAGTTCTAAGGAAATGAATGTTCTCCACCATCTCGATTCGCCTTGGTTCCTGACCTCTGGGTGTCACCCCCATGTCTGTCTTAGTAACTCTGCTCTCCTCCATCCCGTGGTATACGAGTGATACACATACACTGGGCCAGGCTACAAAGAGGGGGGGGGGGTGAAACTAGGGGCCCCATTTCACTCTTTGCATCAGGGCCCATTCTAACCATGCTACATCACTGCCTCCATCCGACACATGTGCCACACCCATCGCAACCTCCTCTTCCTGATGATTACATCGACAATTAAAGGTTTCCTGCCACGATTTATTCTGGACTTGATATGATATTTTACGCATTATTTACGTGTGACCATAATCTAAAGCCAGAAGCTAAATCTGTTCTACTTCCTTTGGTAAAGTCTGCCTCTGACCCTTATAGAAGCAGACATTAATTCTGACTAAAATAAACCTGTCTTGACATGAAACTAGACCTCTTTGCTCTCCCAAAGTGATTCATGTTCGCTTATGCTTCTTAGTGTTCACAAAAGAAAAGTTATTTTGGTCTAAAATAGTTGGACTATGAGTTCCCCCATACTATGTTCCCCGTTGTTCACAATGTTAGTATTGCCAATCATCGTCGGCTATGGTCTATCCACTGTTGATTGAAGGTCTACCAAAGCCATGGCCACCCCTCATTGTCTTGTGATTCAACAATGCATCATGCTCTTGCATAAAAAAACTTAATTCATCGCTCCATCTCCGTGTAGGTTGTATCTCTGGGTATTTTCCTCCTTTGGTTGGCACTACATCAGTCTCGACCATTGTCAATAATCCTTTCTAGTGATGTGCCCTGCCCATGTCTCTCACTTGTATTTGTTATCTCATCCATATGTCCCTCTTTCTGCCTCTCATTGTAATCCAGAACACAACTCTCCGTGCTCTTTTGCACATTTTTCAGCTTTTGTTACATGTTTTGTCAGTGTCCATGTTTCCGATCTGTATGTTGTAGCAAGTAAAATAGATAGATTAAAAACAACTATCTAACTCTAGATTTGAAGCTTTCGTAACTGCAAGGATTCATATATAAAACAAAAATCACGACGTTTCGTGATTTTTATTTTATTTTTATTTTACTTTTATTAATTAAAAATTTTACCTACGTGACTTTACCGAAAAAACCTAATAACTATCTAACTGATGCACTTTTGTATGGTATTTGTCATATTCAAGTTTGGTGTTTTAAAGACATTCCAACCTGCTGTCACTCATCTCTCACCACTTTGATCCCAGACCACCTTCAATAATTGCCTTAGGTATACGTACTCTGATGTGGGTTCCAGTTATGTGTGCCTTTCCAACAGTCTTCAATTGTTGAAGCAAACTTGTTGTACAAGAGTTTTGTTTTGACTTTTGTTTTGGCAATCGTAAACAACCAATGGAAGTGAATTACAGGAAGTGATTGAAAACCACAATGAAGAATGATGCAAAGTTGGCTCAGGATAATAATCAAATGGGATTCACTTTTATTGTTGTTTTAACTTAAACATGCAGCATATAATTAGCATGGCATGCTTATTTTTCATTGACGAATTTGTAGGTTTGCTATTTAGCATTGTGAGATATTTGTCACACAGTACGTACATTTAAAACACCTTTTTCAATAAAGTAAAACATGTTATCAATCCAATATTAATCCACATTATTAATTCAGGTGGCATTTGAAATCAATTACTATGCAATCTAAATTAAAATAGAGATACAATTTCCACCACACTGGCATATTTTTGTCTGTAATAATATTTGATTTGGATTGCACCCCATTCCAGAATTTGGCCTGAATAATGTTTGCATGAGTGATGGCCATGCACCCAAAACAGGTGCAGTTGGCAGTGGTAAACTAAATCCATTGTTGAGTGCTACTCGCACCTTCACCAAACTGATCAAATAACCATCACCCCTCAAGCCTACACGGCAACAAGGAGCTCCTCATCTGGCAGTGGATTGTCAAATGTGCTTGTCCATGTACACACGTGTAATGACAGTAGAGTCAATCTACGGTGTGAGTGGACTAGTGGCCACGGGAGGTAATGACAGGGGAGTCAGCTTGCAGTACGAATGGACTGGTGGCTACGGCAATGATCGAGAATAGGAGCGTGGCCAGGTGACGGAAGAGGACTGTAGAGTCTGCTGGTGGAGCGAGCTGGTGGAGCGAGCTGTCTAGAACCAGCGAGAAGGTGCGGGGATGGGGGCGAGGCCTCGGGCCGTATATGAGGGAGATGTGCGGAAGACTCGGGGCTGTTGTAGTGGGGGTCTGCGTCTGTTCGAGTGTGAGCACGTGGCTCCTTAATAAAGAAACCATCTCAAGACAAGTGCGTTTCAGTCGTCTTTATACATGTACAATATTTTAAGCCCCTGTACAGTAATATCGTACTTTGAATCTTCAATGAACTGCATTATATGTGTTTTTGGCTGCGGGATCTTCAAGGGCACTCATATTTGCAAAAAATTTGCCCTAGACATGTGTAGACCTCTACCGGTCATATTCAGAACTGTGCTCACAATTGAACGTGTACACGTTGGCTAGCAAACCTTTGCAAGTGTTCGCCTTGATACATTTAAACAGACGAGACAAAATAAAGAAACTACACTGTTCGCACAATTCCTGTAGTTATAATTTCTGTATTACACTGGCCTTGAGCGATTTTGGGGAACGATGATTTCCATTCTTATACTAATCAACAAAGTATGTGTATACATTAAATGGAAACGGACATATACGCATCAAATACACCTTCCAAGAACAATCACTTTTGTTTAATAATTTAGCGAATTTTAGATGTGGTACAACAATGACGTAATTTGTCATTCATCAATTTGAAATCCAGTCATAGGCATGTGCAGATCTCTGCTGGTAAAATTGTATTACTGCAAGTGTGACGGAAATATAATCACAATGTAACTGGTGTACATTTGGAAATAATCATTGCAATATTGATTTTCTCAAGCACATTTTGCTATGTTACCAAAATATTCCAATGAAATTAATTAACATTTCCATAACTTACCTTGAATAGTCCATTGACCTGTATCACGTTAGTTCACACGCTATGGAATTTCCATGAAAAATATTGTTCACAATACTTTATGTGCTGGTTTATACAAAAAAATAAACAAGTTTATAAATGTGTTTTTCCAACAGCACTCTATCCATGCTACGGCTCAATACCATTGTTGATCACTCTTTTGAACTATAGATGTAATGGTATTAAACGTAACAAATACTGTATGTGGTATGGTTTTATGTTACCAAATACATAAACCGTGCAATCTTAAGCAGATTAACTGGGCATGTGTAAAAAAAAGGTGTCAGTTTTGTTGCCAGATAAAAGGCAAAAAAACTAATTTTCATATTTTGCTACTGGCAAAGGAGGTTCCAATGGTGGGCATGTGTTTATAATCTGGGTAGGAGTCAAAGAACGGGTTATTTATGTATGTAATTGCCACTAAGTGTATGTGCACTGACTGAAAACTGTCCTACCATCAGTGGTTCTTACCCTGTTATTGCAGCCTTGTATCCCTTTGGCTCTCAATAGTAAAAAAAGTATCATATTAATAAATACGTCGGTTTTATGAAACTAAGTAGTTGTACTTACTTGCCCGGGCTTCATTTGGTACCCTCAGAAAGGGCATTTCGCACCCCCAGGCTAAGGACCACTGCTCTACATGAATGTTAATTCATAGTTACAATCTAAATGTCCTATAATATGGAGCATACATTACTCCGCAAATAAACAGCGTGTGATATTGCATACATGTTATGTATCCTATTAGAGAATGTCATTACGGTGCATGCAGTACTCTGCAAGTCTTAATACAGAGTGATAAATGGCATTTATTTTCGGCACAATGAAGGGACTCCTCTACTTACGGCAAGCTGGGTTCCAGAGGTTTGTTCGTAAGTCGATTTGTTCGTAAGTCCAACTTTACTCCTGTCGATTCAAAACACGGGGAATATCTTTAAAATTTGAAT
The DNA here is from genome assembly GCF_965212315.1 of Lampetra planeri. Classification (NCBI taxonomy): domain Eukaryota; kingdom Metazoa; phylum Chordata; class Hyperoartia; order Petromyzontiformes; family Petromyzontidae; genus Lampetra; species Lampetra planeri. The sequence continues at coordinate 937,872 of NC_136124.1, read as the reverse complement.
AACACTATGTGACGCACTTTTTGTTCGTGGGTACTAAGTGTTATTTCTTAATTGCTTATGCCTAACAAGTATAGAACATGGCTATTATTATTCCCCACAAACTTTGCTTTGTTCATGTTCCGTAGATGAAGATGCCACTACCGCCATCTATTGTGCGGTAGTTGAACTTACGACTCTCGGTTCGAACAGGCGACTGGGCATAAGCAAACCTGTCAACCCCTTATCAGTGCCTCCCTTATTACAGACAAATTCACACCTTATTTGTCGTCACCCCTTATAAATCTCACCGTTCATCCTACAAAGTCCCATCACAAGGGAGAAACACAAACAAATAGACACATCTTTGTTGTCCGTATTGAGACGGCTGTACACGCCGTGTGGACCTAAACACCCAATGTCCCTGTACAAGAGCACGGAGTAATACACCGTGTGGGATGACAGGGATGCATCATGCGGGCCAGGTTTGTGCGAATCTCGGAAAAGATCGTAAGTCGAAAAGTTCGTAAGCGGAGGAGTCCGTGCAACGTGATTTTATTATGCAAATGAGGTGCCTGTGACGTCACAGCCGCAGAGGTTGTCGGGAGGCCGCGTTTAAAAATCCCAACGGAAATCTGAAACACGGTTTGTATTTCCCACATAGGATGCGCGACGTGGGGCTTTTCCGCGGATCCCCATTGGCTACGAGCGAGCGCGCCCGCACGAGGCCTACACGCGATTGGCCCGCGGGACTCGACCTCGCCTATCAGCACTATGAATTCAAAACCGGTGAAGAACGCCCACGCGGTCAAATTGTCGAGTGCGTGGAGGGTGCCGACTGGGATCACCGGCACAACAACAACACGACGGCGAAAAGAATTACAACAACAACTACTAGTCCTAGTTTAGAACTCTTATCTATTGTGTTTGTGTTGATTACAATGACGACCGCGCCGACGCAGTCGAGGCTGCCCGTGCCGTGCGACAGGAACGCCGCGCCGCACAAGAAGAGGCTCATCTCCGAACAGGCCAAAGGTTTCGAGTCTTTAAACTATTATTGTTGTTGTTATTATTGTTGTTGTTTTAGTTCGTGTAGACAACAACTCATCCCATCACTCGCTAAACACGCCACGAGCTGCTACATCTATAAGACTCGGCGTGGTTTGCCGCGCACCTCTCTCCACGTGTCGAGACGTGCGCTGAGACTATAACACAATTAGTTTGTGCCTTCTGAAGCTCGGTGGGCTTGACCCGCTATAATAATAAAACACTATGTTTTGTATTTGGTTAATGATTTTCCTACGTTTCCATACCTGTTAACCCATGCGGGTTACCCCGTATTGTTTGTGCGGGGAAATTAACATTTCAGGTCCATTCGGCGCACAGCCGTTTCAATGCGGGCATTTTTGTGTTTGTGTTTAAATGTTTGTGTTTCTCTCCTCGTGATGGGACTTTATAGGATGAACTTTGAGATGTATCACTCACAAGCCCAGGAATTGATGATGGGTTGCGAGATAATAACTGTGGCGATAACAGTGCGTCACCTCCACCCGTACACACGTGTGAGTGTGGTGTGTATAACACTGCGTGTCAAATAGTGGTTCTGGGCCTCCCCTAGGTCGACTCGGCCTCAAATGAGTACCTGGTGCGGTGTGTAGTAAACATCGCTACTGGGGAGACAAAGGCGGCCGGGCGTGGTACTGACCACCCACCCCCTCGTGTGCCGTGCCGGTGCTCGCTAACGGCGCTTGCCCCAACAGTCTGTGAAGGCTACACGGGGGATTGTCAGACCTGTAGGAATGACATTGTGTTATATTGATGCTTGCTTTATACGATCAGTTGAGACTGTATAGCAATGTGATACATAATATTGGCTTATCATTGACGTCGATGAATGCAGGTGAGATACCGCCTGATATCACAAATAAGAAAAAACGGTGGGACGTCAACACTGCAGCTGTACCCAAGGTTCAGGCCGCAATAAAAACATCTGTCGACAAAAGTAAACTCGCCAAACCCAAGCCACCCGTTTTCGACCCGGCCATGCCCGCATCCTTCTTGTTTACAAAGTCTGGCTTGCAGATGGGAGTCAAGTTCAACACCCGTGGTCAGAGGTACAGATTTCACTCGCAGGCAGTAGTGCAGTTTTGTATGATAAGATGGAAATACAAGTTTGGTATGAGGATGGTTTCTACAGATTTAGCACTTTTGTCCCAATGAACGTGCTGCATTTGCGATGTATGTGCTCTTTTTATGTTGTGTTTTGTAGTACTACAGTTTCCAAGAATCCAAAGAAGTTGAAATATAGTTCACGGAGTGCCGCTGCCTTTGGGTGAGTCGATCACATGGTAGTCAATACCATACTTCATGGCGATGGGGATAAACCCAAAACAACTCTTAGACCGGAATGAATATCTGAATGCCCAAATACCAAAGTGGAACATGGAATACCCATAGTAATTGGGAAACATCTCCATTAATATCTATGAGCATTCCATTTCAAGTTTCAGTGTATGTGAATTCTATGTTCTGATATTCGTTTTAGTCTGTCCGTGAAGGTGGTTTGGTACAGTCATCATCATCCATGGGCAGATGGCCCATACGTGACCAGCGCACATTTTGTCATGTTTCCACTTTCCTCTGTATTGTGCCAATATGCTTAAGTAGTGAACATGTTTCTCACACCAATCTCTTATGTCTTCAAGCTACTCTATCTGGTCTTCCTCTCCGGTTTTCCGTACAACACACTTTTCATTTTCCTGTTATCCATCCTATACATGTGTCTAAATAGTGCCAGTTTCCTTCTCATCACTGGCTGGATCCGGTATTCTTTAGGAGAATAAAATAACAAGTTACATTTTGCTAAAATACAAGTGGGATAGCTTGTGTTGTTTTTAAATGAATGAAGAGTAAGTCGATGATTGTGCATGTGTTTCAGTATATCAGCATTAGTGAAGTCTGAGGCTGCACTCTTTGAAAAAACTGACCAGCAAAGTGCCACAATTGAAGCATTGGAAGGAGAAGTCATTCAATACCGGGTATGCTTGTATAACATGACTTAATATACAATGGTCACTTTTATATATATGAAAACCTACACATGTGTACAAGAATTAAAGTGTTGAGACAATTGTACTATGAGTGTTGCAAATGTCCATGCAGAACAAATGTGCATCACAATGGGTGTGTAGAAGGCTGTGTAAATGGGGTTTGCTGGGTTTGCAGGCAGGGGTGCTGAAACTTTCAGAAAACGTCGATCACCTGGAAAAGGAAAACCGTGATTGCAACAGGAAGCTCTATGAATGCCAGGAGTTCCTCAAAATCTTCCATTTGGATCCAGGTACTTCTGAACCTGTGTTTGTCAATGTGCATAGTTGTATAGATCATTATTTGAACGATTTCAGCTGAGGATTTTACTGAGATGCATGACTTGCTAAGAACATCCACATTGTGTCTGTATAAAAGGTGTGCCGTAGTGCATAAGACGGTGCTTATTTGTGAACAAGAGGACTTTCATAAGCAGTTCTGTGATATCTGGGGAATTCTCTAAGACAGGGTGGTACATTGTTCACAATCAGAGTTTGAATATAAATGTGTATCCTAATAACATGCTGATTGCACAATTGGAGTATAATTGGAGGGAGGGGTGAAAGGAACATGCATACATTTATGTGTAATGGTTACTATGCTTGAGAGTTAAATGCACCTTTACTAAAAGGCATTTTTTTATGTTTGCATGAGGTTGGCACATTCGTACACTGGACTTTAAATTCATTTCTGGAATGGGAGTACAGTATAGCACTTTCTATGACGCTATTTTTTATCGGTTGGCAACAGTAGTTAAGGCTTTATATTGTAATTGTACATTCACAGAGTCAGGCAAGCCAATTGTTAAAGCCATTTTGAGGAAAGATCTGGACACTAACTCACGGGTGAGTAAATGTCAATATTTCAATGTTTAAAAAGTAAGACACATCCATAATTACTAGATGCTGATTTTGTAAACTTTTGCCCATGTTATTGTTTTGTCAATGTTTTTTTTGCCATGTAGAAAAACTGTAGAGAAGTCGTATTACAACAAAGAAAATTGAATGAAAGACCAGAAACCACTATTACATCTCTGCAAGTGAGTACATGATGAGCACCTGATTTGTAATGTTTGGGTGTTTGTGAGAATGGTATGATATAATTAAATGCTGAATTAATCATCTACACCCTATAGACTAGACAACATTAGCCCAATACTCCCAGTTGCTCCACTGCAAAATGTGATCCAAGATCAATTTCTAATTCTGACTATCTTTTAAGATCCTCTGTTGACGTTCCCCTATCTACTTCTCTATAATTTCTGTTGCTTTCTGTGCACGCTCCACTTCAACAACCAAGGCTTTCTATCGAAGTCCCGTGTCAACCTTTGCTCTGTTCTCTTGTCTGCGTCGTCTATGGATGCCTCTGAAAATATTCCCATTTTTTCCATACAGCTTCTTGAGATGCAGTCACGTTTTTGGATGATTGATAAATCCCAATTGTACCATATGTTGTGCAAAATCGGTTACATTTCAATGATAAATTAAATCTAATAAAATGTGTCAGATTTATTTTTTAACCTGTTATTAAATTTGGCTGTTTTTTGTGAATTGACAAAGATGTTTTTCTTTTTGCATAATATGAATGTCCTGTAAGGCAATATGTGACCAGGCGCAGTCAATGATGTCAGCTACAGCCAAGATACACGAAGACCACATGGCTGCTATGAAGAATTTCATGGCAAAAATGGAAATGCTACAGCAAGAGGTCAATTCAGATAACAGCATATTATAAAACGGTGCTGCTTCGTTGTCACTTTGTTGTAGCTGAACACATGTTTGTTGTTTGGCACTGTAGGTCCTTTAAAACATTTCATTTGAAGCAGATGATAAGGATTGCCTGTTGTGGAATGTCATTGTTAATTTGGGGTTTTGATTAAATAAAATGTCAAGAAAGGTTTTGCACGACACCTGCTATCCTGGGTTCAAAGTATGATGCGGTTTAGGTATTCTTGCAAAATTTTTAGATTTAAAGATTAATGCATACAGTTTATTTTATGTTATCACTGAAGTTTCGTTTATTAAATTACACATTTGTTGAACTGCATCAATTGCATATCAATTGGCCATAAACAAAACCCAATTTTTATCTTATTTGGGTAGATAGGTTTTAAGAAAATAACAAAAAACTACGACGTTTCGATCGCACACAAGTGGTCGTCTTCAGGAAACGGGGGGGGGTTAGCTTCCAAAGGCAAACTAAGGGTTTGAAATGGGCGTAGCCCAAATGTCAGCAGCCAATGTTAATGTAAGTGGTGGGCACCAACCCGACGGTAGTTGGTTTTCCACCAATCAAAGGGCTGCCAGGTGAAAATTCGCATGTTAATGAGAGATTAGCATGTTAATAGAAATCTGCTCGCGAAGTGGACGTTGTGAAGCTTGTGAAATGGGCATAAAGCACAACTAACATAGGAAGGCGATAGGATGGGAACATCATAGCCAGTTAATGAGCCTAATTCTCACTGATATTTGAATGGCAATATCTTCAATTGATGTGTGAAACACTTGTATGTAATTGAGTTTAAGATAATGTCGCGTGAAGGGATCTTGGAGGTAGCTCCGTGTGATGTGTGTCCATGGGCTGTTTTCTCACATGAATAGTCGCAATACTCCGAGGCCAACGAATGTATGCTGCCTCCTGATATTGGTAGCACAATCAGGATAGAATTTGTGTAAATGAATGCATTCTATGAATTATACAGTATTTTTGTGTAGCAAGTTTCAGAAAGGCTACGTTGGCAAATGTGATCGGTACAATGACTTCAGCATCTCATTGAAAATTAAGTAGTGTTGTAACCATGAATGACACTTCACATTCTCGTTGTAAATTGATGCTCACTCCAACTTCCGCAGCTATGGTATTTTGCAACAGTGCTTGTGTATAAAGCATCTGTCGAGGAACAAGTGTGTTTTGAACTTCAACATTATGTACGTGCAAGATTTGTTCTTGATTAAATGTCTGAAGCAGTGTGTTATTGTGTATCATAATGTATATTCGCTCTATTTAAGCCTGTACTCTTTGGTTCTTTCGGTAAAGTCACGTCGGTAGAAAAATGAACAAGAACCAAAGAGTGGATTCCTGCAGTCACGAAAGCTTCAAATCAAGATATGTTTAAGCCTGTATCAAAAGCGAATAAAGTTATTGGTTTTAATGGCTTATAAGTACAGTGAAATGTTTTACTTATTTACCTAAATATACCTTTCCTTTACTCAGAAAAACCCATACCAAACCATATAAAATGTTGATGAAATTCAGTGTACGTACAAATGTTAATTCAATGCTAAGTTTTTACATACAAAAATACCATACTTGATGGTAAAAGGACCAGAGAAGGCACCAACTACTATGAGGGCACTCCTGTACTGTTAAATTAATTGTACAAATAATTTAATACGTGATAACATGTGCAATTTTAGTGTGAGTGGTTGATTCAGCAGTGCTTTGGTGAAAGGTAAGTTGCATAGTGGATAGACCTACCATGACAAAATGTAACGAGTTACGACATGTCACGTGTAAAATATGTTTGGGATAGCCCGCACCTCCGTATACCCTGCAGGGTCTTGTTTTGTTTGTAACAAGTGGTCTACCCCGCGGGTTATATGCGGGAAGATAAGGTAAATGTATTTCTGATGTGTCAATGGGCAACGTGTAGTGATTAAAAACCTTTAGGCACAAGTGTCAGGCTGTCGGCCAGTGGCGAATGCAGAATTAGATACCCAAAAGTCATCTAACGATTCGAAATCTCGTAACTATATGAATGTTCACGATTTGATTCACTAACTCATTCGTTCTTTTGCTTTTACGATCTCATGTACAGTCCCGTTTTCATTGTGTAGTATATTTAAATTGCTGTATTTTCTGTATTGAAACCAGAGGTGTGGACTCGAGTCGTGTGACTTGGACTCGAGTCATGAATTTGATGACTTGCGACTCGACTTGGACTTGCATAACAATGACTTTGTCCCACCTATGAGATGTGGACTCGAGTCATGTGACTTGGACTCGAGTCATGAATTTGATGACTTGTGACTCGACTTGGACTTGCATAACAATGACTTTGTCCCACCTCTGATTGAAACGATACAGCCGGTACACCATTCCGTGTCCACGGCAGAGATAGAGACCCGTTCTTTTCGTGAGAACAAATTGCGTGATGCGAATTGTTTCAGGATCGACAGCGTGGACCAACTCATAGGCTTCATACATCATGCCCAGCGATCAGAATCAGAACATGTGTAATAAAAGACTCCGTCAGGCACTGCTGGTCTCCGCTTGTCTTTTATTCAGGTTTTTCTCCGCACCCCACTGGTCTCCTCCACAGACCAGCGTCGTCTCACGTGCGCCCCGCGCATGCTCCCTCTCGCGTGCCACGCACGCTCCTCCGTTAGCTCCTCCACTCGTCCTCACACCCCGCTGGTCCTGACAAGGGACCAGCGTCTCCTCTCGCGTGCCCCGCACGCTCCTCTCGCGTGCCCCCGCACGCTCCTCTGTCAGCTCCTTCTCGCGCATGCCCTGCACGCGCTCTCCCGTTAGTCGCTCCGCTCCTCCCCGCTCCGCACACCGCTGGCCGACGGTGTGCCGAAGCCCCATCAGCCACGTGGCTGATGGCGCGGCGGCCACCCAACGTGGTCCCACTTCTTCACTCCAACTGGCCCCGATCTCTTCCGGGCTCCCCTCTATATCGTCTCTCCCACGTGACCCTGACTCCTCCCCTTCCGGATCGTCAGATCCGGCCTTCCCATACTGCCCTGCTGGCTCCACCTCCATTCACCTCGCTTCCCATTGGAGCCGAGGTGAACGGCGGCCCCTCCCACACGGCCCCCTAACCGGGCCGTGTGATTGGGCCAGAGCCCAGCAGCAACCCCACGCTCGCATTACACATGTATTCATACTGGGGGAATCCGATGATGTCCAGTCGATGTCCAAAACCTTACACATCTCACTATTCATTGTGAACATTGTCTCAATTAAAAATATAATAGGCGACGTATCACATTTATTTTGACATTTTTCAGGAAGTGTATTGACTTTTTATTATTATTTGTGCTTGTATTACTGTAGCAAAGACTACCTGTCAACCCCTTCTCAGTGCCTACCTCATTACAGACCAATTCAGACCTTATTGGTCACCCCGTGCCCTTATACATCTCAACTTTCATCCTACAAAGTCCCATAATATAGGTTATTCTTTGGGGGGGGGGGGGGGGGGGTTAGATTGCGTAAATATATAAATGTGGCGTTAAACCCGCCACAGCCAACTAGTAAGGGTTGTCACGTAAACAACGTGCCAGTTCGTCACTAGTACAGCACTAACCGGTGTGTTGGAGAGCAAATGCACAAAATGTACAATCCGAGTACGACGTTTCGCCAATAATTACAACTAGCTTCATCAGGCGACAGCCACGTTTGTTGCTGTCGCCTGATGTGTCGCCTGGTGGCGGGTTTAACGACACATTCACGCGATATAACCGCACAAAACACCCTATATTATGGATGATATTGGTCGCTAAAGCCTACGTGTTAATTAACGTGTTAATAAACCGTGTGGGGTTGACACGGGATGTGACCCCCGGCTCTTGCCCATGCGGGTCATTGTCAAGCCCATTGAGTCCCAGTGGAGCAGCGTGACAATTACCAAACGCGTTTCCTCCCAAAATGCGTCCCGGCTTCCGTCATCCCGACCGCCTCTTCAGTTAGCTTCCTCTGCCCGCGTTGGCGATTGACTGCGCCGAGACGCGGCGCGCAGCTTTTTGTGTTTGTTCACGAACAACTCGAGGCGCGGCGATTCGGCGAGCTGCTCGGGGCAGGTAAGGGCACCCGTAAAGCATCGCTGGAATCTTGACAGATGTTGAAAGTGTGGTCAAAACATTTGCGAAAATGTGTAGGCCTCGCTATCCTAGGCCCAGTGCAGGCTTTGCATAGCGTGCCCAGCGGCGAGGGTTTAAAACGGTAATGTTCGTAGTTTATCCGATCGGTTACATTTAACGCGTCTCGTGTTTTACACAGGCGTTAACGTGGTTGTGTTACTTGTGTAACGCGATGGCCGGCACCGTGAGCGCGTGTCGAGTTGACAGCTGCTGCTGCTTCTGAGTGCAGAAAGCCACAAAGTGCAGCGGCCTGCATTGAAATTAACGCGGCCGCGTGCGGCTGATTTGTTACTCCACTGCTGGATGACGGCCCCCGTCTGCCGTGTGGGGTTATTTGACCAGATGTCTGCATACTGGTCAGTGCGAGCTGGTGAAGATAACAGGACGCCAATTGATGTTTTGCTGCATTGTCCCTGTGCTCACGTATCATCCCCCATTATTGAAAGGGAGACACTTCACATTATGAACAGATATGTTATCTGACCTACAATCACGGGCTGAAGTTGGCCATGGGTCTCCCACACGAGTCAGAAGCTTCGTTAGTGAGAAGCAAAAACACAGGGAAAAGGAAGCCATACAATCAAAATAGTGTGGTCCATTTTTAAATACCCTATTAAAATAATATGGAGAATTTGGAGAAAACATTGTATTCAGAACCGCTACATATCTCCGACGAGTCTCCTCCATGCACTTGTTATTTTAACACTGAAAAATATGGAACCGTCGCTTTCACAATATTACATTTGTTCAGAGGAAAGTGTAATGATTAATTCGTGTGGCATCTTATCACTGTAACACGCTATGGAAACCTCCGCTTCAAATGAAGATTGGCCATTGGGTGAAATTTGAGGATGCGAGGTTTTCTATTGCACGTTCGTTTGAATGGTGAATTGGATAAGTTTTGTATTTCCGGAAGACCTCATCCATTAATACTAATACCTATGGAACCTTATATTGGTAGTAATTTAACAATAGTTAAAACATGAAAAATGCTTACATATTACAAACGTTTTTTAATTCAAGGAGTAAACCGGCAATACAAAATGCGGATCGGTGAGTGTGAATAGTTAACGTGAACATTGTGAATAAAGAATAGAGGTTGTGCTGCCTGTATTTATATTGTCATCAGGTGCCCGAGAGGCTGGGACAGCCATGTCGGACAGTGAAGGCAGCAACTCCTCGGACAACGAGGAGCAGGAGAGCTTCCACGGCAGTGAGGCCGAAGAGGCAGAGGAGGTGAGCTCCTTTATAACAACCAAAACTGTTGTTTAACGCACTAGTTGGCAGTAAACACATTGGTTAAACACATTAACCTATACACGTTTTTTGGTTTGTGTTGAGTTAGTTGCTCATGTCCAGATTAGCAAATTATATACCATTGACTAATATGACAGACTAAAATAAAACCTATGCTTAATTAACTTATTCAAGCAGCTTTAATGTTTTCATGATGAGTGTATCCTTTGTTTTAATAATTGTGGACATAACTTATCTTTAAAGTGCTAAATTACCCACAATTTGTTTTCCTGTTTTGGCTATTACCTCAACTCGTGAAGTCTTTTTCGTGTTGTCATAAAGGATGAACCCTCAGAGAAGGGCAGCGTTACTGGCAGCGATAAGGAAGGAGAAGGAGAAGGCGAGGACTTGGTAGATGAAGACGAGTATGATGAGGAGGAGGAAGAGGATGAGGAGTCGGGTCGGACAAGGAAGAAACCTCGTCACAGCCAGTTCATCTTGGATGAAGCTGGTAATGCACTTTAGCAGAACACCTGGCTCACATTGACAAATACATCAAATGTAGCATCTGACAGTTACGAGTTCAAATCATTGTTGATGATTTACTGTTTATCATCCATCTTGCATTAATAAAATATGTAACGATTTGTGACAAGTCTGTACTGTTATTCCTGTGCATTACCTGACCCCTACCATAGAAATGTGAATTGTTTTATCTTTGTAAAAACTGTCAAGAAATATTAACACAATAAATGTTCATCTAACAGGGGACACCAAACGATGAATTGGCACTGTTAGATACAAAACTTACTTGTGAAATTAGTTATTTTTTATCTAAATAACTTCATTATTAGTTTTTTATTGGTGTACTGATGATTGTCAAGTGATATACATGGCTATTGGTAAATTTCGGAACACGTTGCAAATTTGCAGTGAAATCAGATGGAATGTTAGTGCTTTATAATCTATAATAAAGCACTCGTTTTTAAAGCTTATACAATAATATAAATCAATCAGCCAATATCAGTGTGATCACATTGTATCTTGGCTATTTTTTTCTGTTGAAATGATGGGATTCATATGAGATGTTGGTGCTTTTCTGTAGATGTCGATGATGAATATGAGGACGACGAACAGTGGGAAGAGGGAGCAGAAGACATCCTTGAGAAAGGTTTGCACAGTCGTGGCAGTGCATTGGCAGTGTATATAGGGTTGATTTGCAATTGAGAATGGATGGCACTAAAACACACTGCGTTTCATTTCTTGTGAAGTTAAAATGATGCCAAAGTTTCCATACACAAAAGGATAATTTATTTTTGACTTCAATTTGCAGCAATATTCAACCAACGACTTGTTAGCTCTTTATACTGTTTCAGTATAATGTCTTGGACTTGTACAGTCCCACATGTTGATTATTACTTTGGCAGATTTGGTCATGTACTCTAAATGCAATTTAATTGTGTGTCATGGTGACTTCCATCCTGAGTTATTTGCACAACATTATTTCCCCCATCTCTCTTCTATTTCCTGCACCTTGCTTTGGGTGCTTATTAAACATTTTCCATTCTCCTGTTTTAATTTTTTTCCCTCCCATTTTGCCTTTTCATGAATGGTTGTGTTATTGTGCTGGTAATGTTTGGGTCAATGTGTGATCATCAATCCTGAGCAGAAGAACTTGATGGTAGGTTTTGATTTTGAAATATTTTTTTAACCTTTCGCATATCATTATTATGCATGTGCTAATTGATCTTGGACACTTGAGGAATGGTTTGTCATAGATTAAGGCGTTTTTTATACCTTGTTTTTACTTGCATGATTTACTGTGAAGGTTTCGTGCACTTTTGTTCTACGCACATTTGTTTGTCTATAATGACAATATTTGGATAATTATCTATGCTAAAACTGAAAGGGGTTGTATAAGGCAGAATATAAAAAAAAAACTAACCGGTTTTTGTTCATATTTGCTTATTAATAGAGTGCTCTTTAAAAACATATTACCCATATACTTTTAAGTCATATTTTAACACAATCCTTTGTACTTTTTTGTAGCCACAAACATTGATGATGTTCCGATTCGAAATGATGACAATTCTGGTGCGCGGAGGTTGCAGAACCTATGGAGGTAAGCCCTCTCCATGGAAAAATATGTTTTATTGCTCCTTGGATAAGGACACTTGTTTTGTGTAAGTTGTGTGTCATTACCATGCAGGCTTATGCAATCGTATCACAATCTAAACAGACAAACCCTAGATGTGCCACTATCAAATAAGTTATTCATTTATATGGGTATGTGTCTACAGATGTAAAAAGGCATCCTTTTTGCCAGAGTTTTGAATCTCCCAGCATGTTTTAGGGAATATGGCCCTTTGATGGTTTCTGTCTTCCTCAAGCGAATCTATCCTGGGGTTTGGTAAACACATTACATTGAATGTGCTCTTGGAAAACCAGCAGGAAATGTTTTACTGATTAACTTTATACAATGCTATTAGAGTTCATTGGTGGTTTTTTGCCAAGGTAGGGATGTCTGCCATTGCCATCTTGTAGCTGAATAATTGCCTTTGACAGAGCTCACTATATCTGGCATACTGGCTATTATATTTTTCTGAATTACAAAATAAAATTTGTATTGTATCGTAATTGTTCACTTTAATCTTTCAGGGAACAGCGTGAGGAGGAATTGGGTGAGTATTACATGAAGAAATACGCCAATAGCTCAACTGGAGAACAGTAAGTGTTTTGTTTTAATCATACACCGATACCAATGCAGTGTCCTGCAATATAAAATAAACATTCTGTTTCTTGTGTGAAAACTGCTAATTCATACTGTCTATTTGTGTTTAAAGTATCCATCCAGTATTATAAGAGCAATTAGTTTAATCACTTTAATGTGTTGGGACGCAATTGTTTCAGCTTTATTCCATATTAAAAGGTTTTTATTGTGATTTTTATATTTTTTTCAGCTATGGAGTTGGTGGTTCCGATGAACTATCAGATGACATTACTCAACAGCAACTTTTGCCTGGAGTCAAGTAGGATTTTTCCTTAATCTTCATTCCCTGTTGTAATAAACATTGAATTGAAGTGAACATTGTTCTACTTGTGTAACTGTTACGTCTAAGTAAAGGCGACCAATACAACTTTGTAATAGATTGTTCCTTTGTTTATATTTGAACAATAGCTTGGGTTCCACCTATACAAGTTTTAAAATTTGATATAAATTGATTGCGATTCAGCAAGTATTGCCGATGTCAATTTTATTGATTGACTTGATTGGGGGGGGAGGGGGTTGAAATACATTTCAAGGGTTTTTTTGCCATTGTAGTGAAAATAAATCTACAGTGGCTGGAGAGTTTTCGTGAAGAAGTTACATATCACATACGTTTAAGAAAATGTTATCTATGTAGTGATTGCATTCATATTTATTTTAAGCAGAAGAATATAATTTAATCATTCGTTACATGCTTGTATTACCTGTGATAACTAATTATGTACCACTTTTCTCACATTATTTTGGCTAACAAACCATGATGTGTTTTACAGGGATCCCAATTTGTGGACAGTGAAGTGCAAGGTGTGTGGAAGTATTGAACATTTACTTTAATTTGCGGATCTTAGCATAACGTAATTTGTCTCATTTGCAGTTTTGTTTAAATTGCTTTGTAATGTTCTGTTCAAGCTTGGCGAGGAGCGAGCCACAGCCATTGGACTGATGCGGAAGTTCATTGCTTACCAGTTCTCTGACACTGTAAGTGGTCTTTATTATCTTTGCACGAAACCACAACTTGTTACGCTTTACAAATGAGGGTAATGTCCTATCGGGTGCATTTCCTGTATCGTTATCGTTCGCCACCATATATATTTTCAAGCCCTCCTACATTTATGAACTGTCGGTATAATATCTTAAATCTGCATGAGATGCCCCGGAAAGTGAGATACACCCCCAAACTTGTGTCTGGTGTCAATAAAGTTTCACAATTCTTGTCTCGCACACACAGTCACATAACTGATTTATAAGACCCAACTTTATAATCTGGAGAATATGGTACAAGTCATTTTTCTGTAGCTGAAAACTATTCACCGTGTCACAATATTTATAAGTTAACAAAGTGCAGCGAATGCTGTTGTACCAGGGCACAGGCCAGTAACATTTACGAGGACACTTTGTTTATGCTGGGTGTCTTAACCATGTCCTTTTTGCTTCATTCACCTCACAGCCAATGCAAATCAAGTCCGTGATAGCTCCGGAGCACCTGAAGGGCTACATCTACATCGAGGCCTACAAGCAGACCCATGTGAAGCAGGCCATCGAAGGAGTCGGGAACCTGCGCATGGGCTTCTGGAACCAGCAGATGGTGCCCATTAAGGAGATGACGGATGTGATGAAGGTGGTGAATGAGGTGACCAACCTCAAGCCCAAGTCCTGGGTGCGGCTCAGGAGGGGCATCTTCAAGGATGACATTGCGCAGGTGCAGAGAAGCGTGTGAAGAGAAAAACAATTGCGAGGTCACTGGCTTCCGTCTGTGATGGTACTTGGGAGTATTTGCTTTGTGCCAGTAAACGCTGAATGCACCCGATCTTTATCAGGTCTCAGAAATGATACATGGATTGAGCCATGATAGTGCTTGGATGGGAGACCACTGTTAGCCTCGAAACACGCATGGTGTGGGGAGGCCCTTATTTAGTAGTAGATTGACCAAACATGTATACATGTACTCACGCCTATGCATTGCTTTTTAAACCTTAATATTTAGTCACATGGTGTAGTGGTGGGCTGAAAACAGGTGTAGGAAAGCTTTTGGTTAGTCCCTCAGACTGTAACTTTTGTTTATTCTGTTTTAAATTAAATAATCATTTGGTCTATATAGGCATTGTACTCTGTTTGCATATTTTTGCAGAATTAACTTCATTTTATATTAATAATATATTTATCTTAAAATAGTCACTGTTGTGACATGTACCACTGAACATTCTGGAGTTGCGCTAGAAACGTGCAGTGTGTTGTCCATTATTCTGAAGGTGGTGGTGATGATGATGTCATTGATTGCTAGGTGGATTATGTGGAGCCCAGTCAGAATACCATTGGGCTGAAGCTCATCCCACGCATTGACTATGAACGCATCAAATCCCGCATGAGCATGGTAAGTAATGTTTTAGTACAGATGATGCTCTATAACATTGTATTGAAACAAGGTAATTATGTGTATATAGTCTAAAGTAAATTTAATATATATATATTAAACGGTATTTAAATATGTTTAATCCCAAGGGCAGGATGAAGTACTCTTGGAAAATGTAATTTGATGATGAGAAAAACATACCAATGTGTGAAAAGAAGCGCATTCTTGATCTTTACCGACCCTGGCATGGGTGGAGTGTAACAATGAACATTGGAAAAAAGTGGAATAATATTGAAGATATGCCAGTTGGAAATTACTTTGAAAGACAGAGGAAGATATGGATCAGAGAAAAAAAACACAAAATAGAAACATTGACTGTTACGTAAGGTTGCAAGGGCTTTGTCAGGACACATTTATCATAGGAATGATAATGGACTAAACTGGTGGTGGAATGGCATTGTTGGACCTTAATGGATGGCGACAACATGAGGAGGCCTTCATCCACCAGTGCATAGGTAATATTTGACGAAGCAGATGATGGCGGCATTGCCAGGCACAATGATTAATTCCTTTTGTTTACACATTTCCTATATGTATTTAATATATTTTTGCAATAATACTCCCTACCGAATGCTTTGTAATTACAGAAAGACTGGTTTGCCAAGAGAAAGCGCTACAAGAGGCCACCACAGAGACTCTTTGACGTCGACAAAATAAGGTTCTTATCAATATTAACGAGCCGTGTTATAAAATGCAATCGGCAGTGCATAGAATACATGTGGTATAGTTCAATACAAATTAAATTTTGAATGCGTAAATTCAGCACACTTGTATGTAGCCTTTCCAAAATTGTGATGTCACCTGTTACATTGCCGCTCAGGTCTTTGGGAGGTGAGGTGACGTCAGATGGTGATTTTCTGCAGTTTGAAGGAAACAAATACACCCGAAAGGGTTTCCTCATTAAGGGCTTCGCCATGTCGGCTGTGGTGAGTTGCGGTGAAGACTAATACCCTGTTGGCTGCAGACTATAGCTACACTTGCATGTAATTAGTTTATTATTATGTATATTTATATGCACTCTGCTTTTTAAGTGTTGGAAGGCAACAATATAATGTTTAACGCAAGGAATATTGGAACAATAGAAACAATTTTCATTTAAATACATTTTTCTTGAAGTTTAGTGTGGTGTTACGGTCTGGGCAAGTGAGCATGACTATCTCTGAAATGACGGCTGATGATTCCTGCTGATTGATGCAGATCATTGAGGGAGTGAAGCCGACGCTGTCTGAGCTGGAGAAGTTTGAGGATCAGCCAGAAGGAGTCGATTTGGAGCTCGTCTCTGAAGCAAAGGGTAATGTTCATTGCTTAGTGAAATAATGTCAACATTTGACTCAAGCAATTTCATCGCAGACAATGTGGAAGTCATAGATTGAACATAAGTTGATAGGATATTTGATATTTGACGATGTGACCAGTGCCTTTTTTCATGTCACAGTGCATTTATACCTGGCCACTGCTTCCCTTATTAGAGATTTGGATAAACATGTCAAAGATTTCAAATAATAAATACAATGCTGAGAAACACTTAACCTTTGGTCACACCACATCACTTTAGTATGGATCAATGATCCTTGGCAATGGAAACATTAGTGAGCTAGCTTATTTAACATACCGTGCTTGATTCCTGTAAACGTGAACTTTCTTTTTCATTTGACTCTTGGCAAAAAACATGTATTTATCCATGACCAATAATGAAACACATTCTAAATGCTGTTTGTATAAAATTTTGTCCAGATTTGAATGTAGCCAAATGAAATTCAGACTTAGTATCTTAATTGGTGTAACCTGGATTAGAGGAATCCTCTGCAAGTGGTGACTCACACCATGGTCTGTGTTTCTGAGGTTAAGTTACCAATAAATGATTTCCCGAAAGTGCTACATTCATCCTTTTATGTGCATCTTTCCATTGATAAAACTTAACCCAAAAGTAGCAGCAAATTCATCCCATTGTTCATGTTTATCCGTTGCTGACCAGGGATAACAGGAGTTACTACCATAGATAATAGTGTACACCAATAGCCACCACCCCCCAATAGAGGAGCCTTACTATGTTGTGTTTGTTTATGCATGACAGGTAAAGGTGAGAAGGATCACAACTTCCAGCCTGGAGACAACGTGGAAGTGTGCGAGGGAGAGTTGATCAATCTGCAGGGCACAGTGCTCAGTGTCGATGGCAACAAAATCACAATCATGCCCAAGCACGAAGACCTCAAGGTGACGGGAAATGTTCATTTATCTCCCTGAAAAGTAATTGATACCGAGGTGTCTTATAAAGGGGCAGGACAAGTATTTAGCTATCCTTAGCCGCTCTATTAAGGTTATGAATATTGTGTATACTGTCTAAAATGACATAAGGGAATTAAACACCTTGTTTCTGGTTCTATGTCTGGCTTGGTAGCAATCAGAATGAAATTGCGATTGCATTAACATGATTGTCACATTATCACATGTAGCAAAACATTAATAATTTAGATTTAAATGACTGCATGCATCAAATAAAACACTAAAATGTCAACAACTGGAAATAAAGTTCGAAAAACAAGATATTTCAGGATTGCTGTAATGTCAGAAGAATACATGAACGATTTGAAGCATATATTGAGCATAATACTGGCAGCCCACCTCCAAAGAATGACCATATCCTCTCCCTCCCCTCCAGCCAGTGAGCAAATATTTTTTCAAACATAGTTTGATAGGATAACCTACGCCTTTGTGTGGGATACACGGGCTGGGGTGCAGGAGGGTGAATGGGGAGAGGTGTAATGTAAGCACACACAAACCCGGCTGAACGCTTTGGGATGCCGGTAACGTCATCACGAAGACGTGCGTGTTGGCAACGCCACCGCACACGCACGCTTACCCCCGTGCCAGTAATCCAGCCAGGCAGCCAGCAAAAAAAGTCCAATATATAGTTTGATATTACTACCCATCAAGTCGATGCAGGTATTGTAAGCCAAATGGATCTTGTTTGCATATAGGACCCGCTCGAGTTCCCAGCGCATGAACTGCGCAAGTACTTCAAGATTGGCGACCACGTGAAGGTGATCGCGGGCCGATACGAGGGCGACACAGGACTCATCGTGCGAGCAGAGGAGAACTTTGTCATCCTCTTCTCTGACCTCACCATGCACGAGGTAATTCCTCTCGCAATTCCAGTGTTCTGCTATTCTGTGATACTATATTGTTTTAAATTATAAGACGCATTTTCCCCTGAATTTTAAAGCACCTTAGAATCTTCAGAATACGTTTGTCTTCCAGAATCGAGTTGCTTGGAATTCTCTTTCGCAAAACGATTCTTCGTCGCAATAAAATAACACAGAGGATTCGACAACAAGACATTCAGAATAATCTACCAGAAATATGTCGCGAATGAATTTTAAAGCAGCTCATTCATAATAATTTCATAGAAGGTGGCTTTTATAGGAATTTTTATTTAACAACTTTTTTTATCCAAATAACAATTTGGAGGTGCGTCTTACTTTCCAAAGCATTTTATAATCTGGAGAATACAGTATCAGTAATGTTGCCATTGCACTCATTGATGCTCGTTGAAATATTTCTGCATATATCAAACCAAGTTTGCATTTTTGTGTACTTTATATTTTATGAAATTGACTGATTTCATGCTCATTCACTTGTGTAAAACATGTTATCATATATGAACTACATAACAAATTCGGGTGCATTCCACATTCCAGATGTTTTCGTCTCAAGTTTAAATCTGACATATTATTGGGTTGCTGTGTGAGAGTCTGAGCATATTGCAGCTTGCTTTACTGATGAGCGAGTGCCGCCCCTACGTCATCCCCCCCCCCCCCCCCCCCAACAGCTCAAGGTGCTGCCACGTGACCTGCAGCTGTGCTCGGAGACGGCGTCGGGCGTGGACTCAGGCGGGCAACACGAGTGGGGCGAACTGGTGCTGCTTGACCCACAGACCGTGGGCGTCATTGTGCGCCTGGAGAGGGAGACCTTCCAGGTCAGCCGAGCCACGACTTGCCGCATAGCAGCAGCGGTTGATGTCGATGGCCGCTTTCTAGACGTCAAAATGTTCAACCCTGGAGGTGGCCACGTGGCTTAAGTTGCTAAACACCATGTCGGAAAAGAAATCTGGCACCACTGAATTACTGGTTTCGATTTCAGGCAGTGTTCAACATCCCAGTCCTCTTGCTAACTGTTATGGGTGTGGCCTTTGTGCGCCCAGGTGCTGAACATGTATGGCAAAGTGGTAACGCTGAAGCACCAGGCGGTGACGAAGAAGAGAGACAACCGGCACGCTGTGGCTCTTGACTCGGAGCAGAACAACATCCAAGTGAAGGATATCGTCAAGGTTATTGATGGTCCCCATTCGGTACGTTTTGTCCATTTGATTGCTACAGAAATTTTGTATTAAATATTGTTGGAATTTTACCATTTACGGATTAGTTTCTATCACTCTTCTGACATTATTTCAAGACAGACTAAGCATTTTTTTATTGAGGCAATTTTTTTATTATTTTGTTTAAATCAAGAACCACATATAAAGTATGCCTGACTGTAATATCTTTGAACTTTTTAAAAAAAAATTGGTTATTCTGGTTTGAAATTTGATTACACTTTCAATTTGTTATTTAAATGAATTGAGAACCAAATGTGATCGATACATGTTGCAAAGAAGACCTCGATGTGATATCCTCGGATCTTGTAGAATTTTGTAATTAAGCCTTGTTCCCTTCAGAAGCAAACGCCTAACATGTGCTGGAGGATTGCCCAGGGAAGCCTGAGAGAGTGGATAACAGGATTGGTCATCGGTTTGGTTTGTCTGCTGTGGCAGGGCCGAGAGGGCGAGGTGAGGCACCTGTACCGCAGCTTTGCGTTCCTGCACTCAAAGAGGCTTGTGGAGAACGGAGGCATGTTCGTGTGCAAGACTCGGCACGTGGTGCTGGCTGGTGGGGCCAAGGTAGGAATCTTCTCATTCGTTGTGTTTGGTTTCTGTCGTTGTTTTACTGCAATGGCACCTGTTTATTGTTCCAGAGAGGAATGCACTATGCAAATCTGACGGGTTTGAGTTCATTGCATATTCGGATAAATCCCACACAACAGTATTGTTGTGTACTAATGTGATGTGATTTTCTGACTTTGAGAAGTTACAATGGGCCACATAAAACTGTATTATAGTATTAAAAGCATATGCGTGTAATACCGCATTGGGATATATTTTCTTGGAGATACTATATACCATGTGGCCGTGGCTCACAAAATAAAGCATCTATGATTTTTTCATTGAAGAAAACGAGGTTGTACAGTGCTACGATTTTGTACTTTTGGTTGATGTCTTCACTTACATTTGCTGCCCTTGTCCACTCTGTGCAGCCGAGAGATGTGACCAACTTTTCAGTCGGGACATTTGCCCCCAAAAGCCCTCGCCTCGCCAGTCCTATGCATCCCAGCGGAGGAGGTGGGTGCAACAACTTTTTACATCTTAATCAACAAATGAATTGGTCAACACAGCTGTGTTGACTTGCAAGACCCTGGAGTTGAATCTACATTGCTATGTTTGATTTTTCTTTGGCATCTTGAATGGCACAGGAATGCAGAGAATGCAGCAGAACATGGGCCGTGGGAGAGGCCGCAGAGACACGGAGCTCATTGGGCAGACGGTGCGCATCACCCATGGCCCTTACAAAGGTAACGGATGTGTATTATGAAAGAAACTAAAAAGAGGGCTCAAGTTTTAGAAATTATGTCTGATAAATGGTATACAACCCTTTATCAGCCCATTGGTAGATTAAGGTCTCCAGACATTGTGTTGAATGTGGAAGTGTTGTGACCTTAAGTCACCTCGCTGGTTAATGTTTGCTGGTTAATGGCCCAGGACAGATATCACTCGCCACTGATGTTTTCCTTGGCTGGGAATCAAAATTACGTCACCATTTTTAGAGCAATACACTTAACTGTTCCACCACCGCTCGTCTGAAACAAAGATGGGTCATGAATGTCACAAGAGCTGCCTTGGCAGGCGCACGTGAGTGCACATCATGTGCAATGCGTGTAAATGTGGGTTCATTACGATGGCCAGTTGCATGAGCAGCTGTTGCAAGAGGTGTTGCACTCTCTCCTCAGGATACATTGGTGTGGTCAAGGACGCGACGGAGTCGACCGCTCGTGTTGAGCTGCACTCAACGTGCCAGACCATTTCAGTGGACAGGACCCGCCTCCATTCTATGCGGTGCGTTTTGTTTGTCTTATCGAATACATAAACCGCACTGTTGAGGGAAACATACTCTTTGCATATGTACACACATTTGTAATAGACATCAAAGACATTACACAGCTTGCTGAGACATTGATCACATCATGCCATCATAAGCAAATTAATATTCATATTACAGTTTTTTCACCAAAGCAAAACATTTTATTTCACAATGAATCATTTACAACCATTTTGAATCCACTGTTGAATTAATTTCTTCCCACACCGTGGTGGTTATATGACCTCGCTTGCCAGAAGTTTTATCTGTGGTCAAGAATTGACCTCTAGTCGTCAGTTTCATAGCACAGTGCGCGTGCTAACTACTGCCAACACTTCCTCCCATTTACTGTAGAGGTGGTGTAAAACAAAATATCTGGTCATTAATTTTTCACGAGGTGAGCATTACCTCGTGTTACCATGAATCATATTTTATATTTACTATCAACTACTAACCACCATAGTTTCACCTCTTTCACCACCACATAAGTCTGTTAAATCTTTCATATTGTATGAGCAGCTTGTTTGTGTGGTCCATGTGCATGTCTAGGGATGGGATCAGGAGGACTGGCCAGACATCCACGTATGGTCGCACACCCATGTATGGCTCCCAGACTCCGATGTATGGGTCTGGCTCACGCACGCCAATGTATGGATCGCAGACGCCCCTGCATGATAGTGGTAAGCCCTGTGTACATGTGGTGTTTTTTTCATTTGTAACTTTAATGAAGCTTTGAAGACTGCTATAATAGGTGTGGCTTATAATAACGTTTGCTATAGCTTATGAAATAATAAAATCGTACATTTTATGCAGTGCCAGCTGGCAATTATGGAACACGTCTGCATGTGCAAAGTCAGTTTTCTTTTTATTTAGCATTTTGCTCTGTGTTTTGATAACTGAAGTTAGTAAATGAAAATATCAATTAAATTACAAGATATATTTTTAGTTGCGTATCCTTTCCCAATTTTAACGTGCGATGTTTAATGTAGCCGGCAACAGGACGCCGCACTATGGCTCCCAGACACCACTGCACGATGGGAGCCGTACACCGGGACAGAGTGGAGCCTGGGATCCCAGCAATGCTAACACCCCATCCAGGTACATTGAGTCACTGGTACTTCATTGTGTCAAGAACAACAGTGGTGATGAAACAGGAGTGTAGTGTACATTGAGCATTTTGCTATAAAATGTAAAGCCAGTTCAATATCTCTTAGAGGTTAATTTTGGCATCCACCAATTTGGATACCCGTTTCCACAACTTGGGGAATTTAGATTGTTAAGTTGTCAACTCGGAAGTGTTTGAATGTTTTGCAGAATGTATTTAATAATAAATTATGTATCCAGGAAAGACACAGACTTTTAGGACTTTGTCATGATAATTATGTATTGTGATGTTTGTGTATTTCCACAATTAGTATTTTGCTTTTGGCAGGACACCACAGTACCCAGAAAAAAACATGCATGTTATTGGATGACTTTCAAAATATGCACAAATTTATTAGGTCTCCTGGCTTCCTACATGTTGTAGGTTGGGAGTTCACATGTATGATCATCTCCGTGTAAGCCACTAGCTCCACAGGTGTGCGACACCATGCTCGGTGACTTGAAGAAGCTGGAGAGTGTGTGACAGTTTTCTCTGTTCGTGTTTAGGCAAGATGACGATTTTGAGTACACATTCGATGAGCCATCACCATCTCCACAGCCCTATGGGGGCCAGTCCACACCGCAGACGCCAGGGTACACAGATGTGCCCTCCCCTCAAGTCAACACCACCTACAACCCGCAGACGCCTGGCACACCGGCCCTGTGAGTCGTCTTACGCTGAGCACCCAAAGCCCACACGTACACTTTACATGTAAAGATAGCGATTATGCTCTGTGTACATTCGTTGTGGCGGTTATGAAATCTAGGTATCTATGCCCTTAAAATGTATATCGCAGGTATTTCCATCAACTGCTCCAGACAATTTGAAATGATTAACTGCACATACTTGAGTCGTTATTTCGTTGCTTACATCTTACTCTTGGTAATTGAAGTGTGATGAGCAATCATATATTAAAATAATATTTTTTTGTCAACCGCAGTCAAAGCAGGTCATCGAGTGGGGCAACAGTATGTTGATCCTTTAATGATTTCTTGCTATGTTTTTTATATGAAATTAAAACATGTTTAGAAGTTGCCTAAAAGTCAATCGATTTGATAATTTCATATCTTATAATTCCCATGCAGCATACAGCTCATAGCACTTGTAATGTACTAAACAAGGACCAGTAATAACATCTTTTCAACCTTCCCTTTTAACATGTGTGAAGGTACAACACGGATCAATACTCCCCGTACCCGACGCCCTCGCCGCAGGGCTCGTACCATCCGACGCCGAGCCCACAGAGTTTCCATCCAGCACCCAGCCCCATGGGTTACCAGAACACGCAGTCACCTGCCAGCTTCCATCCGACTCCATCTCCCATGGCATACCAGGTGAAGATTGGGAGTGCGACAATTCACAGTCCACATTTTCCCGTTTGAGATGACTTTACAAGTGAACCTTATGGCAGGACCCGAATAAACGGAAGTCAAAAATCGTAATTAATAAAAAAAAAATTGTGGACTCCGTCCCACTGCGCACATAAACGCCGCGACCCGCCTGGCACGGATCATTCTGTTGTCATGTCCAAGCGCAGCGAGGACGGAATACGCAGAAGAAACAAAACTTTGAAACGTTGATTAGCGCATCGTGTAGAGCTCGTCGAGAGGAATAGATCGCCGTGTCGTTTATGCGAGAGCAGTTTATGCGAGAGCCGGGGGCTTATGGGACCCCGGGGTCCCGCCATAAGGTTCAAGTGCACTTCTACCTATAGACTATCACGCTCCCAATAGCCTTCTGAGAAAGTTAATCGTAATAGTTTAAGTTGCACACAGCCATTGCTTGTGTGGATTTCCTTACGACTGAGATGTCTGGCATTAGTATATCGATTTTCCACTGCGATCAATGATCGATGTCAGTGGATAGGAGTGTTGCGGAACTGCTCGAGTTTTAACAAACATCACGATGCCTCCTGCTGCTTCACAGTCCAGCCCCAGCCCGAGCCCGCTGGGCTACAGCCCCATGACGCCGGGCGCAGGCTCGCCAGCCGGATACAACCCGCTCACACCAGGCTCCGCCATCGACCCCAGCACGGCCGATTGGCACACCATCGATATCCTAGTGGGCGTGCGCGACAGCTCGCCTGATACCCAGCTTGTGGGGCAGAAGGGAGTCATACGCAGCATCTCGGTGAGTAACCCACTTCTCTCCCCCACCCCCAACCTCCTGTTTTTTTTACAAGCTTTGGTATCACATCTCACTAAAGCCACTATTTTTTTGCTACTGATGAGGATTGTATATTTTGAAAGTGTTTAGCATGGGATGTAAAGCTATTTTATAGTAGGTTGACCCTGCCCTATGAGTAACATTCATTAACCATTAGACTGTATTATGGGGGCCCAAAGTAGGTTTTTGGGTTTTTTTTATTGGTATAATCATAGACTTGACTATATTTGTTTGATATTTCAGCAATTCAGCCCTTCTTAAACATCTTGAGTATTTACATGAGCCACCCATCCAGTTATGTATATTTTAGTTGGAGCGTTTGCCAACTTTGTCTGGTTTGAGTGCTGACTGTATTTCATGAAGGTACAGTAAAGACTAGAATCAAGCATGTGTTGCGATGCAAACGCCAACACCTATTTTTGTAATTGTCTGGGTTATTTGGCAAGCGCTGGAGTGCTTCATTTAGATAGCGTTTGTCTGAAAGCACCTCTCGGTAGTTCAGTAATTAAACTGTTTTCCACTAGATATTGACACGGTGGCATTTGTGAATGTTTTCTGTTTTATTTAATAAAGGCAAAATGTAAACATGAATCATCTAATCTGTATAAATTGTTCCGCTCAAAATGTGCCCCAACCGGAGATTAAGCCACCTTGTTTAGTCGTAACTAGAGTGCCAAGCCTAACGTTTGCAGCTGGTGCAATGTCAGGATGTCAGGTTTTATAGCCCTCGTATAGTTCATAGTTTTATATCCTTCTGACAAGTGAGAGCAGGAGTAGGGGGCCAACAAGTTATATTCCTCATTCCATCTCAAACGGCCCCAAACAACCTTATCCAGTACTTGCGAAGAGACTAACTCAAGAGCTCTTATTGTTTGACTGATATTTGTTTTATTCCTTTTTCAAGTATTTTGAGGTTTTGGTCATACTCAAAATGGTTTTCTTTTATGGCTAGCTTGCATTTGTTTACAATAGCCAACTTGTTATTGTCTAAAGGCTCAAAGGCCAGACAACACACCATTGTATAGGTTTTATAGGCTAATATTTACCATCTATTCATAATACAGGATTTTGGGGTTAGATCACGTAAATATATAAATGTGGTGTTAAACCCGCCACCACCCGACACAGCCAACTAGTAAGGTTTGTCACGTAAACAGAACGTGGCCAATTCGTCACTAGTACAGCACACCGGTGTGTTGGAGAGCCAAGCCACAACATTTCCAATCTGAGTTCGATGTTACGCCAGTAGTTACAACTAGCTTCATCAGGCGACTGCCAGATTTGTGGCGAAATCCTCCTGTTCGGTTCCTAAAATAGTGGCAGAACATGCATGCCAACAAGGACACTCAATTTATTTTGAAGTTCTGTGCAAATCTAGTTCCTCCTGGCCAAGACTAATTAGATAATCTATAGAATTGAGAGAAGTAAAAAATAATTTAACCGTTCCGATATTCACAGACTTAGTGTTGCTTGGAAGCGAATCATCAAATAATATAATACATTTTCCTTTGAAAAATAAATAATATAAATTCCTGCAGTCACAAAAGCTTTAAGTCAAAATATAAAACATTGTTCAAATGCATGCCTATACTGGATGTATTTTATTCATTGTCAGCTTAACAGGCCACAACCTGCTGATGATACTCGGTTAAATCGGTTGGTTTGAGGACATTCGGTTAAATCCTTGATGTGACAATCGCTACTGGGTTACGCCGATTATGAAGGACTGTTGCCTTGAAAATTAAACTTGATTTCATTTATATGATTAAACCCAATTGTCTTTTTATGTGAATGAGTGGTATCAGACTTTGTGAATGTAAAATGTATTATTAATCACTGTTCCCCTTCTCTCTGCAGGGTGGAATGTGCTCCGTTTACCTGCCTGACAGCGACAAAGTAGTGAGCATTGCCAGTGACCATCTAGAGCCAGTTATCCCTGCAAAATATGACAAGGTAAGAAAATATGTAGTCTGCGTGAGCAATCGAGTGTGTTCAGCAAGGGCTTGACATGAAAAATGTTGAGAGAATGAGCAATAAAATTCAACTAAGTTGAATATCCACAACTCCTTGTATCCACATGTTGTGCAAAGAAATCATCCTGTTATCCGTGGGTTATTTGCATTTTGTTATTCTCAGATAAGACGAGTACATTTTAAGATAACCCTGCGGGTAACAGATAACAGTATCTGCGGTATTGGTCCCCCATAGCACTTGGGATAAGAGGAGTTCCGTAGGTTTGTTTATTAATTGTTTTCATCTTATTTATAATTACATTAGAATAAAAACACAAACATTTAATATTGGTTCCCAAACATTCACAAACCTGCAACGACTCGCGTGGTCAAGTATGGGTCACGGTGAGGCCTTCGTCTCGAAGTAGACTGATAAAGGTCTGTAAGTTGGTAAAAAAAAACATTTACATATCGATAAGATATACAAAGTTACGTGACCAAGGGTTTAATTTTGACAATCGGTTTGTTATATAGAATGAACGAGACTTTTTTTAATTGAGGTGTGCATAGATTTTTTTTTCCATCTTCTCTTTTGCAACTTCAACGACCATTTGGGTGCTTTTGGTTCCAGGTCAAGGTGATCCTGGGCGAAGATCGTGAAGCAACTGGGACTTTAATCAGCATCGACGGAGAGGATGGCATCGTGCGCATGGAGCTGGACAACCAGCTTAAGATCCTTAACCTGCGCTTCCTGGGCAAACTGGAGACCTAACCCAGCTGTGCCCCCACACCGAAGCAGGCGGCACATCGGTTTGTGAACATAGAAATGTGAGTGGGTCATAGCCCCACAAATGTTTAGGTGGTCCCCACTCTCTCCCCAACTGTTCCGATTCTTACTTAGTGTTGCAATAACAAAGGACATGTGATTGTGACAGCATTTCAGAAGCACTTCCTTGCAATGCACCAGTAAATCTGATAAAGAGCATTTTTGGAAGGTATTGTCCAGTTTATTGGACAATACATGGCCACACTTTTTAAAACTCATAGTTATGCCTGATTTTTCCTTTTTCAGATCTTATATTTTTCAGAGCCATTATAATGCAGTTTCAAAATATGCTCTTGTAATATTTTGATTTCTTACCTGGTCTTGTATTAAATTGCAAATGTATACAATGTACGGATTATGGTGTGGACAGTCCTGAGGCCACACATTATATTCAAATCGACTTTGTCAACTCATGTCCATCTAATTGCTTGGGTTGTCCAAATTCCCAACTTATGTGTTTATGTATTTGTGGTTGATATGCACCACGGAATATAGCTCCACAACTTTTTTCATTTTACCCTTATTGTACACGAGACATAAATATGTTCAGATTGGGGTGAGTGGGAACATGGTTGTTGTAAAGACTAAACAGTTGGCAAACTTGTTTATAAAACATATCCGAGCATGTTTGCCAAAAGGTCCTTGTTTGATAAATTTATGTTCAGAGCTTCAACATTTTGATTACAGCTTTGGTCGTGACCTTGCTTGTTTAACAAGCACTGATCTTATGTTGAAGCAGAAGTATTTGTTCCTTTGAATATTGCTTGCTTTCAAGTTCATTTGTGTTTGCATCAAATAATTGCAAGCCACATTAACATTTAACGTGTGAACATTTCTCTTTCTATTGCCAGTTTGATATTGAAATAGAATACTTGTCTTGATGAAAGTCTAATGGGAAAACCTGCAATCGAAGACATAGCAATGATGCAATTATCAGTGGTATGTTGCATTTAAATTGTTCTCAGAAATGTCACCATACAGTTCATAAGGGAGTACATAATTGTGTAAGTTAATTACATTTGGGAAGCATTGTTCTAAACAAATATAAACTGAAAGCATGGTCCACTTGCATTATGGTTCATCTCCCAGAAACAGTGCCTGCTGAAAAGATGCCATTTGTTAGAATGAGATACATTCAATGAAAGTACGTTGCAAAATAGTTTGTGTAATTACCGAACAGTACACTGCAATAGTTTACCCGGAGGTTAAAACAGTTTCTGTAAATGTTGCAGTGCGACTAAAACCGAACTAAATTTCAATGTCCAGTTTAAATTATCAACTAACCATTGTAGAAATAGGTGCCATTTTATTTTAGAATAGTCTTGTATTTAGAGCTGTAATTCACATGATTTTTCTTTTGACATGTAATCGTGTGCTCTGTTATTTGCTTATATTGTACCAGTGGTAGTAGCCATTAACCCTACGTGTAATATTGTTAAAATACAGCATTTATGTCACAGAAGTTGCAACATTGTAAAATTCGTCCCGATACTGTTTGAAAGCAAGTACAGTAAAGTGCTTTGGCCGTCTAATATGTTGAACATGGTGAGCTGTAATTAACCTTGGTTAAGTCTGTTCACTTATAACTCTGGATGTATAATAAAACAATAAAACACATCTTGACAAGCGGTGTGATGTTAATCGATAGTATAATTATTCTGTGATGCGTTCAGTTTTTCCCCAAATCGTGAAGTGCACATACTGTGACAATCGCCCACAATGCGCCCGATCCCGTCTCACCTCTTCAGTTAAGCAGGGTTTGAATCTGCAAAGTGCTTGGATGAGTGACCACCATAGCCAAAGGGAAGGTGTATGCTTTGCGTATTCGAGCAGTACGGCCAAAGCGCACAGTTGTGTCTGCCGCCTTCAAAGTGCACCTTGCACCTTTCAAAGAATTCCGAATGAGGCGTTTATTGTGGATGTCCCCGTTTATTCCACTTTGTTCGCACAGCGGTAGCGTTCCTCCGGGTCTGGGTTTAAAATCCTCGTTTAATGGTGACAGCAGTGGAGTCTCCGAAGGGTTGGTTTGGATCTGGGATGCAAGAAGTCGTGGGTTCGATACCCCGACCCTGATGGCTGTTGTATATTTGGAGTTTGAATGTTTCTCTCCCCGTGGTCGCGTGGATTTTTTTTCTCCGGGTCCTCCGGGTTTTCCCTCCACATTTAGAAACGTGCGTTTAGAATATTTGGCTGCGAAACATTTCCACATGATGAGCCACTTCGTTGAGCTATCATTTGTAGCCAGGTCGCTTCTGAAAAATAACTAATAGCTCAATGGGCTTTACCGAGTAAATAAAATAAAAGTTTAGTTTTAGTTTATTTATTTTAGTGATTTTCTTTCCTACACTTTGCGTTCTGCTCGGGTTTTATTTTTATGTTTGTGGTAACTTTCTGACCCGCCGCGACTGGACATCTGTAAAAAAAAGCTTCATATCTCATGACATTTCTCCAGTCTAAATAAAGAATGAGTGAAAACAAGAGCTTCATCGCCCTTCGGATTTCTCCAGTCTCAATAAAGATTGTGATGGCGAGGAGACGACGTGGGTCCTGTCTCCCACAGCAAGACCAAGACGGCAACGTGTCGCGTGGTGACGTCACCCCCCCCCACCATCTCCACCCCCCCCACCATCTCCACCCCCCCCACCATCTCCACCCCCCCCACCATCTCCACCCCCCCCACCATCTCCACCCCCCCCACCATCTCCACCCCCCCCACCATCTCCACCCCCCCCACCATCTCCACCCCCCCCACCATCTCCCCCCCCCCACCATCTCCCCCCCCCCCCACCATCTCCACCCCCCCCCCCACCATCTCCACCCCCCCCCACCATCTCCACCCCCCCCCCCCACCATCTCCACCCCATCATCTCCCCCCCCCACCATCTCCCCCCCCATCCCCCCCACCATCTTCACCCCCCCCACCCTCCTCGTGGGCGGTGCCACCCCGGAACGTGTTCCGCGTGCTGCACGCGGCACTTCACGCCTTTGGTTCCGGGTTGCCGTCGTCAGCCGGTGCGGGCGGGCGGGCTGCGTGAGCTGCGTTAACGCGCCAGGGCTGCGTGGCGACTTGTCGGGGTTTAGTTTATCAAGTCTCTCTACCTGCCGTTGCCTTTTTAGCGGATTTTACACACACACACACATACGTTTACTTTGGTAGTGTATTTATTTTAAGTTTAATTATGTAAGGAGGAAAAGTGTTTGAGCAAGCCCCGTGGGGATATCGAGCCGTGTTGTAGTTTTATCATTCGACGTGGCTGCCCGTGTACAGTGGGACGAGCTTGGGACGCATGCGGGTTTACAGTGGGAGCCCTGTGAGCCCTGCCAGCGGCTCTCTCTGTCGTGCTCAGCAGCAGCAGCACCACCATCACCAGCAGCAGCAGCAGGGCGCCTTGCTGCGTGTGAACGCACGGGGTAAGCGGGGAGGCACGACACGGCCCCTCTGGCGGGTGAGCTGCTGTGAGGAGAGGGAGGGAAGCCTCAGCCCAGTGGGGTTTGTCCCAGGGTAGGGGAGGGTGTCGCAGGTGATGAACTTGGTTGTCCACAAAGGATTTACCCACGGTAGAGTCAGTCCCATCCCTGGCGAAGTGGACCCTGACTCGGGTGTAGTGAGCCCCACAGCCACTTACAGGGCCGTACAGGGTCAGTTTCACATCTATTGGGTTGTTTATCGTCAGCCTTGCTCAAGCTGAGCCTCCAGGTGGGTAGTGGGTGCCAGCTCGGGTAGAGTGGGACCTCGGTAGAGTTCCAGCTAGACGACGTTCCCAGGTAGAGTGGAGTGGAGTAAACCTACCCGAGGTTGGGTGAGTTCCACGCAGAGTGCAGCTCGGGTAGAGTTGGGTTCCCCATCGCTCTCAAAGTGAATCTCGTCCCAGCAGGACGGAGTGGTACCCCCCCACCCCTCACCCCTCAGGGCCGTGATGTTGACGCGTCCATTCCGTCCGTGAGCTCCACCACGAGGCCCCTTCGGGGTGGCGAGCCGGACGGCGGCAGAGATGAAGGCGAACCGCAAGGCGGGTAAGAAGCTGTCTGCGGACGCCTGGGAGCAAGAGTCGTACGAGGACCGGCAGGAGAACGAGCTGGAGGTGCTCACGGCCATCTACGGCAGCGAGTTGACCGACCTGAGGAAGCAAGACCCATGGAAGGTGCCGTAGCAGCCCAACCCGCCCGCGCGTTGTGCTGCTCTTTGGGCCCAGCTGTGATGTTGCGCGCCTGTCAACCTGTCAACCCACACGGTTCACTCCGTATTCTTGTGCGGGGAAGTTGAGTTTGCAGGTCCATACGGCGTACAGACGTTTTCATACGGGCAACTTTTGTGTCTATTTGTGTTTCTCCCTTGCGATGGGACTTTGTAGAGTGAACGTTGAGATGTATAAGGGGCACGGGGTGATCAATGAGGTCTGAGTTGGTCTGTAATGAGGTAGGCACTGATCAGGGGTTGACAGCTGGTGGGGTGTTTTGGGGAGGTGTGGCAGCGGTGTGTTGTTTTTCGGCATGGTGTCCCGACGTTTCGCTCCACGCCCCACCCACGTGCTGGGAGCTCCTTCTGAATTGAACACGTCACTTTCGATCAAAGTACAGGATAGAGTTTGCCGGCTACTGTTGGTGCTGTTGTTATCAACGCCGAGCCACGCGCGGTACAACCCGAGTACACACATCACAGCGGACACAGCGCAACCGCGAACACCCATTTACCACACTCGTTGATAGCTAGACATAAGATTCCATTTCATGGTATGATTGTGTATTTAAATAAACATTGTCCACTCCGGTGCATTGTGGTCTCCCACTTTGTGGGACCTCAACGACCCGTGACCTGCGGGTGAAACTGCCCCCACAGGCCATAGTAACGTGGAATTTCCACAGCTGACACAGGGTCATCCGTGGAGTTAGCAACGCCCAGCAATCATTTGCTAATGCAGAGAGACATTACATCATCACTGGTTTTTGGGCATGAATCATGGCCATGTTGCATGTGTGCCCGATTGAACATCTTTCGCACCCTACGTAGCTAACCGTGCGAATCGGAGGTGCGGGGTCATGCTTACATTACAGGAGCACATATTACAATCTTATTTGTATCTTTCGATTCTTATATCTCGTTTGTACATTTTATTCACTCATAGATTGAATGCACCATTGGCCTACCGTTTGCGCATCATTACCACAAAACGTAAATAAAATAATCTATAAATCACAGTACATGACACCAGTATTGGTCTTTATATAAAAAAAAAAACTATTCTGTAATGGGAAAACTAGGTTTCACAACTTTAAAAAATGCGTTTTACTTTTAAATCAGCCGAGTCAAGCGAGGGAATGTGCCCAAGAGGACATCTACCGCAAATGTAGAAAAATGAAATTGGCTTGCGTGCAGGCTGGGTGAATTATCGCAGGACTGTGAAAGATAGCGATGTCTTGGGAAGCCCTTCATCCAGCAGGGCATTGATCATGGCCAATGAGAATGATGAAGCCGAGTTATTTTCTCAACTTATTGGAAACCCGGTGAAAGACAAATCTCGGTGTCTCCCCGTGTGTTGGTGGTGGTCGTAGCGATCAACGCGTTGAGTTTTCCTGTTTCTGCAGGTGCGCCGCCCGCCACAGGTGTGCATCTCACTGGCACCCCACGATAGCGCAGGAGGTGCGTGCTACGTGACTGTGGACCTCACAGTCAGCTGCCCTCCACGCTATCCGGACGAGTGAGCACCAATGCTGCACTTCACTTAGGACACAGCCCACAACACTCCCGCTTAAAGCTGTTCAGTTAAACCATGTTCACACTGATAAGCTCAGGCTGGTTACCATTACGCATTGAAGGTTGCTAGAGCAACCTCCTTCAGGTATTTATTTAAAAAGTGAACTGGCAGCCATTCAGGGTTGGGGTTCCACAAAAGAAGGATTCGCTATGAACTCCGAAGCAACGGTCACACACAACTGGACACAACACATGGTGCTTGCATTTAGCTAAGCTCCGTTGCCGTGGTGTGAACATGTTTCACGTCACAAAAGACACTTGACATTCACTTATCCTAATGATCATATTTTATACTTTTAAAGCACCTTTCACCCAGAGGCCACAAAGTGATTAATTTATATATAAAAGATAAAAGCACGCAGGGTATTTATAATAAAAACAACTGTGTGAACGCACACCTAAGTGGTAATTACTTTGTGTGGTGCACATGAAGTGATCTGACGTGAACCCGACATAAGCCGTTGTACGTTTTACTTTTCTTGTAGGCTCCCAGAAATTGAGCTGAACAATGCCAAAGGCCTGTCCAATGAGAGTGTGAAAGAGCTGCAAGCCCAGCTGACATCCCTGGTATCTGAACTGCGTGGAGAGGTAAAAACCTGCACATGTCACGAGTGCATGTGTGTTCGGAGGGTCGGCTCACAGATGTTTGTGTGGCAGCAGAATGCAACACACTGCAATTTTAATTTATAAAGTATCCAAATATGACTGTTTTGTTTGATTACGGGATAACGATAAATATGATGCATTTAAATAGTTTTCTTGATTTATGTTTGGACGTCTGGATTTGGTAGAAATTGTTCCAGTATGTAGTCGGCACCGCTCAATAATGCTAGTATCATTTATTTTGGTGCCATTAGTCAAGCCTTCGTGACACACTACAGTACTTGAAAGCTTTATCGAGACAGATTGAGATATATTTGGTTCACCCGCTGTCAATTGGCAAAGAGTATATGTGCTAAACATGTGTTGCCTTGCGTTTGCAAGGTGAAGGTTGCCCTTTGGTCATATTGTCGCAACCTCTGTGTTCGTGTGCTTCTGGCTTCACAGGTGATGATCTTTCAGCTGGCCCATCACGTAAAGAACTTCCTGATCGACCTCAACGTGCCACCGCCGTGTTCTTTCTACGAGGAAATGCTGCGCAATCAAGCATTGCAGCAACAGAGGCTGGCTCAGGAGCAAGAGACGGCGTTCCGTGAAAAGCTGCAACAGGAGGAGAGTGAGGTCAGTGCTGCCCATGCCACAGCTGCAAATAGCGATGCAGCACCATTGACATTAGCGTCAGTCGTGATTTGCTGCTGGATGGAGGCCTCCCCAAGTCGTTTCCGTTTCTCACAGTTACGTAATGTAGGCATCCGTTTAGCACTTACATGAGGTTTAGGCCATGTTAATGAGATAATAGACTTCAAAGTTTAACTGTTGTCACCAACATGGCACTCGTGTGCGCTTCAATGAAACGTTAATGCAGTGGCTTCACTGGAGCTCGATAATGGAAAACCTGACTAACACGACAGTGTTGACTTATTAAGGCATCTTCAGCCACGGTATGTATCTACAAGTATAAAGGATTTTTTATTGAGTTATGTATGCCTTTAAATAAACTTCTGACATGTTTGTATTAGAGTAATTATTATCCATGATGGACTTTTATATCAATAACTTGATACTGAAATCGATATATATATAAAAGTTAGTAGTTTTGTGCGTGTGTCACAGTAACGCTCTTTCCGGCCTGTTGATTGGCCAAAACAAAATGCTGTATACAGGAGATAATAGTATGATGTGTGATGTTATGAACAACCTCATACGTTTGGTCAGGGTAATGGAACCCCTCGGCTATAAATTGTATCCATGTCAGTCGGCATTGTGTTTGTTGTACGTATTGGTGAGTTAATTTGAGCTTTGGATGATCGGAGCTTTTTGTTTAAAGTGATTAGCAAAGAGAGAACCCTGGTGCTCATTGAAAGTGGGAATATAAATAAATAGATCTTTAGCTTATTTAAATCATCGCACCTACATAGCAATAACTGAGAATGGTTTAGGTCACCAGCTACAAACTGCAGTGACGATTACTGTAAGATTCTGGTTGAAAAATGTTAATCCATTGTGTAGATATTGAACATGTGGGTTGGGAGTGGGGATGGCAACAGTGATTTTTTTTTTGTCATTTAACTTTGCATTATGGTTAACACAAATAACACATTGCTATTAATCTGTTCAACTAAAAACTATGAAACTAAACAATTATGATTTTACCAGGTCAGACCCAATGAGCTATATAGCTCATTTTTAGAAGCGACCTGTCCACAAATGATAGTTCAACGAAGTGGCTGATCATGTGGAAATGTGTAGCAGCCAGATACTCTTAAACGCATGTTTCTAAATGTGGAGGACCTGGAGAAAAATCTATGCGTCCAATGTGGAGAGCATGCAACCTCCAAATATACAGGCGTCAGGATCGGAATCGAACCCACGACCTTTTGTATACCAGGTAGTTAACATCTTGCCACTGTGGCGACCAGGCTGTAATGTTGACATGCCTGCTCATCCTGGGATGTGTCTCTAATGCCAGATGCCTGTTGTCAATGCCATGTTCCCATTGCTATATAATACGAGTGTAACAGTTTGCGCCTTGGCGATTCGATGTGCCGTCACAGTTCAAGGTCTCATTTTCTTCCACTGTGGTGAATGTAGCAGCCTCTTGATAAGTCAATTATCTCCATTACTTACACAGCCCTTTGTCAGTGAAGTGCTGGGAATAAAGCTCAGGCTGCTGAGTTCATAGCACAGTACACAAATCACTGCACCCCCCCCCCCCCCCCATATGAGGTGTGTGAATTGAAATAATGGATTCTTGGAATAGTTTTGAATTGATGAATCAATGCATCATTACACGTCTGTTGAATACCCATTGTTGTCAGTGTGTGTTTGGTCGTATGTTGTGATCTTGTGTTTTTAACCAGAAACGTGCAATTGATCATGAACTCATGCGACGAGAGGAAGAGAAGAGAGAGGAGAGGAAGAGGAAGGAATTGGCTAAGCAGGTGATTGCAGTATTTAAACAAAATGTTTTATTTCCTGTTTATTAGCAGTCTACGGTAGTTACTGGGTTTCAGTTGGAAGGAATCTAATTGTTGATTCCATGCAAATGGCCTGTCCAGGGAGCAAAATGAAAATGTATTTTGTAATATTTTAAAATATTGGCATTCGGTCCTGAAAACCTGTTCTAACAGTGGATAGCATGAATGTTCACAAACTTTCCGGCAATGTATGTGGTTTTTTCATGTTCCGTGGCGACAGTTTATTTGGAATTGTGGGTTGTGAAAAATGATGGGCAGGCATGTGCATGTCTGTAAAGAATGTAGCTGTTAGCGTGTGTGCATTAAACAAGATGCAAAGCTGTGGGTGGAAAGGGCAGTGATGCGAGTGATTGACGGCTTTACTGCTGCAAACACATTCTCTGTGTGTGTCCATCTCTGTGTGTGTCCACCGTAGGTCGAGCCGCAGGGGAGATATTTGTAATGTGGGAAAAGTTTTCAATTAGTCAAATAATTTTCTCATAATTTTGTTAAATTTCCACGAAAATGTTATATATAAAAATAAAGATTAGTTTTACTGTCATGTGACAATCTCATCGCAAAGGCTTATGGAAAAGTGCACCCACTAAATGTATTAAGAATTGAAGTACCACTTTAAGGATGTTTCAGGAGTGCTTTGATGAAGCTATTTCTGAGCCCTTTTTCTGATGCACGCGGCACCCTGCGAAATTTACGGATGTATGATTCATCCTGTGACATGATGCCAATAGCACAGTGGAGTAAGTTGTGGGAAAAAGACATAAAAGAGGTGCACTGCTCTTGACTTGCCATCCCAGATCCAAGCAGGATGGGAGGTTGACATGCTTGATGCAACCTGCAGGATCCACCAAGCCTCAGTCAAGGCACTAGATTATATTTACATACCACTGTCGTCATTATCGGCTGTAACCAACTCTTAAACTAAAACTCTTTTTATTTTACCAGGTAAGGCTCACTGAACTATATAGCTCCTTTTCAAATGCGACCTGGCCACAAATGAGAGCTCAACGAAGTGGAAATTTATAATAGCCAAGTACTCTAAACGCATGTTTCAAAATATTGAGGGAAAAATCGGAGGACCTGGATAAAAATCCACGCTACTACGGGGAGAGCATGCAAACTCCAAATATCCAGGCGTCGGGGTCGGGGACCGAACCCATGATCACCTGTATACCAGGCGACCATGGCACAGCAACCCACTGCCAGATTAGGCCTCTCCAAGCTTTCTCACTATCCTGCCACCATGCCTCGTCAAATGTGTATGGAAGTGCATGTATCATTATTTATGTTATGTTCCTGGCTGTGCATCACTCAGCAGGAGATGCGCGAGGGAATGGCAGGCAGCCCCACGAATGACGGTGGCGTGAGCGGCCAGCCATCACGGAAACCAACCGTGGGGTCTGGGGAATGGAGCGAGGGCGAGGGCTCAAGTCGCACGCGGAGCCGCTCTGCGAGCCGCTCCAGGTGCAGCCTCGCAATACGCGCACATGCGCTCACGAGCCTCGCTGCTGAGCCCTGCTCACCCTTATACTCTCCTGTGTGTGTGTGTGTGCCTGAGGTTTTTAGGTTCATTGTTATCCAGTGGTAGCATATTCAGGCAAATTGTGTGAAAAGCTGTCAAAAAGTGACAAGACTTTATTTGGCGATGGGGGTAGTAGGCCTACGTACTTTCGGAGTAAGCTGTTTGGGATGGAAAATACTAGCCAGCGATGCCTTAACTTAGCCCTTGCCACACTAACCAGACTCTAGCCCAAACCCTAGTTGTATTCACACTTGCCAACAAGATACTGGTCTTACTCTAGCCCTAACTGCATTTGCTGTCTTAACGCGATTCCTTGCCCTAGCTTCAGTCACACTAGCCAACCATGCCCTATCCCCGAGCCCTAATCAGACTCTCCATCTAGCTCCTGGCACGAACCCTAAAACACAAGTCCCCCTCGTTCTAACACAAGTAGTCGTGAGCACCTGGTAGCAGCCATTCCACGAATACTAACTATAACCCCCTTTTGCACTGTTTGTTTGCTTTGCACTTTTGAATGTCTCACTGCTGTGACCCAATTGATGCTGTCGTCGTGTTTTTCTTTGTCCGGCAGCAAGAGGGAGCGTCTCACATCCCTGTGCAGCAGTGACAACTGCAGCCCAGGAGCAGAGGTGCTCAAGTTCCACACGCAAGGGGAGCGCTCCGTGTACCGCGGAAAGTGCATCGGTACGTGGTGTGCTCTGTACGTGTTTTTGCTTCCGATTTGCGTTGGATGAGGTGTAAAGGTGAGTTTTGCACTTTGTGCATTTATCTACCAGTGGCTGGACCCAGCTGATTACTCACAGAGTTCAGGTTAAGTGATATTTTCACGTAGATACCTGGTCTGATAAATCAAGCTTAGTCAGTCAGTCTTGAACAACTGGGTTAATATTTAAGTTAGCAGACGAAAGTCCGTCCCTCCACATAGATTATAAATATATTTTTATCAGTCCATAAGCCTTCTGTAAAAACAGCATTATTTTAAGCAGACAAACTCGGGATTGGTTTCAATCATCTGGGTCAAGTCATCAGTCAATTGTGTTGAACAAATGTTGCTATAAATACCAGCTGTTATTGGAAAGAACACTCCACTTCTGCTATGGGGCCGATTCTGTGCAAAATCGTTACAATAATGTGTCATAATGTGCTGTTTTTGAGTATTATTGGTATTTTCTACAATCTAGATTAAACCTATCTAAGCCGTAGCCAGCTATAAAGCCTAGATTAGCCAAACAATGCAATTTAGCCAAGCTAAGCTAAATCAAACAGTGAAGCCAATCCAGAGAAAATCCACTCCATGTCGCTGAAAGATTTTTATTGTAAGCCATGTTACGATGTTAGTTGTGATTTTAACTTTTAAAAATAAATTTCGGAAAAATATAGGTCATGTTTCTCAAACATTCATTTTTTCCTGAGTTTGACCAATGCCTGAAATAGTATTGATTGTAATGATGCATCGATTCATTCATTGAAGTGTAATTTTATGCTCAAGATAATGCGTAAAATTGTGCATGCTTGTTGGTAAATGTTTGCATAAAATTGGTCAATGTAACCCTTGCAGCCAGTAGAGATGGTATATTCTTTATCATTAGCACGAGGCATGATCTTGCCACTTGTAGATGACGACCTTCCCAAATTTTCACCATCTTTCTTGGTCTCACAATGCACAAATCTCCGTCTGCTCTGCACACAAGCCGATTTAATTGCTCCATCACTGGTAGTGGAGGGCATATTCCCTCCATTGGACAATCACTGCATAACGCGATTTGAGATGCACTTCTGCGGCCTTTTGGAATGCTCTTCCTTGCGATATTAGGAAGCCATTGGAACTGTGCACTTTTGAAGCTAAATAAAAAACTAATTTCCTGCTTTTTGTGTTTCGTTTGTTGTCCGTCCCCCGCACTTCGGATCAGCACAGCTGCCTGTGTACAGTGCAAGAGAAGTTCAACATATATACGTTGGAAATACTTATTTTGGATAATAGTTAAACCAAATAATAAATTGTTCAATTAAACTGTGATTGTAGCATGAACATTAATCGAATCGCAAGTGCAGGAGATAAATCGTTCCATGCCTATAAATAAGCCGATGATGCAGCGAGCGTTGTGAAGCAACGAGGCTGGCCCTTGCTAACATGACGGTTCTGCTGCTCGGCAGGTGAGAGCACTCACTTGCACCGCCAAGTGTTCAACGCGCTAGACAACAGCACGGGCGAGCTGGTGGTCGTGTACGAGTGGGTGCTGCGCTGGCCGGTAGGACACCCCGACCTCCGCACCAGCGAAGACAAGGAGCACATGGAGAAGTGCCGCAAGCAGGTGTGGGGACCGATGAAAACTCGTGGATGATGTGGGTCTTTATAAATGTGCCTTGCCATAACGTTTGAGGCTCTGCATATAAGCCTCATCCCCCTGAACCTTCCACTTTGTCGTGGTTGGCACACTGAACGACAAAGCCAGCTCACTGTTTGATTCCCTGACAACGCTAGCATCAGTGTTTAGTGATATCTTAACCAGTCCTAGGCCCCTCCTTGGTCATTCCAGCCTTAAACTAGTTCCGGGTTTCGATGTATAAACATCAGTACTGGGGAGACAAAGGCAGCCTGGGCATGGTGCTGGCCACACGATCTTCTTATATGCCGTAGCTGCACTTAGAGGTGCTCGCAAACAGTACTTGCCACAACAATCTGTGCAGGCTACACGGGGATCTTGGCCGTTGTGCTGATGTGTGTATGTATGTCTGCTTGTCCACGAGGTGCAAGGGGCCAGTGCAGAGTTACAGTCGCTTTTGAAACTGCGGCACGAGGCGCTGGTGCCGTACCTTGCCATGGAGAGCCAGGAGACGGAGACGGCCCTCAACGTGCGCCTGCTGGCCGAGCACGTGTCCGGCACGAGCCTGGCCGGCCACCTTGCCCGGTTAGGCAACGCGGCGGTATCCCCCCCGACACTGAACTATGACCGCTGGCATCCACCCACTTAATTTGGTTATTGTTGAAGATGTCATCCTATGATGCTGGGGATGCTACATCACTGATAATAATCCTTGGTTCAATTCTAGGCAACCTCCGACTAAACCGGGGTTTTAAGTGGAGTGAGTCGACACTCTTTTGTGCTTTCAAATGGAGAACCAAGAGGAGGACAAGGATGAGCCTCCTCCGTGTACACGGTAGTCATTTGGTTTACTTTGCCGAGATAGCGAGGTGGCACCATAGTCAACCATGTACGTGTGCTTTTCTTCGTCAGTCAACGACTGTGTAATGACCTCCCCCACACCCTGCAGGATGTGGTGATTATTTAACCATGCTTCACCATTCGGGTCAGTCTTGATTGGTATAGACGGGGAGTTTAGAACTGGAACATAGAACAATACAATAATGGATGTTGCTGCACTTTGTTCTGCTACGCGCCATGTCGTCCCGCAGAAACATACGACACTTGTTTTATTCAGGGTGGGTGCCCATGAAAGCATCCAAGTTCAACTTTGCTTACCTGCCAAGAACTGATGCAGTCAGACACATTCTGGGTGATTTGGTCACAAGCTAAAGGCCAATCAGATTTAGGCTGAAACCAATCATGTTTGTTTAAATTCTCCTGCGGCAGCACTGGCCCCTTGCCGGTGGAGACGGTCCGCCAGTACGCTTCCCAGCTGCTGCACGTGCTCGACTACCTGCACGCCAGCTCGGTGGTGCACCGTGACCTGCGTCTGTCGAGCGTGCTGCTGGACTGCGCGACGGGTCTGCTCCGCGTCGCCGACTACAGCCTGGCGCGCCGGCTCGCCGACGCCTGCGTGGCGAGCGAGCGGCCCGGTCGGCCCGGCGTGCCGCGGGTCCACTTCGTGGAGCCCGAGTGCGGTGCCGGGGCCGGTGCTGCGGCGGCCCGCTCGCAGCCGCCGAAGACCGGGAAGAAGGGCGACGTGTGGC
Source organism: Lampetra planeri (assembly GCF_965212315.1). Lineage (NCBI taxonomy): Eukaryota > Metazoa > Chordata > Hyperoartia > Petromyzontiformes > Petromyzontidae > Lampetra > Lampetra planeri. The sequence goes on along the minus strand of NC_136124.1, from coordinate 895,953 downwards.
GGCTGGGCGTGCTGCTGGAGCAGCTCGCGATGGGACGGGAGAGCAACAACGATTCGCCCGACACGCCACCTGCCAATCTCCCCGTTGACTTCCGCGAGTTCCTGAGCCGGTGTGTTGCCCGCGTTCGTCCAGCGGAAGTTGGCTCCGGGTTTGGAGGCCGCCGAGCATTCCGTGCCAACACTTCCTCTCGGTGCAGGCATTCAGGATGTTATCCCATCACCATATTGGGCTTTGTCTTTTTTTCTGTTGCCATTCTTGGTGGTAGGGCTTTCCGTGAGCCTTGCATAATGTGTACAACGTGCCGCCTTTCTCTGTTTAACTACATTGATTAGTTTATCAACCTAATTACTTTTGTAATTGCATAGTTTTCAAGTTTAATGGAGGATAATTAACGTTGAGGGCCCTTGGTTTTAAGAAAGATGCCTTTCAAAAAATTAAAGATTTGGGCATGGGGAGGGGCGGGCACCGCTGATATTTTTAACATAATTTTTTACGTAAAAAAATTATTTCCCCCGTCATTCGATGAACGTTGAAACGAGTTGCCTTGATGTCCATTGTCGTGCAGATGCTTGTGCGTGGACGACAAGGAAAGGTGGAGCACGCAGCAGCTGCTGGAGCATCCCTTCATCAAGTCGCCCGTCTCGTGCTCGCCATCCACGAGGCCACACAGTCCCGATGGTGAGTGTCTGTGTACGTGTATATGTGTACGTGTGTGTGTACGCGTGTGTGTCTGTGTGTGTGTGTCTGCGTGTGTCTGTACGTATGTTTGTGTGTACATGAGTGTGTGTGTACGTGTGTGTGTATATATACGTGTGTGTCTGTATGTGTGTGTGTCTGTGTGTGTGTCTGTGTAGTTCATGAAGCCTTCAATAGCTGTACCGGGGGAATTTCCATTTGGTACAGATATAATGGGAGGCTGATCGACGCCCGGGTGCGATCAAGGGATGGCTCCCTATTGGTCAACCACGTTATGTATGCCGATGATTTGGTAATAGCTGCTCATTCAGAAGAGGAGTTGGAGACGCTGCTGCTGAGATTGGAGCGTGCCACTAAGAGGTGGGGCCTTACCATCAGCCCCACCAAAACTAAGCACCTGCCTGGGTATTTTGTACCATCGGACACTCCACCCCCACAACTCCCAATTGGTGATGGGGCAGTTGTGGAGAGAGTGGAGAGTTTCCCATACCTGGGCAGTGTGCTTATGACCGGCTCCAGTTTATCAGCAGAGGTCTCACTCCGAATCAGTCGAGCGGCAATATCTTTTCATCGGTTGCGTAACGCTGTGTGGAAGCTACCTGGTCTGTCGCTCCGCACGAAGCTTCAGGTCTTCTCGGCCACGGTCATTCCCTCCCTTCTCTACGCTTGCGAAACGTGGACCCCCCTAGTGGAGCATCTTCGCCGGTTGGAAACATTTAGGCTGGCCTGCCTACGATCCATCCTGAGTTTAACCAGGCTGGATTGTGTGAGGAGCTCACAAGTCATTGAAAGATCTGGGCAAAGTCCCATCAGTGAGCTCCTCTGGCAGGCAAGGCTGCGTTGGCTGGGTCATGTAGCCCGCATGCCCAGCCACCGCATGCCTAAACAGCTTTTGTTCGGCCGGATCGAGGGGGCTAAACGGGCGCGGCACGGGCTAGAGAAGAGATGGAGTGATGTGGTACAGGAGGACGTGGAGCTGAGTGGACTTGCCGATGAATGGTACCAGCAGTGTCAAGATCGGCCTCAGTGGAGGAGGCTCGTGAAGGACGCTACTGGGCAGTTGGAGGCAGTCGCCCTCCAACAACAACGGAGGGCGGAGGAGCGACGCTCACAACAACGAGCGGAGCGCCGGGTGGCTAAAGCACAGCAAGTTGGTACAGTAGGGGGCACAGGTGGTGCATCAGCCAGTCATCTCGGTCATCTCGGTCAGTCGACCCGTGGCACCTGGGTCTGCCCCGTGACCTCCTGCCAGCGGGCGTTCGACACTTCACGTGGCCTCAAGGTGCACATGGCCTGGCACAAGCGTCGTGGTGACGTCACCGCCACTTAGTGGCGAATGGCGGTTGTTGTTGTTGTATGTCTGTGTATGTCTGTGTGTATGTGTACGTGTGTGTGTGTCTGTACGTGTGTGTGTCTGTTCGTGTGTGTGTCTGTGTGTATGTGTACGTGTGTGTACGTGTGTCTGTACGTGTATCTGTACGTGTGTCTGTACGTATGTCTGTGTGTCTGTGTGTGTGTCTGTGTGTGTCTGTGTGTGTGTCTGTGTGTGTCTGTGTGTATGTATGTACGTTGCACTTCTTTCGCACCGTACGTAGCCAACCGTGCTAAGCGGAGGTGCGGGGGAAGGACAGCAAAGACGGTGATGGCAGCATCCACGCACTCACGCACGCCCCAGAACTGTGTTCAGCGTTTCAGTAGATGAGAATTGTTTGCCATCACAGTGGATATACACAGACTTTGGACACATTGTGATGGTATTGTCACAGGTTGGTCCTGTTTGCTAATTTCAGGCACAATTGTCGGAAAACTTTACACGCCCTTCTAGAATTGTGTTCAGCTGCGTGATTGCATAGCAGCCTGATTACATTTGTGGCAAAGATGATCACCCTCGTTTAATAACGAATTTAACTTGGGTAACATGTAGCAATGGGTAACTGACTTTTGACAAACATGTTGATCAGAATCCAGCCAGGCTGCACTGTGGCGAGGATGTCAGACTCGCAGTCGGAAGGGCGTGCATTCTCGTCGGATCGATTCAGCAACAACAACACGGACAGCCGGAAAATAGACTGGAGGGGAAAACTGATTTTCTCTGTCTTGTACAACAAGCGTCTGGCCCGTGGAGCGAAGCTGCTTATGTTTTGTTCTGCGGTGTTCACGGCGGCCGCAGATGACCTGAACTATGCGGAGGCCCTCATCCCGTCTCGTGATATCCTGGGCATGTGCTCCCACCTCGACTCGCAGCGCCAGCTCTCCCGCTACTACACCGAGTTCGAGGAGCTCGCCCTCCTCGGCAAGGGGGCCTTCGGGGCCGTCATCAAGGCATGCAAGAATTCACTCATTCATTCATTACAAAACTTTAGCCTGTGATCAAATTACTCTGAATGAGTTTGCTCTTATGGATCCCAGATGCCAAGCAGGGCTGAGCTTCGTTGACACTTGGATGGGAGCGTGTCTGAGAACACCAGGTGTTGTGTTCTTGTATTTATGTGTGTGGAGCTTTGGGTGTTACCCCTTTGTATGAGTGGGGTGCTTTGATTTCCTTACCACGTAAAGCCAAACGTTCATGGTCGTGCTGTATAGCTGTATAGTTGTTATCATTACCATAGCGGTTTTGCTCTCTGTGCAGGTGAAGAACAAGCTGGACGGCTGCTACTATGCCCTCAAGCGCATCGCCGTGAACCCCACCAGCCGGCAGTTCCGCCGCATCAAGGGCGAGGTGACCCTGCTTTCCCGCCTCAACCACGAGAACATCGTCCGCTACTACAACGCCTGGATCGAGCGCTACGAGCTCTCGCCGTCAGAGTGCGCTGGGCTGAACAGCGGCACCGTCACCACCGCCAGCAGCAGCAGTGACAACAACAACCATAACCCCGATGCAGCGGGGAAGGCGGAGGCTGCCAAAGAGACTCCCGACGTGGCTAACGTGCGGGGCAGAGGGCCGTCGATGCATCTGAGCCGCCTGTCGGGCATCGCGGGCCTGGACGACGTGGAGGCGAACGCGCCCCCTCCCGTGACGGCGTCGACGCGGACGGTGGCGTCGGGCTCGGTGGAGTGGAGCATGTCGTACGAGCACTCGATGAGCGCACGCTGCGGCCCCTCCACGACCGGAGACAGCTCCAGCGACTCGAGCGACGAGGACGACGAGGACGACGCCGTCTTCGGACGGTCCTTTGTGTGAGTGCTTGATACGCGGTTGGAGGGGGGGTGGGGGGGGATTCCTTGGCCGGAGCGGATGTTTTTATTTCCCGATTGCTGTTGAGCAGCTGTTCTATAATTGGCCAGGGAATTATAGCACACATTTGTTCGGTTTAAGCACGTGACTTGTTGTAAACATTTCCAAGAGTAACAATGTATAGCCGTTTTTAGATTATGAATTTGGGCTTTAAGGGAAAATCCATGAGTTATTAATAGCTGTCAAAATCTCAGGTGCGTGGTTAATTATATTTTAATGGTTGTGTGATTTCCTGCGACTGTGCCACCACTGATATTAGCTTTCTAAGTTTCATACATTACCATTGAGTCTTAGAATCCTAAAACGGCCTCTGCCTTGCTCTGTGAGCCTTTAGGGCATGAACAATCTATCATAACAAGTGTATAAAGGTAGCTTAATCTGTTTCACTGTAAACTATTGAATCAGTTGATGTGTGTTTATAGATATGAGCAGTGTCAATGACTACTCATGATGTAACGACCATATCTGTATTTCTGGCAAAAGACGCAATGTGGCAGAGCATTGGAGGGAATAACCACATGCAATGAATTTATTCGCTAAAGTACAGACCCACTCCCACTCCATAGCTGAAAACGGCAGAAGGTCCTTGGCTGTAGATTTGAACTGATGAAGGAAACGATAATGAACGATGCACACTGGAAGTCGTCCTGCATTGGGATGTTTGGCCGATCCATGTTGGGCAGTGTTAGGGATGAAGCTCAAAGATATACGTGGTTTTGCACACAAACCCATTGACTGTGCCTTCATTTACTGTCCAACATGCAGCCCGTGGGTTTAATAATTTCATAACTCTTCTGTGTTCCCCAACAATTGCCCCCAAAGCGATTGCTGGATCAGCGCCATATGCCTGCAAACCCAGTACATGTGCATTGGTGACTGAATTACTATCAGGACTCTATAAACACGCATTGATTGAAATTTTTACAATTTGTTGTTTGATTCGAAAACTCCACCAGCTTAAAGTTGGCACCGAAAATAAAATAAACACCCCATTTGAGGTTTCATTAAAATATTCACGTATTGACAAAATTTCTGCGAAAGCGAGACTTTCGCTTGCTCCCTGGTCTCGTTTAACAACTGTTCACGAGTTCAACAATGCCACCCGGCACAACCACTTTTAGTGCTCTCCCGTTAACAAAACACCTTTTTGTTGGCGAAGCAGTATTTTTGGCCGCCCACTTACATCGCAGTTGTTTTGTTTGCCCAAGTGATGTGATCTTTGTTCGGGGTGCGTGATGGGCGTTGTGCTGTCCGTTGTTGCTGCAGACCTTCGGGCAGTGATTCTGACTGCGACGTCGTGTTTGAGAACTCGGGTGAAAAAAACCAGGTGAGAGTGATGCTTCAGCTCGGCATTGAACACAAATCGACTGGCAGATGTGCTTAGTCTTTATTTTTTTATTTGACGGATACATTGCCCTGCCACCTTTGTCTCCCCAGGAATTTCTTTCACACATTTTCCTCTCCTCCTCAGAGAGCAGTGGGGTATGTTGTGATTGCTGTGGACAAAATAAAAGAGCACCTTAATAATGTATTCTCAAGTTTGTGTGTGTGTGTGTGTGCGTGCGTTTATGGAATGACTACAAAGACACATTTTGGCCTTTGCTTTCAGGGTGTTTATGCATAGATCTTTTGTCCATAACATCAATGAAATAACATTCGAACGGAGTAAGCCGGGTTATGGCTGCGTATGGTGCAATTTAAGTTGTAAACTGCGATTGGTGTTTGAAACGGGTAATTGCTCTCTCCAATAACCCTTGACCAGGCTGACTTCACTCATCGTCCTCCTACGCAATTAACCGTAGCGTGTTCCGTCTCATTCTATAACACCCGTGCTCTTCACTGTTGGTTACGGTTCTGTGTGCTAGCGCTTGCACTATCCTGCAGAGTGTGGTGCATGCAGCGCACCGAGTGTGTGGTTTGAATTTTGTTGGATTAAAAGATTAACAGTTTGCACACACGTGCAGTGTTCTTTTACATTATTCTGAAAAGCGCGCACGCTCACGTCGTGGGCGCAGCAGTTGTGGACGGCTTGCTCTTAACAATGATGGGTGTTGGGCGCCGTCAAATAACCCAAGGAAAATGTGACTTGAAATAAAGCCACCGAGCTATGCAATTACGTGCCTTTGAGCGAGATTGTCGATCCGTTACACTTTCATAAATGTTGTTCCCAGGAGTCTCATGAGAGTTCACTGTCTGATAAAGAGTTGAGCACAAACCGAGCGCCGGTCTGCCAGCCCACACCAACAGTGGTCCACCATCTCTTCATACAGGTTTGTGGGCTGTTTCATTCAATCTCTATTGATACGCTCCACTTAAATTCACCACGTTATATATTCTCAGCTTTGTAGCGTTAATGTTAAAATCATTCCCAATGCTTTCATTCGTGACCAACTTGTGTACATCACAATGCTGGGATTTTAAGCAAACGTTGATATATTTCACAGATGGTGAAGTATTCAGATTTTTTTTTTTATTTAAGCCTCATTTGCAAGTGTAACCGGAATAAAGATTACTCTCATGGGCAATGCACATATCACAGATTGTCATGTGCAGGAGTGACACTTGACATGAAGGCTACTACACATGAACAAAACTTCTTTGTTGATTGATTTACTCTCTTAAATGCCTAATTTAGACCACCCACATGAATGAAGATGACAATCCGCAAGATTAGTGTATTTGACGTTTTTGTCGCCGCTTTCAAATGCCGTGTAGCGAGTATTGACTTGAATCTGTGCAAGGTGTTATCGCGGAGTGACGTGTTTAGTAAGTGTGTGCCCCTGCCGGCAGATGGAATACTGCGAGAGGAGCACTCTACGCGACACCATAGACAAGGGCCTGCACATGGAGACGGATCGCATGTGGCGTCTTTTCCGTGAAATCCTGGACGGGCTGGCTTACATTCATGAGCAGGTGCTGGCAACTACTGATAGCCTTCGATATGACCGTCGTCAATATCGTCGTCATCATCGTCACCGCTACGATTATTATCACTATTGCCTCCACGGGGACCATTACCATCAATAACTTCATGACCGTCATAACATTTGTCATAATCACTCACCACCATCATCGTCGTCACCGTCGTGACCATCTTTTAAATCACAATTACCACTGCCATGACAGCTTTGTGAAAATGGATCCACAGAACTTAGCACAGAGATATGTAAAATAAATAAATAAATTCTATATTGATGAACAGCGCTTGCTGCCATGAGTCTGTAAGATGAAATGGGGGGGGGGGGGGCATTTTTGTCTTTGCAGGGCATGATCCACAGAGACCTCAAGCCAGTAAATATCTTCCTGGATTCTTCAGATAGCGTGAAGATTGGAGACTTTGGTTTGGCTACAGATCACCGGCTCGTTGCAACTGTGAGTCGAATATTCGCTCACCTCTCATGTTAGGGGGTTATTCATTTCACAGCATTGTGTGATAAAAGTGAATGCTAAATACAATCTTGATGGTTTTTGTGTGTTTTTTTAGGAATCAAGCAAGATAGATGTTTCAACTACAAATATAGAACTTGCCACGGAGAATATGGATGTAACAGGTAATCCATTGAAAACCAATGTTTGCACAATGTTGAGATTACTTGTATAACATAGGAAATTCCGCACCTCCGATTGGCGCGGTTGGCTACGTACGGTACGAAAAAAGTTCAATATGCATATGTACAATTGTAATCGTTTAATTTTGTGCACCTCTGATGATCGGCACGCAACTTGCGTGCGAGTTGTACAGGTGGGCTCACGGGGCAGATTGGCACGGCACTTTACGTGAGTCCGGAGGTTTTGGGGAACATCAAAGCGGTCTACAATCAGGTGAGGAGGGATCTTCTCCCATGTGACACTGGGACCAGGGGCAGGTGGCAGCATTTGAACTAAGAATCGACTCCGATGAGTCAAAAATAAATCTCTATGAAATCTCATTGTCCTGCGCTTGTGCTGTTGAGACAGAACTGCAAATAACTTCGTGGGTAGTCGGGGGTAGCTGCTTCGTGGTGAGGCTGGTTCACAAACCATTGGTACCATCAGCCGTAATGGAGGGATGTATTTGTGTTGAACTTCTTTCACACCGTACGGAGCCAACCGTGCCAATCGGAGGTGCGGGGGAAGGACAACAAACTAAACACAAAAAGCAGTTCGAAAGGAAATTAGTTTTCAGTTTACTAGATGAAGATATTTAGAAGAAAAAAAGCCTTAAATAAATGTAACAGCTCCACTGAGGTTGCATGGCTGAAGTACCGGAATGGGAGACACGCTTTTGTAGTTATTCAAAGCGGCATTACCAGATTTATTTAGGAAAATTATATTAGACAAACAAAGGTATACATGTAAACAATTCTATCCATATGAATGTGGAATTTCCACGACTGTTTGATTACCACTAATGGAGATGATAATTTTAGTATTGTTCCACTTTCCATTTTTTGTGTGTTTAAAATGGCAAATTGTAAGGTTTTGAGGTGTCTGTCGTGAGCTATGTAAAATGTTTGTGTCTGATATTTGTAGAATTATTAAGTGCGCTATTACTACATTGTTACGTGATGAATGCATCCTGTGGTACAATGATGCATTGCTTTAAGCCTTTAAACGTATAATCACACTGGGTCTAGAATCGGGCAATGTAAATAAGCAATCGCATGTATGAGCACATTTTTGAAGAGAAAAATTTAAAAGTGGTGGATGTAATTTCAATAAATAAAATCTTCTGCCACATTTTCTTGCAAGACAGCCATTCAGGATTGCTTGGGGGATCTCTCTCCTGCTGCCCTCAGTATCTTAGGGCGCCATGGTGGTGAGATGTTAGCTACCTTGCCTGGTATGCAAGAGTTTGTGGGTTCAATCCCAACACTAACACCTGTATATTTTGAGTTTGCATGTTCCACCCCTGGTCGCGTGGATTTTTCTCCGGGTCCTCCGGTTTTTCCCTCCACCTTTAGAAACGTGTATTTCGAGTATTTGGCTGATATAAATTTCCACGTGACAAGCCGCTTCATTGAGCTATTATTTGTGGTTAGAACGGTTTTGAAAAAAAAAGCCGTTATAGCTCAGTGGGCCTTACCTGCTAAAATAAAAACTAGTTTAGTTGTGCAGGCAAACAGGTGCTTAAATGTGTTGCTTTAGTTTGACTTTTGCAGCATTTGACATTTACTCTTTATCGTAAGATCCCTCAACATGGTCTGGTGTGATTTAAGGCTTCTTTCTGCAACCCCCACACATGTTATAAACACCGGTGGGAAGTTATTTATTTTCTTTGCTTACTTAACTAATTCTTATGGTTATTTTGTATCATTAGTATTCACGTGTCTTGGTAGAGTACCACGACGTGCAGTGACTTTCTCCTCGACATGTCTTGCACGAATCATTTCCTTCGTACCACGTGAGATACCGTCATGGTGCAATTGGCAGATTCTCATCTTTATTCCTCTTGTGTAAAAGAGGAATTATTCATTCACAATTTATTAAACTCACATGTGCCAGCAGATTTGAATTGCTACATGTCACAATTACAGGCTTAATGTAAATCTTATATATATCTTTTTAATTATGTATAGACTAAGAAGATCGGGATGCAGATGTGTGATGATCCTGCTGAATGCATACCTGTCAACCCATACAGTTTACCCGTACTCTTGTACAGGGAAATTGAGTTTTCAGGACAATACGGTGTACAGCTGTTTCAATACGGGCGAAAACACATTTGCTTTTGTCTTTGTGTTTCTCCCTTGTGATGGGACTTTGTAGGATGAACGTTGAGATTTATAAGGGCACGGGGTGACCAATAAGGTCTGAATTGGTCTGTAATAAGGTAGGCACTGATAAGGGGTTAACAGGTATGTGAATGTATAGTCTTTAGTTATTTCGGTAAAGTCACGTAGATAGAAAAATAATTATAAAAAATTAAGTGAATAAAAATAATAAACCACTAATGTAGACTGTAGCCTGGTTCTTAACCTCGGTGAGCATACTGGCAGTCTATAATTATCACGAACAATTCCTCCTTAACTAACACAAGCATACATAGCAAGCGGGCACTTTAGGCAGTGGTTCTTTAGAGCATAGAACTGCGCACTTTATGCATCGTGCTAACACAGTCCTTGAAACTTTATTTGCAGAAAGTAGATCTGTACAGCCTGGGCATCATCTTCTTTGAGATGACCTACCATCCAATGACGACGGGATCAGAGAGGGTGGCTGTTCTGCAGAAGCTACGCCTGGTAAGGAAATTCAAGCTGTCCACAATGTCCTATTAGCGTCGTCATATGTATAAGTAAGATATACTCGAATACAGTAGTCCCTCGGTTAACAGTGACATCGGTTAGCGTTTTTTTTCTTTCCGGTTAACCTTTATTCGACTAAATAGTTATTTTGGTTAACAGTAGTTTTCGTGGAATGGATTAAAAAACGTTAATCGAGGGACTATTCTATACATATATATATCTCAATGAGCTTAAAATCTATAGATATAAATCAGCTCAAACCTCCAGAAAATGCGTGGCCACCCCAACACTGAATCCCCTCCCCCCTATTTCCCTACCCCCTTGGAAAACAGACGCTGCTCCGTGCAGCTCACTTCTTACTCCTCCTCTCCCTCTCTTCCCCTCTCGTCGCTGACATCTTGGCCCAGTCACTCCTCCTCCCCCCTCCTCCCATCCGTGACTGATGCTCCTTTCTTCCTCGTGCTCATCTTGAGCCATGCCCTCTTTGTCCGCCTTGAGGATTCACATCCCAGCATCCTTTCCTTTTATTATTCCATACATTGCATCATTTTCTCTACTCCCCTTCCTCCGATGTGCCACGGATAAAACTTTTATAATTGTAAAATATCTTTACAACAAATTATGATGGCTTGTTCATACGTGTCACACTAATAAGAGCATTTACTTTTAGCCGTTACTTGTCCATAGGGTCAGTGTGTCGCCATCATTGGCATGACAAGAGATGATCCTACACCACATTCTGTGTTAGTCTTTTAACAAACTGGGTAACCCATGGGGTGAGAGGACATTATTGACACCCAGTACAACGTAATCAACATATCGGTTGACGTAAGCTAGGACAAATACTACCTTTTGTTATATTTTAAAATGCGTAAATTTTCTGTTGTTTTCATGTAGCCGACCATACAGTTCCCTGAAGATTTTCATCCGCAAACACTAAAGCAGCAGGTGAGTGCTCATGTGCTTCTGTGGACAGATGGGAAGTGACGCGAATGTCACAGCGACTCCAGTTAAACACTCACAGTGGCAAGTGTCGTGTTCTCAGTTGCGTGTCTGGATGCAGCTGCCTGGATAATGAAATGTATCTTGTTACGTATGGTACAAGTGGCTTAAGCGTGTGCGGTCGTGTGTGGTTGTATGTGTCTGTGTGTGGCTGTGTGTGTCTGTTTGTGTCTTTGTGTGTGATTGTGTGTGGTTGTGGTTTTGACACAAACTTTGGTCCCATTCTCATTGGATGGGAAACGAGAGCGCGGAATCTCTTTGTGAGATTTCTATTTGCCGTCCTTTAGCACACTCAAGAGTCGGTAAAACCAAAATCCCCCGTGCACTTTTCACGGAATGGGTTATTTTTGTCGGTGTTGGAGCCAAATGCACATGACCATTTAGTGCAGAAGCGTCCTTTTACAGCCTCAGTAACGATAATATAATTATTTATCCTCCTCAAGGGCATTTTGATTTTGGTTCTGCATTGGGATGATTTGGCAATTGCGCAATGGGAGTTTGCGTAATAGCACTTAACTTTCTTTATTGGGAGTGAACTTGAAATCACCTGAAACTAAAATGGAGTACATGGTGATAAATTACTCGAGGGAGTGTATAACATTTGCACGTAGCATTTGAGATAATTTAAACAGTTTTATTACAATTTTAGCCCATCTTACTAGGTTTTTTTCCTTTATTAATGAAAAAATCGCAGAGGTTTGAATGATTATTCAAGCACTTTTGGGCCTCGTAACAAAAAGTGCTGCACTGTATTTAAAATAAATAATATTGACGATAGAAAAAATGCTGTAAAATGTGCCCTTATAAGATTCTTAAACAAACGTCCCTCTTCTGTATTATCCTGACGTGCATGTGCCCCTCTTTACATTGCGTCTTGGTAGGGTCATTTATAGATGCTTTATTAATCCCAAAAATATAGGAACAGACTATATTTTTCCAAGTTTTATCTGGCTGGCTGGCACGTGGGTGGGCAAGTGCGCAGTGGTGATCACGTCACCCGCATCCAAGTTCATGCATCGTGCTGGCATCACGCCTCCCACCCTCCACCCGGGCCGTGGCTCCCACACATACGCGTGGGCAGCACCCGTACTGAAATGACTTGGGACGAGATCAGCAACATAAGCTTCTGCGTCCGTTTATCTGGCACAAGCTGATACACTGCTAGCTGCAAGAGCTCTGAATAGGAATTCCTTCACCCTCATGGCATGATGTCGACAGCACAATTGGAATAGAAATGGGGGGGGGGGGAAGTATGAAAGGAAATCCTTACTTAACACATGTTACTGGGATTTTCCTTTGACCAAATCAGCCGGAATGCATCAGAGCTCAGCCACGGAAGATACCTGGATGGTGCTCAGGTGTGCGACCACCGTGCTTGACGCGGGTGTAATAGATTGCTGCGGGGCTGCGTTGTCGGCAGAGTTCAACGCAGCAAATTCCGTTGTTGTACTGCACTCTGCTCTCAACATCTTGTCACGTTAAATACCATCCCCACATGGGGAGGCCCTCATTCAGCAGCGGATTAACAAAACAAGGCTGTCCGTTGACGCGTGTTCGATAACGACATTCCCGCGGGGGGGGGGCGGCAGGCGTTCATCATCCGCTGGCTGCTGAACCACGACGCGGGCCAGCGCCCCACGGCGCAGGAGCTGCTCAAGAGCGAGCAGCTCCCCCCGCCACAGCTCGAGGAGTCGGAGCTGCACGAGGTGCTCCGGCACACGCTCGCGAACCCTGACGGCAAGGCCTACCGCTCGCTCGTCGGGGAGCTTTTCTCCCAGCGCGTGGCGCTCCCGGCGGACTTCACCTACGACATCGACGTGCACAAGGTGCCGGTTAGCGCGGTTGGTTGGCTACGCACGGTGCGAAAGAAGTTCAACGTACATACGTACGTGTGCCGCTGCACGTGTTGTTGTTGGGTGGATCGGCGGTGCAGCGGTTGATGCATTGGTATGTGAACCTGGCGGACTTGAGTTTGGTTCCTAGCGATGATGAGCCGTAACCTGATTCTGTTCCTGCCTTCAAACCCTTCTCTTCTCCCTAGCCAATCTGCGGCTCCGGAGCCAAATTCCGCTCGTTTAGGACTGCTTTGTGACGTTGTTTATTAAGGGCCCCCGTCTCATATTCGAAAAAATGTTTCTGGTTATATTGTTTGCCGACCCCTGGTCTTGGCTCTCCTACTGCTACTCTCTACCTCTGCCCTACAGCTACAACCAGCAAACCCCTATCATCCATATCACTACCCCTATCACTACCCCGACTGCTACTGAAAAACAGGAATTGAATACTAAACTGTATTTTAGTTGCTGGTGTGGTGATGGCTTCATATTTGAGTGAACAATATTTCGCTTCACTTTCATTTAGTATTTCTATAATTATGAAATATTACAATGGATTGGTTTGTCCACCCTATCATTACAATATCTTCGTCTTGTATTTTTGTCAGGGGAATTTTGCTGCCACTTCCAGCATGGTGCAAAGCTACGTTTACCAAACTGTCTGCAAAGTCTTTGAGAGGCACGGTAAGTTCACCGTACGTTTGATTTTTCCATTATATAATGTAAAAAAAGCAGACGTCAACTTTGCCAAGTGAGTTAATCTGCTCAAAGTGGCACTGTTTACTGTGTGCGTACTATGTTGGGGATGGTTGCACATCACATTGAATGCGAATGCATTTTTGAATGTATATTCAGCTTTGTTTTCCAGAAAGTATATCTCCAAAACACAAACTTAACGTCAAATACCTGCTCACCTTTCGGAAATGAACAAAGTCACCCGCCACTGCACTTGACTTCAATAGCATAGTGGCATGAAGCAAATGCTCCTCCAGTTGTTTACCTTCAGCAACATAAAATGTTTCACAGACTTTTATAAACCGGTCTTACTGGTCCTGCTATTTGGAACGTCAGCGCATCCATTTGGCATGGTTCAAATACACATTAACTCACTGCACCATGGTGCATCCTACTACAAATGCCCACGTGATGATCAGCCACTTCATTAAGCTATCATATGTGGTCAGGTCGCTTCTGAAAAAGAGCTATTGAGGTCAGTGGGCGTTACCTGGTAAAAATAATTTAAATATGTCACACTCACTGTGTAACGACTTAATTTAGATTTGAACGGAGGTAAATTTTGGTGAATTCAAAAAGACGTAGCGTGTGACCGTCATTGAGTATTTGGGGAACCATTTTGTAGGCAATGGCATTCCCATTAACTGCAGAAAATTAATCAGAACTTCATTCTTATATCTGCCAAATGCATGGTGCATGTATGTTCACTATCTATGGTGCAGAGTGCATGTACACGCACCATATGTTTCCTGAGGTTGAAAAATTACCTGCAGTTGCCTTAAAGAATGATTCACAAGTTTGATTTTTTAGAAGTTTGTGGCAGGCAGCTGGCATCTCGGTGACTTGATCGTAAAATAGAATTGTTCCTTTCTGCCTGCAGGTGCGGTGAAGCTGCACATGCCACTGCTCATGCCCAAGAATCGGCACCTTTACGAGAACAATGAGGCAGCGACATTCATGGACCACAGCGGCTTCCTCGTGCTGCTTCCGCACGACCTGAGGGTACCTGTGCCCCATCCCGCGAGGGCGCGTGCGGCGCTTAGGACGTTGTCCAGCCACAACAACAGCGACAAACCATTACAGAAACGTTTAATGTTCTCCCGGTAATATCCGGAGATGTGTGTGTATGTTGAACTTGTTTCACATCATCCGTGGCTAAGTGTGATAATCATCGGTGCGGGGGAAGGACCGCAAAATAAACACACAAAAAATGCCTGGTCATTGTTGGGTATACTCTTTGGTATGTGCCACGTGGTGGAATTGAATTCACATCAATATTTTTTGGAACTGCAACAAAGAGTATGAATGAATATAACTGTTTAGAATTGATGGTATGCATTTGCTCATCGATGTGAATTACGATAATTTAATATTACGGCGGCCTTTATATGCCCGCCATGATGGCGCACACGTTTAATCCCGCGTTTTAGACGTACGGGTTGGTTGATAATGCAAAATTGTGTAATTCCCAAACAGTACAAACAAAGGGGCTCATGAATAGATCTGTATGCAACTTTTCATTTCCCTTGTGTACGCACGGGTTTGCCCATGTACTTCAGTTGCTTCCCAAATACAAAACACCTCTTAAAGGGAATTGGCCAAACATCCAAATACAGGTGTGTGCTGAAAAAGTTTTGAGAATCCGTGAGGCTTTCCTGATTAACCACAAATGACAACAAGTCTCTTTTACAAGGCAGTCCAAGGATGATAGGTGTTTGTTGTAATCCTACATGTGATTTAGAGTTTATTCTTGAAGATTAATAGGCATAAAGATGAATAGGTCTAATCGAGGTCTTAAATATTTACTTGGCACTTGGCACGAGTGGGTTTTAGTATTTATAGCTGGGCTGGTGAGTGCTCCACAGAGAAGCACTTAAGGGGAGAGAGAGTGCAGAGGCAATGTAGTTGAGCACAGAAATGGGAGAGAGTCCTCTTAATTTGCAGCAGAAAGGGACGTGTTACATCTGCAGTTTAATTTTACAAGACAGGCATGCACTTCTGCGCTTTTGAAAAGGTTTTGTGGAATTTTCTGGCGAAAAGCATTTTTCAACTTTTAATTTGTATTCATTTTTTTTAGGTTCCCTTTGCACGGTTTGTGGCAAGAAACAATGTCACCAACCTCAAAAGGTCAGCTCCAGGCCATTCAATGCATTTTCCTCCTCATAACTAACAATACGGTGTTTATTTTCGATGATCGTGGAGTTATTTTCATTCCCAAGATCATAGACATGACATGAAGACATTAAAATCGTACATCAAGGTGGAGTGGTGACATAGTGAGCAGCGCAATCTGAACCTGGCCACCTGAGTGTGATTTATTGTCTCGCATCGGCAACGAATGATATCTGAACTAGTATAGAAGCCTCCCCTTCACCAGCCTGCAGTAACCGATTTGGTGAAGTATAGTTAAACAGCCTCCGTGGCTGATATGGTTCAGGGAGGCCTTCTTTCGCTTGCGAATTGACAAAGGACTGTAAACGATTATTCAAATTATATTATTGGATCTTTTGGTAAAGTCACGTATAAGGGAAATAATAAAATAATGAAGATAAAACGTAAAATTCTCACGACGTTTCGGCCACAACACAAGCAGCCGTCCTCAGGTGAAGAACAGAGCTGTCGGAAAGACAACGCTCCAATGAAACACTGCTCAGCTTGGCAGCGTATTCATATTATTTTTTTGTTCGTGTCGCAACCTTTTGTTTGCAAGTCGAATATACAATCAAATCACCACCTGACTGTTGCCAATCCAAATCCTGATTCTGATTGACTCAGCCCACCATCTACCCTAGTCAGTCGAGAAAATTAATATCAATGAGTGGAAAGTTAACACTGTTTGTCCTTTGTAGAGACTGGCCACTGCTAGAGTAATGTGACATTTATACCACTGTCACCAACAGAGATGAGCACTGCAAAAGGCTTAATTGAGCAGTGAAATGCACATTTCTTACCTGGGCATTGGGAGCTACCATGGTGTAATGGTCTGCACACTCGACTTGCAATCCGGAGGTCGCTGCTTCGATTCTATCTCCTGGCGCAGCAGTTGAAACAATGGTGCAAGTTTTTTCAACCCCCCCACCTCCGTATAAATGGATACATCACAGTCGATCGGCAGATTGCGTGTGGTGAGGTAGAATGTGGGGCACTCCCTTTTATCCCAAGATGTCTCTCCAGCATTGAGGCCCTTCTGCCAACAGTAGCGTGAGCAGGCAGTTAACAAGGGCTGCACCATTAACTTTGTAAAAAAAAAAAAATATGCGCGTAATTTTGTATGAGGAGCGATAATGTTTCTCCCAATTCTCTGATTGCGCACCACCTCGGCAGGTACTGCGTGGAGCGTGTGTTCCGGCCCAGGAAGCTGCACCGCGCGCACCCACGCGAGCTCGTCGAGTGTGCGTTCGACATCGTCACGTCGGCCGGTGGCTGCCTCCCGGACGCCGAGATCATTTACACCACGTCCGAGATCATACAGGAGTTCCCGGCTCTGCAGGCAAGCGCACAACTTTGAAAGTGGCCATGGTCACCTCTGGAGGAGCACGATACACCAGGGCAAATTCAGGGCTATTGTTGGCGGCAATTGTCACCTGCAATACATTTTTAATGGGTAGTTGTGCTAACTCAGTATGACGATGCAAGTGTGACCTGCGGATGATTTCTGTCTTGCCAAATAAAACGGAGTTCATTGTAAAGTTGGGTTTCGTGAAAAATGATTGGCCTTCAGAGCGCACTACTGCCGGGTAGTCACGTGACCTCTGCGATCTTATTGGAAGTAGCCATAGCTGTTGCCCACTACTAATGGGAGCAGCAACCAGATTCGTGTATTACAATAAAACATTGTGCAGTTCCCAGAAGGTGCCAGGTGGCGTGTCGCTCATTTCTGAAAAGGGGCCTTCTACTGGTGGGCTACACAGAGGCGCCCCCACTCTATATTCATAGCAGCCCTCCATCCCCCTGCTGGTCACGATCCTTCAACAAGGACCTCCTAAATGTACTCTGATCCTGGGAGCCCTCCCTGCCTTAATCCATTACTGTGCACACCAGTGTCGCGTGTTACACGCTGAGAGCTCGTTTGCAATGATTCGTCGTACTGTGCTTGTATTTAAAGCAAGCCTAAAACAAAAGTTACATTTATACAGAATTTTTTTGTTCACTCTTAATAAGTAAGCCGCAGAAAAAAAAGCTAAATGGTCTTTTTTTTAAAGAAGCGCCAAGCAAATTTCATTTATTTTAAACGGTTTAAATAATTTATTTTGGATTAAAATGTAACAGATGACATTGCAGCACGCAGGCATGGGAGTAATTTAATTCGTGTATTAATTCCTGACATTTGCTGTATTATAAAAAAAATACTAAAGGCAGTTTTAAATTACTTTAGATGGATTCGTTTTTTTTGCAGTTTTTGATCAAATGCCCTGCATTTATTGTCGGTCCGCATCATGGCGGTGTTGATGGTTTTTAAACAACCAATAAAAAGTTTCTGCTCAAGTGAGTATGGAATGGGGCTCAATTTCCGTTTAAATCTCTAAGCAAATTCAACATTCTTATGATAGGGGTAAGTTCCTGATTGTTCCCAAATCAGGAATCGACCTTTACACCTTTTGATTACCAGCTGTGCCCTCGAACTACTGTGCCAGTGAGTGTGTGAATCCGATATGAATGCAGTCTAGAGTATTATACACCACGCAAGCATGGTGTGCATTACCTCTCGCAGCTGATGACTACGTGGGTGTGCTGGGTGTGTGGTTACAGGATCGCAACTACTGCGTGCATCTGAACCACACAGCCCTCATAAAGGCCATCCTTATCCACTGCGGCATTCCAGAAGACAAGCACCACCAGGTTTACGGCATTCTCTGTGACACCATGGTAAGGCAATACGTAAATACGTAAATAAAAGGGCCTAGTTTTTTATGCATAACCTTGTACCACATGTCTATGATGAATAAATGTGCATGTAACAGCCATTTTGTCAATTCACTTCTGGATGAGGGCCTCCCTCCGCCATGGGGCTTGTGGGCTGTTTCACCACGTTTCTCCATGCTGGCTCGTGCCGCTTGGAGGTAAGGAGAGAATATGACAATACAACAATGAATGTTTCTGTACTGCCTTCTGTTGCCCACAATGTATCATCAGTCCTGGTTTAAAACTGTGGCAAAGTAGAGGTCATGTTTGGTCCAGAAAGATGAAAAGCAAGCCTAAAATGGATTGTATCTTTGAGATGAATGCACAGGCAGTGTGTGTGCCTTGGCCTCAAATGAGACTACAATCACAGTACAAAGTACTCCAGTCCTGTCACTGCAATTATGTTTTATGAAACGGTTTGGAGATGTGTACATAGTAAGAACTTTCTATCATTGCCTTATTAAATTCACTTAGATGTTTATAAAGTCAAAAGTGAATAATACTATGTGCAGCATGCTTGTTATTGCTCCTGGTATCAGTTGTTAAATAAGTTTCATTACCACGGAGCCGTCGTATGTTGTTTTATGGAAATACCATCCCTTTAATTGGACTTTTCCAACAGAGAGAGCGCAATGCTGGAGTGAGTCGGAGTATAGTTTTGGAGTACAATCTAAAAAGGTTGGATAATGAATGTGATATTGGCTGCACAGGGATTGCTTAGTATTGGCTTAAACAAATGTATCTTATGAAACGAAATAAGATCTATCTTTGAAAAAAAGACTGCAGCTCCTGTCAACAATTTGTAACGAGGGTGTGTGCTTGCCAAACAAAAGTCACGGAACAAACAAGGAATGGAGAATGGTTTAAGCCAAATGTGTGTTATCTCTGGGTGTCCTTTGTGTAAAAGCCTAAATATTTATCGTAACTGGTTTCCACTTTGCCTTTGAACTTTTTTGTGGTTTTAAAGAAGCCGCTTCCATGAGTCTTATATATGTTTATGCATATATGTCAGCCCATTTGGTTTTTTAAACGCAAAACAACTTAATAAGTTTCGGTTTTACGTTTAGTTCTGAAAATTGCAAAAAATTTTTTTTTTATGCGAGGAACATCTCAGTTGCAGGACATATGGATATGAGAAGCTAAAGATGCAGCACCCCCGAGTGGACGTTCAAAGGCTCTCACACCAGGAGCTCTGATATCCACCAGAATAATACGTTCTCTACCATGGTGTTATGCATTGCTTTGTGGGAGGGTTCAAACATTTTACATGTCCTTTGTCCCGTGGCATGACACTAATATGCACAAATGGAATATATAATAAGAATATATTTTCAGAGTAAATTTTCATGTGTTTTTACATAAACGTATGCACTGTTGATCTAAAGGTGAGTCCTTAATTTGACTTGTGGTTGGATTATTTTTGTTTGCAGAATGAGAAACGAACAAAGCAGCAGATAATGGCAAGTCTGTGTAGCCTGGGCCTGCATCCCGACACCGTGAGTCACACTCGGCCATTACAAGTTCACGCACGCGGATTTTAATGATGCTGTCCTTCGGATAACTACGACATTTAATTCTCCCATAATTCGTGTGGTGTGACTGCTAGGTACCACAGCTGTATGTTCCAGTAACCAAAACGGAAATGCCACGACTGTACTTAATTTGTACTTGTGTTTTTAATGAAGACTAAATCAATCTGTAGCCCTATTCGTGTCCCCTCTCCCACGCTTCCCCACTCAACGGCACAGCTGTACACTGCATCCTGAATCTATAATGCAGAATGAAATTAAGGATTTAGCGGTAACTAAGAATGGGGTTAAAAATACAGTTTAATTTCTGTAGCCAAATAATCCAGAATGCACCCATCAGATCTCATGCGTTAAGCAGAGTTGGACCTTGATTGTGCTTAGATGGATGACCTCCTGGGTACCAGGTGTCGTAGCCTATGGCCCTACATGGTGGATGGCAGAGGGCAGTCCAACAAAATGTATTCTTGTACCACACTTCTATACTCCTTCGTCAATGCTCCTCACCTTTACCAACCCACACTGACTGACGTGGCAAAGTTTGGGCCATAACCCTACGACCCATACGGTAGTGGGCGGCTGTCATCCATTTCTGGCAAAGGGCTGGATATGGACTTGTACACACAGTACAATGCTGCTTTGAAAATTGTAATCTACACTTAATTTTTTGTTCATGTGACTACAATCCTTTGCGGCCATGTATCGACACTTGCGATGTATTGATATTTGTCTGTATGTGTGATGTCTGGGAAAACAGAAGTGTCGTGTTGGAAAGCCATTCTTTAGGATTCCATAACTCCTATTTGGTTTCCAGCAATGCATATCATGGGCAATAGGTAGTTACACTTGTAATGGGTCTCTCCTAAGTTGACTTGACCTGAAACACATGTTTGGCCCAGTACGTGAGGCTCAACACTGGGAATAAAAAAAGGAAGACAGTATTGTGCTGGCTAAAACTATCCCCTCGTATACCTTGCAACTTTAATAGGTGCTCACTAATACCCTTTGCGACAACAGTATTTACTCCCAGGTCACCTTTTAAAAAGATAGCAGTGTTTCTCAACTCCATTCTTGGTACCTCCGATTTAGAACGGTTGGCTACTTACCGTGTGAAAAAGAAGTTCAAGATACTTGGTAATTCCACCCCCCCCCCACCAATCTTTATATTCATATGATGGTGGGTAATCACGGAAAGCTGTAGTTGCGGTGTGGGGCATTGCGAGGGCTGCAGTTGAGAAACGCACTGGTCTTTGTGACGAAAAGGGAAATCATTGTCTCCGCGAACTCCTAACGATAACACGAGCTCTGGCCAATGAGCACAGAAGTCAGGGTGATTGGTCCGTCCGCCCACTCCTCTCACAGGTCACGCTGCTCTTCCACTTTGTGGAGCGGCGCGGGAATACGATGGACGTCTTGGCGGCACTAAGGCCGCTCGCGGGCAAACACTCCAAGACGGTGGGGCTGGTCAAGCAGGGGCTTAGCTACCTGGAGGAGGTCATGAAGCACCTGGAGTACATGTGCATTCGGCATCAGGTGAGCTAGGTTTGAAGTGCATTCAGACGATGAATGTTTCTTAAAGACAACGATTTGCCCTCCTAGAAATTGTAATGATTTTTCACCCTTCATCGTCGTAATTTTTCACTCAAGAATCGATTGATTTTTTTTTATTTGTGGTGCATGTGGAAATTATATTTACTGCAGTGGCCTTGAAAGACTAATCTCACCTTGCCAAAGACCTCTGCCTCTGTCCCAGGACAATCTAGTTTCCAACAAGGCCATTCTATGGAAACTGCTATCCCAAGTGTGGTATATGGCCTTGTCTCTTCAGACCATGGATTACAATGAGTCCATCACATTGAGTCAGGGACTAGCCGTGACTGACTTTACTTCATTAGTATTATATTGGTGTAGTCATTGGTAACTTTGCTTGACACCTTATGACTGCCAAATTTCAATTCAACAGTGGTGTATCAATGTTTTTACATGGGCATTGGCCCTCAAAGCAACCCAACCCTGAAAATATTTAAATGAAAAAAAGTACTGAAACATGTCATTGTCACATGGTGGGGCCATGCGGTGTGGGTTCGATGTGACTGCGGCGCAGGTTGTGATAAGCCTCGGACTCGTCTACAAAGTGCAGCTTCACAGCGGACTCATCTTTCAATTCACCAGCTTCATCCGCCGCAAAAACAAAACAGTGCTGGACATCCTGGCCGCTGGGGGGCGCTACGATAACCTGGTGAGGACAACCAGAAGCTTTGGGTCTCCGCTTAGTTTATTATCAAGTCATGAACACGGATATTGAACTCATGCCGCCGCATTCAACAACTGTGCCACCACGCGCGACAAAATGTTTTTCTTTGTAAAATTTTAATGATGGCTTTTATTTTATTACAAATTATTATCTATATATCGTTTGAACAGCTTTTTAAAAAGGCAATAGGCATGCTAACATGAGAAACAAAGATGATTCACCTGTGGAGGAACCCATCAGCATGTGGCAGTCGGTTATGGATTGCGATTTCTACTGAGCGTTATATGCAAGGAGACAATAACTGAGCCATGGGGCCCCTGAAAGTTATACAAGTATACAAACTGGTAATCGTGCCATAAACGTATTAACCTGCTATCTTACTGCAACTGAACTTCTTGGAGGCCAGGACTGTGGTACCCTTTTGCATCCTAACATGCAGTCTCGCTGCATGTCACCAGCAGTGAGTATTCCCCAGTGTTTGTTCAAGTCACTGTATTTTCTTTTTATTGGGTGAAATTGTGAACAACAGCCATACCAGACATTAGTACAGCTAATCGGCGTGATCATTGGTTCACTGCAGCTCAGTGACTCCGTCCTACAAGACGTGTGGTGAAGCTAGGAGATGGCCATGTGTTCGGCATTTGAAGGCCTGAAAACCAAAATTGGTCATTTCATCGACAATGTGTCCAGGGAGGCAGCTCCATATCTGGACAGCAGAGTGAAGGGAGCTTCTGTCCAGGGAGCACTGGGGGGGCAAGGGCGTGGCTTGGCAGGGTTATGCATAATTGGGTGGCAACTTTCATATGGGGGTGGAAGCATGGCCTGAAGGTCTGGAGGCAGTGGTTGATGTGCATTTTGTACAGGACAGTGACAACAGCAACTTGTATTTTACGCCACCTACATTGACAATCACTGTATAGACTTGTGAATGCATCCACAGCATTATCTGGGCGCTGGTCTCGTGCCTCTCTCCGTGTGCAGATTTCATTGTTTCGAGCACCGCAGTCATCGGGGCCTGTTCCCTCTGCGGTTGGGGTGAGCCTGGCGCTCGACAAGATCACTTCAGCCATCCTAAGCAAGGAGGAGCCGGTGAGGGCGGGGGGTGGCTTATGCATGGACACAGCCATCAAACCTGGGCTTGCGGCGGCTCGGGTTAAACATCGTGGTGCAACATTCAACACCGGCACTGAAAGAAAACCTCGAACGTTAATTTGATTTGCAGACTTTGTGCACTGACGCTGATGGTTATTGACAACTTCCATATGTTTTTTTCATCCAATTATATTCCAATCGTGCTATCGACATCATGTCAGGAGATGAAGCTTGCCATTTGGAACTTGTGCAGCTTAAAGTGCATCGCCCTGTTAGAGAGCAGTCCTGGAACACGGTGTGGCCAATTTTTCATTCACTTCATTCTATTAATCCATATTAGGGCCACGTTTTATTACAAGCCTGTCAAAAGAGTGTTTGTAGTATATTAATGAAATCAAAATGTTTCACTCTCAAGAGCTGGAACACGCTCAAGTGTAAAATGTTATTTTTATTCTTCCGTCATTGGAAACAGGGATGAGACTTAAACTGGCTGCACTAGATAATGCAATTTAATCAAGGGTGGCTGCCAGTCGCCATATTCCGGGGACTTTTGTATCATTACTTAAATATGGTTCGTTCTCATGTGATTACTGAACCAAAGATTACAATAAATATTTAAACTGGTATTCGCAATATTTTTACAAGCGTGGATATAGTGCATTCATTAAGTAGTGAAAGGAAATCTTGTCCTCTGCATTTTATTAAGAACCTATATTGTATTCGTATGACCAGCAAAGTAGGGGAATAATTTTTGAGGAATCTTTACGATTAAGTTTGGCTAATAAATGCAGACCTTAATCAGTGCTCACCAGCCAATCAAGACCTGTATATTGGTTTAAACAATCCAATCAACAAAGTCAAACAGGACTGACTATTAAAATGCAACCATTTCATTGGTGCTGATAGACACTTCTAATTGAGTGAGTAATTAATTATAAACTATTGAATGCAGACCCTTAGTCCACTGTTGGATGAAGGCCTGCCTACACCATGACTGACGAGGTGTGGCTCATGGTGGATGTCTTACCATACTTCACCAAGCTGGTAGGCGTGGGTTGGTGAAAGGGGATGGGCCCAGGACCGTTTAAGATATCACTCGCCACTGATGTTGCCGGAAATAAATCTCGGGTATATCGCACTGTGCCCTTTACACTGCACGACCACTCCCACCCCCTTAGTGGATGCAGTGAATCCTCTTGTCGTGTCTCCCAGTGGTGCTGTCTTGACGTCAACGGGGATTCCCACACTTTTACAGCCGCGCTTCAACCTGTGCGACGTTCTGGTTGGCGCTGTCGGGGACGCGATGCGTCCACGGGCGTGCTCCTTGGTCAAGGACATGTGGGCCGCTGGCCTCCGTGCCGGGGTGCACTACGACGTGGCGCAGGTGAGAGAGAGAATCGTGGTCGCACTGCACAAGCAAAAACGTGTACCATCGGCACAAGCTGTATGCACATGCACAGCCCTTTTGTCAATCCACTTCTGGATGAGAGGGCCCCCCCCCACACACTGCACGGGCCGTGGAGGTTGTTTAACCCCTTTCCCGTTCCGATGACACACGTGTACATCATCAGAACGGAATCGGAAGAAATGTTTTAATAAAATAACTTTATAGGTACTGAGGCTTCCACGAGACCATGCGGGAAGAGCATGTGACACAATTTGGCGCCAGCTATCATAGCGTGTGGTCGTGTCGCTTTGGTTCTCTGCGATGAGTACAATGTCTTTAAAATCAACGGCGCTATGCCTCTCTAAATAAAATTAACGTTGAACCGCTTGCGCGTTCCGAGATTCAGCAGTGAACAGGACCCACCCTGCAACAACTGTCAGTCGCCTCAGAACGGGAAAGGGTGAAATATGTTTTGCCATGCAAGTCGGTGTGCACGGTGAAGGAGAGCATCGATGCGAGACCAAAGAAATACAATGCGATGGGTTGTCTTGCACTCCCCGATGTTGCCCACCACATAGCCCTGCAGCAGCCTATAAGATCTGTTTTTATACAAGTTGGCGACCTATTCAAGCACTAGCCAGGCTCAAACATACTTAGCTTTTGTGATTCAATGACATTGGGTACATTCCAAATGATTTGTCATCGGCAAGATCTACATAATTATCAATGTATGAAAAATAAGAATAGGTTTTACCCTTTCTGGCGATAAAACAGGTGTTAAGATGTTGAAACACCAAATATAAATATTTTGCAAGGAATCAAGTTTGTTTGCATGTTCACCACGCACGGGTATGTGTGGTTAATGCACACTTGATTCCCATTTGTTGTTTGAACATCTTAACATCTGTTTTATTGCCAGAAAGGGTAAAAAAAACTATTATTTTTTATAGCTATATAGTTCTGGCTAATACTATTGTCCCAACTTCAGCGGGACCAGTTGAGCTTGTGCGTATGCAAACACGTTGGTGGTGCCCTCGTGTCGTCTGCCACTTGAAAACTGGATTGGCGAAAATCCCTCAGAGATCGTAATTTTTTCTGACACTCCCAATCTGCTGGGCTGTGATGTGTCCAGCGGATAGCAGTCGAGCCATGGGTTTTCTCTCCTGCGTTGCATCTTGGGTACTCCCAATTCCATCCTTTTTGCAAAACACTCCTTACGGAAGAACATGTTTCTGTCCCGTCTTGCCGATGGGATGATTTCAAAATATCCTGGATCACAACTCAATGGGCTGCTTTACAAAAGATATCAGATCTTGTACAGCCTCTTTATGGAAGCCGCTAGGCCCATGAAATTCCGGCAGTAGGAGTCCTCAATTGTTGGTGATTGTCAGGTTTTGCCAATATACCAACTGTTGCTGATGTTTCAATGTCATTCCTGTTCGTTTCATTGCCTGTTCCATGCCATCAGATCGTTTTTTTCTCGACCGTCATCTGCCTCTGTAATAAATAAAGAGATTTCAGATGTTTTGGGGAACTGCCCTTCTTCACAGGAGAAGGTAAATTTACCAAAACGTAGCCTATTTACATTTTTCCTTTCAGGCAGTATGATTGATGGATGTATTTTTTTCGTGTTATTTGTGCTTGTGCACCACTGCCAATACAGTGGCACCAAATAATTTGTTGAACAAAAATGGCAATGATTAATAATGCTCGCATGTTGTCTTCTTCAGTCGCAGGTGGACCTACACGATTACTGCAGGCAAGCAGACATCCCTTTCCTGGTGCTGCTGGAGTCTGGGACTGTGCGAGTACGTGGACCTCTGTCTTTTAATCACAATCATTGTAGTGTTAATACATTTGTGATGGATGCCGATGATTTGGTTAATTTGGTTAAGGCTTTAATGGGCACCTCAATTGTGGTGATCACTGTGGGGGTCTTTTTTTCTTACGTTAGGTGAAGGCCGTAGATAAGGAATGGCAGTCGGAGAAAAAGGTTGTCGACTTTGAAGTTATCAGCTTCCTTCAGCAGAATTTGAAAAGTCGTGCTGCAGAAGAAAGGAATTGCAGGTTGGTTGGCATCTTGTGTGTGAAGTCCTTGTTTATGTTACCACCACATGTACATCCAAAGATTTTTTTCCTTGCAATTCCAGTTTCCTTCGACATGCAAAAATCCTGGAATGGCGTCGTCAAAACATTATAACTAGGCCTCGCCTGAAAAATAGTCTCAAGAATATTTACATATTCCCGTGACCACTGGATAGTGAGCCAACCTGATTCACGAACCAGGTAACTGGGTTAAGTTCGCATTCCCAATGTAGCCTTGTCGTGGAATGGCTTTGGTGTTTAAAAACATGGTGGAAATATAAAACTCATCGTTATTTGCTTGAGATAGCCTTGCCAAATCCACAGATTTACTGCTGCATGTTTTTGCTGTTGTGCTTTATAGCTAGCTCTGTGAAGTATATTCTGGTTGTACCGCGTGTTGTTCAGCAAGATGTCTGACGTTTCGCTCCTCATGCTAGGAGCTTCTTCAGGAACTGAAGGATGCATAATTGATTCATTAGAGAGCTACCAAGTGTATCTATTTAAAAAATGTTTTTAATCAAAATCGCTTCCTCCTGCTTTGGGAGGAAAGGAGGAGGGGAGAGAGAGCTCGGGGAGCAGAGCCAGTCTCCAAGTCCATGGAGCCACATGGCTCATGCAGCATTGGGGCAATAAAGGAACAACAAAGCAGCACTAAAGCAGCAATGTAGCAGCAATGTATGCTTCCAATGATCATGAAAACGCAGCGTCAGTGAATCCTTTCCTGGGTAAACAATGGCTGTCACACAGTGTCACGCGTTGGTGTCTCGGCAGTTTCGTGAAGTTGCCACAAGCAAGGATTTATCATCGACAATTTGTTCACATTTTTTTGCAGAGATACATCAGAAGGAGTCATTGTTACAACTCAAAAGGGACCAACTTTTAACAGCACAGGTGAGGTTGTGTATTTGGTCTAAAATGCACCAGCTATAATCTGCTGAACCCGACGAATGTTGAATTCAGTTCTTTGAGTCCATATCGGTATTCTCCCAGGAGCACTTACAAGGCCAATATTAATATTTAAAGCGTCAATAGACCACTGCATAAAAGATGAAATACCTTTACCAGGAGCTTTAAATAAATTACCTCAAAAACGTTAAATATTAAATTCACATTCTCCTGAAATGTAGTAACGTGGTGAGCATCACCGTCTCATTCATTATAAACTAAACCAGGCTTATTGATAGGTCAGCTTGCAATTAGTTTGGTGGCTTGTTTATGAGCATGGTGGTAAACGTTACCTTGTGGTCAGACTGAATACATTCCTGTATTCTTTTTTGTAATTCACAGGTGCCAGTGAAACGTTTGGAAGTGTAACGGTGCCTAACATTAACTTCGTCACAACTGAAAAGCTGCCCTACAATACCAAGAAAAGATATGAAGCACAGGCAAGTTTGACTCGCTCGATAAGTCGCACGATGTTATTTTCGTGATCAAAAATTACATTGTTTAATTGGGTTGTTTTCTAATTTATTCTTCTTTATCAAAGCTTGTTTATATTGTGCTTCAGATTATTTCTCGGATTCACACAGTCGTAAGCAACATGTTTCATAAACACTTGGATGTTGAAGTGATTGCGGTAAGTTCTGGACATTACTATCATCACGATGTATTCAATGGACACTAAAGCTAAAAAACATTTAATATGCTTCAAATAAAGATTTGTATACTTGTGTTTACTATCTGACTTCTGAATTCATACATTGTCTTTGTTCCCAATACCAGGTGGATCTACCAGGAAACATGATGAAGAATTTTGCCCATTTGGAGGTATATAGACTAAAGTAATTCTAGATCATTGCACTAGGATATTATAGCCATATGTGTTTGTCAGCATCGGCCATGATTTATCCACTGCTAGATGAATGCCTCTAGACATCGTTGCCATTCTTCATGGTATTGTGTGATGGCACAATCCATCTCGCTCCTGCACATGAGCTCATCTCATCACTCCATGGTGGTTGTCCCCTCGGGGATGGTTTCTCCTTTGGCTGCTGCTCCATCATCGGTGCCGTCTATGGGTCATCATCCATTCTCGCTGTGTCACCTGCTCAAGCCCACTTTTCTAAACGACCAATTTGTGTTCTCTGATCCATGTCTTCCTCTTTCTCTCTCCATGTCATTCCCAGAACACATCTCTACATGCTTCTCTGTGTACGTTTCGGCTTTTGTTCCATTTCCTTTGTCAGTATCCATGTTTATGATCCATGTCACAACAAGTAATATGCACCACTTGGAAATGTCCTTATTTATGGACATTGGTCTGTTGCTCTTAATCAACTCGTTTCTTTACTTTGACCCTGGTCCCTCATAAATAATTGCCATGGATTTTTATAATACTCGTGTTACCGAATCACTTGGAATGCACCACACATTTCAGTCCACTCCTCCACAATTGGTGTTAATTATTTACTCTTTCTCTATTAAATAAGGAGCTATCCTCCTTTCTCTTCACCTTGCTGATACCATCTATGTCCCAATTTCTCCCAGTTCTGTCTCCATTTCAACAAGATTGATTCGCCAGAGTCTAAGCGTTGTAAGTCGCAGATGCGAAATCCAGGTGTCCAGTTTGCACCCATGTATTTGTAACCAAGGAATGTGCTTCTGCAGTCATCTGGAACGTCATTACTTCCGCTATTAGGAAGCCACTGGAGCTTATGCACTTTAACATTCAGATTGAAAACTAATTTCTGTAGAACTGCTTTTTGTCTTTTTTGTCCTTCCCCGCACCTCTGCTTAGCACGGTTGGCTACGTGCCGTGAAAAACTAGTGGCAAAGGGAAGAGATCTATCTACTTATTTTTAAAAAATTAGTGGCAAAGGGAAGAGATCTATCTACTTATTTTTAAAAAATTAGTGGCAAAGGGAAGAGATATATCTACTTATTTTTAAAAAATTAGTGGCAAAGGGAAGATATCTACTTTTTTAAAAAAAATTAGTGGCAAAGGGAAGAGATCTATCTACTTATTTTTAAAAAAAACTAGTGGCAAAGGGAAGAGATCTATCTACTTATTTTTAAAAAAATTAGTTGCAAAGGGAAGAGATCTATCTACTTATTTTTAAAAAACTAGTGGCAAAGGGAAGAGATCTATCTACTTATTTTTAAATCATTCTTTTCATCTGAACATGCTCACCCAAACATTATTTGCGGGTAAAACATCCATTGGGTGCATTAGCGGCCACTGCATAACTGATTTGAAAGCTCCTTTGCATCAGACTTTGTCAGCCTTTGGGTCTTTTCAAAATCCACTCTGTGGTCCGTAGAGTTGACACTAACATCTGTGACAGTAATCACCAACACATTCATCTATGTTCAGGAGACAATACATCCGGAAGGGATACTTAAATGCAACTTAACTTTAGGAGAGGTGACTTCGGATTGTGTGGGGTTTGCCTTATTTAATTGTTGTTGTTTTTACAGTGTGAGGATGAAGAGTCCTTTGAAGAGAGCAGAAAGGAATTAATCGTCAAATTGCCAAAGCAGCGAAAGTATTTGGAGGATATCTGCGATCAAATCCACGAGCTGAAGATAGAAAAACGGTGGGTGGCTCACCAGTGACAGATTAAATATCAAATTCACACTATTCATTGTGTTCTACAGGGTATCCATTGAGGTGTCATCCATGATAATTATATTATCTAGCCATTTGAACGGCACTGTTTAAATATTCAGAACATATTCCTTTTCTACTTGGGTATTTCTTAAACCAAACAATAGCATATCTTTAGCAACACATAACAGAAGCAGAATAAGCAATCACAGCGGAGGTATTGAAAAACACCTGGAGTTCTTTAAAATGTTGATACGATTGTGTGTTGCCGACACCTTGGCGGACATGTGGATATCGAGGGTGATGGTACTTGTATGATAAAATATACCACCAAATATGATAAAATATTCATACCACCAAACAAACCAATGTCTATTCTTTACTAATGGAGGACACCTTTGTGGGCATCTTACATTTAGCAATGTGTTTAGGTTATGGTAGGTAACATGTTTCATATTTCTCACTGTTGAACGTAATGATTGCTTTAGTATTGTTTATTGTTGCTACTTTTTATGGATATGATCATTTATTATTTTATCGGATGAGATTGAAACACACTCCTCTCATTGAGAACTATTCTCATTAAATGACATTAAAGTTTGATGACATTTGAAGTTGGTTTTGGATTCCATTCCAAAGTATATTTCAGTCAAAACATTAATGTAAATTCTGTAGCAATTTTTGTTAATGTTAAAAGTTCATTAATGCACATCTGACCATTGGGCAGTGTGTTGGTGGATTCGAGCCTGATGTGTAAATTAAACATTCCTACGACAGAGGTCAATACCTCCATTAAGGCAACCACTGTTGACCCCCTACAAAGTGGTACAACTACCAATTTTATCAACCGATTAAAGATGATGGCTGAGATAATACCCAACTGGGATTTTTACTCACAACCTTCTGACTGGTTAAAAGGTCAAGGTACAGCCCAGCAATTTATTCTGTAATCCACTCCTATATCTGTGTAAAGTCCTTCACTAGAGGGGGCTCTAGAAAACCCCTCAATTCAGTATTGGCCTACTCTTCCAAACTGGCCAGAAATATTGGAAGAGGTGAGAGACTTTACCCCACCAAAACCAATCCTGTGGTGCACCCATTTATACCACCAGGTGGACAGAGGTAGGTTTATTGTACATCACGCATTCATTATCGAAATAGAGCCCTCATACAAAAGTTGTCCACAGATCTTTGTCAAGTTGGCAGATGGATGCTGCCAAACACAACTGACATGGATTGTCGTCTCGTTTTCAGGGTGCCCATAGTGATCGTTTACAGCTACAGGGATGACGTTCACCGCTTCATCTTCTGAGCAGGGCACAGCTGCACACGTCTGCCTACCCACCGTTACCATTCACTGCGCCTCCAGCAGTATTACTTGAACGCAGGCGGTGGGGAAATTACCAGAGATGGGGAGAGGAGGCAGCCAGGAGAGGAAGGGCACACATTGGCATGGGACGACCGTGTATTTCATATGAAGTGCGTTAATGCAAAGACCCCGTTGAGCTGCACGGAAATGTCACATTACAGATACTGAGCCGATCATACATGCAACAAAAGCATGAGTTTTTCAATAAAATGTTATGAAGATAATCGTGCTTTGTACTGATGCTTTTCAAGTATACATAAATGTACGTAATTTCATGTTTTGTTACTTTAGTGAAAAACTTGTATTCAATGCTTGTTAGATTAGGGAAATAGGATACTGTTAGTCATCAGCCTTATTCAGAGAAAAATCAATTATGCATTTAGAGAGGACTTTAATTGAATTAATGTACATTATAAAGGTGTTCACATTTGCCTAATACGAGTGATTATAAAAGTGTCAGATTTGATAGTTTATAGGATTAAAGAATACTGTACAAGACTGATAATGTTGACGATGTGTGAGTGCACTTTAGTCGTGTGTAAGTAAGTACGCTCGTCATGCCTATCTCAGTAATGTGTAAGTCTACAATGTCAGGTTTAAAATCCTTAAACCCTGTTTTCCCCCACTTGCTGTGAAGTACCAGGAGTGTAACGATCCATCGTTTAATATCGATTAATATCGATTCTTAGCTTCTTATGCCATGCATAGAAGCACCTTTGTTTTGATGCATCAATCATAATTATCTTTTGATTCACGTGTTTGTGTATCATAGATAATGTGACTTGAGCCACAAGGATGCTGCCACGTTCACCAATTTGTAAAGAAAAAAGGGGTCCTTGGACGGAGTCTTGGAACGTGGTTCAATTAATGTTGAATAGTTGCACCCTTAACTCATACGAAGACTTCTGTTTTTATATCTAAAGTTCTTGCAAAAAAATAATTGCTGTGTAGCTGCATGTACATTGACAGTTTGAATACTGCAGAGAGATCATTGTATATTTTTGTAATGGCTTATTCGTTTAATGTTGGACAATGTGACATTCTAGCCAGGGTCCAGTCTCTCTGGTTATGATTGTGAAACCAAAAACGGCAAGCTCGGCAGTTTCAATAAACTTGAATTACGTTTTTTTACATTTTATTTATTTTAAACTCAATGTGTGCATATATTATACAAAACTTGTATAATAAATCATTGAAAAAAAGTGTACAGGGTCGAAATAATAGCTACAGAAAACCTACGTATTTTACATACACCTCAATTCAAACGATATTACATAAACTATCGCTTAACAGACTTAAAGCTTTCGTGACTGCAGGAATTCATATTCTTTGGGTCTTTCGGTAAAGTCACGTAGATAGGTTAAAATTTATTAAACAAAAAACTACGTTTCGATCGCAACAGAAGCGATCGTCATCAGGAGGGAAAAAGACGACCGCTTGTGTTGTGATCGAAATGTCGTAGTTTTTTGTTTATTTTATTTTTATTAATTTGAACCTATCTACGTGACTTTACCGAAAGACCCAAAGAAGAATATCGCGTCACTTACGAGTGGAAAGAGCCTTCTGCGTACGTGGGTCTAATTCTTGAAGTCATATTTGTGATGATAAATATAATTGGGGAACCATTCCACGATTGAGTCTCTTGTACGTAAATAAATTAATCACAAAAGTCATTTGCAACATCAGGAAATGTAGTACCCAAACAACTACATGAGCAACCGAGGTTTAAGATGGGTTTCTCCACGACTGACCATGTTCTCTGTACATACCGTCAATCATGTTCTGGAAAAGACAGATGAATATTGTATTACAAATGGCATAGCCTTTGCAGACTATTAAATGGTATTTGGCTCGGGGGAGAATTGATGCAGTCAAAGCTTTTACACAACCTAAAAATGTATAATTTCTAAGATGGTTAAAGGGAGTCAGAAAATGAACTACGATTTCATGAGTTATTCAGTGCCGGTTTTTTTAAATATTGGATTTCAAAAAGCTAAAATATAATTTGACAAAATATAGTGATAACAATCAATGGTTAAGTGTCAGAATATTGTAATAAAGGATGCAAAGCGGATTAAAGTGAGTACAATAAAAGGTACCAATTTTGGAGTTGCAGAATCTCCGGGACAACTTAAACACAGCCGGATATACACCTGGGAATGATTGAATGCAGACCGGAATTTAAAAAGGTGCACACGTGGATGAGAAAGTTTACTGTTGACGGATCAGATACAGGGATTGAAAGAAAATGAAAAGAGCGAAAATATAAATTATTTGAATTACAATTAAATATAAACACGTTATTAAAGGTGAATATAAAATGTATGAAGAGCACGTTATTAAGTTGGATACATTTTTTAAGAATGTTTGATAGAAAAGCAACTCATCAATTTCCCCCCAATATTTTTTATCGAATAATCAGCACCTACTCCATACCAAAAAATAAGTATACTATTCTAGATGTACTATTCTTTGGTTCTGTCGGTAAAGTCACGTAGATAGAAAATAAAATACAAATACAATTTAAAAACTCACGTTTAGATCGCAACACAAGCGGTCATCATCATCTCCGCCTGATGACTGCTTGTGTTGCTATCAAAACGTGAGTTTTTGATTTTTATAAATTTGAAAATGTTTATTTCTATTATTTATTATGTTATTATTTTCTATCGGCGTGACTTTACCGACTGAACCAAAGTATAATAATTCCTGCAGTCACGAAAGTTTTAACAAAAAAACAAGTATACTGCTAAAATTAGCAAGTTAATTGCTTCAATTAATTATAAATGTATAATCAACTGAATCCACTCGTATTCATAGCTGAGCCATGCACTATTCAGAATTGTATAAATAACTTTTACATTTAGAGGTTAAATCCTCAATGCACATTTTCTGGAAAACATGAAAGGATGCTCATATTCACGAGTGGAGCATTTCTATTATTACTTCTATTATTTTTTATTTAAATTTTTCTACCTACGTGACTTTACCGAAAAAACCTAAGAGTATGAATCCTTGCAGTCACAAAGCTTCAAATCTAGAATCATGAACGACAACCCGCATGAGTGATTGTGTGCATGCCATCCAACCTGGAAGAGTGTAAACCAACAGAGGAATGAGCAAGACCACACGAACACACCCCTCGTGGCCAGCAGACCTCGACATGCAGCTTCTGAACTGTTTGCCGACACAACACAAGGACCAGAATGGTACAGGATGTTAGAAGGCTGCCGAAGTGATAAGCAAATGCAACCAACTTTCAAAACTCCTTTTTTTACGCTCGAAGAAAACCAGCAGCCATTCCAGACACACACTCACTACCTATGCAACAACACTGAACCGCTTCACTGAATCTCATAAGCGCGGCATCAACCCCCGCCACCCGGCACGAGACGCAGCGAGAGCAGTGTTTGTTATGCTGCTGCTGCCACGTGCTCGGATCAGCAGGAGTCACGTGATCACAGCAGAGGGAGGAGGAGTCACGTGATCACAGCAGGAGGAGCCACGTGATCACAGAAGCCTGAGAAACACGGCGGTGACGTCATCGCGGCGAACATGGCGAGCGCGGTGGAAGGAGGCGGCAGCGGTGGTGGCGGCTCCATCCCCTTCTCGTTCACAAACAGCAGCAGCAGCAGCAGCAACACAATGGCCAGGTTCGTCATCGTCTTGCCTGCACCGGCGGTAGCGAAGCGACCCTCGCTCGCATTCGGTCACCGGCAGCGATCGTCGGTCCCGAGGGCCGCGTGGGGGGGGGGGCTCTCGCCTCTCGCCCACCGCGTGGATGATGCCGCCGCTGCCGCTGCTGAAGCTGCCGTGGCCGTGGTTGTTTTTGTTTAATCCGGGGCACTGGGATGGCTCGAACGAGTGGCAACTGCGCGTGGAAGTGTTGGCTCGTTGTGGCGTTTGGCATCCGACCTCTGCTTGTTATTTCTGTCTCGGTCACCTGCTGTCACTTGCATCTGCCTCTTGCAGTTACAGCAGCAGGGACTTTTGAGGGATGCGTGCTTTCAAAGTTATCTTGAAAGTTCAGTTCGACCCTCGGTAGGGAAAAGGTTCGACATTCTTGGCCTGTGCAACGCCTAGTCCATCCACGGGAATGTGGAGTTTCTACCGCTGGTGCAGGGCCTGCCTTTTTGACATGAATGACCACCCCAGAGACAGTTTGTGTGACTTTGACAGACACTGTGATGCTTAAAGTGCGTGTACACGATTACACTTAAAAAGCTCAGAAACCATCGCCTTACTCTCTTAAACGGCTTGAAAACCATCATCCGAACATTGCGGCGAACATTGTGGTGAAACTGCCAACCTGACAAAGTTAGTTAACAAAGCCAGTATGTTGTGTACAGCCCACAGGAGGTGCAGCATGAAATCAAGGCCTTCTTGTCGGGCATGGACCCGGTGCATGGGAACAAGCTCACCCTGCGTGACCACGCCAAGTGTGCCCTCCTGCTGCTCAGGTGCTGCCTCGTTTGTTGTCTATTCTTGTGCAAATTGCAGCTCCGAAAATTCGAATACAGACGCATACATGCTCTAACCTCTGCATTGCATTTTTGAAATGTTCACACTCCATAGGTTTTAGCATTGTTGGTGTATTCGGTACGTTAAGACACTGTGAATTTGTGTTGTCTTTTATGCGTACACACTAACCATTCATACAACCATTATTTTGTTAACATTGTTAATTTATTAAATAACTGTTATGTATTCCAGTGAATTGATATTTTAAAGGTGTTTTATGACTGCCATTAGTGGAGACCTGCAATGGGTTTTCAGGTTGTGCAGTCTTGTTTGGATTAATGAGCACCATAGCGAACTAAACGTGGTACAACCAGAACACATGTCGGAGATTTGTATTGTGGTCGTGGTCGCCTCCATGTGCACGCAGGCACCTGCCGGCGTCCCGTGGCGCGGTTTTGGAGCATCTGTGCGGTGTCTTTGATGAGTACGTGGGCAACTATGTGCTGGAGATGGACGAGCAACCTGGACATAGCATGGGCGGAGGCATGCAGAACTTGGGCCTCAGCCTCAACCTGGATGACGTCGTGACGGACGCTCACCGCACCATCGCCGAGTTTGTGCGCGTGAACCCGCGAGCCTGGGCCCCGCTTATCTCAGCCTGGTGCGTATGGTCCAAGGGGAAGCATCTGAAGCTGTGGTTGTTGTTATTTACTGAAACAACTGTTTGGCGTATTGGCTGAAATTGGGCCAATATGGTGCATCAACCTGGAGATTTGGTAATTTTTCTGTCAAGAATTGATCTGTTTTTTCCTTCCGCGAAGCATGAATTAGACTTTGGATAGGCATTAAAAAAATGATCCTCCCAGCAATTGTATTGTTAGAATTCTGGGTTGAAACGTTAATGAATAATTCCTTCTGTCTTGTTTTTATTATTTACATCTGTTATATGTCATTCAGTTTGCTGCAAGGGCCCAAATTAAACCTAAACATATAACGTTCATATAACGTGCATATATCGTAAGTTAATCTTGCAGCCTATTGCGAGTGTAAACAAAACATCCATATCATTTATGAATTGCTCCGCCGACTTTATCCTGAAGACTTAACATTCTCTAATGCGTAATACTTCCACTGGTCCTGCCGCAGGTCAGTGGAGCTCATGGGCCGGCTGAGCAGCAAGTATGCGGGCCGCCACGGTGTGCCGCACACGGGCTCGCTTAACGAGCTGCTGCAGACCTGGATGGGCTGCAAGGCCACGCGCACCCTCATGGACATGTACGTACAGTGCCTAGCATCGTTGGATGGACCCTCGCTGGACGTGTGTGTGGGCGCGCTGCTCGACACGTCCGTCCGGCACTCGCCGCACTTTGACTGGGTGGTGGCGCATATCGGATCGTCGT
The DNA here is from genome assembly GCF_965212315.1 of Lampetra planeri. NCBI lineage: Eukaryota > Metazoa > Chordata > Hyperoartia > Petromyzontiformes > Petromyzontidae > Lampetra > Lampetra planeri. Next base: position 858,203 of record NC_136124.1, on the reverse strand, counting down.
TCCCCAGCACCATCATCAGCCGCGTGCTCTCCTGTGGCCTCAAGGACTTCTGCCTGTCCGGAGTCGGCACGCAGGCGGTGGACCCTGTCTATCAGGTTATGGCTCGGGCTTGCTTTGTTGTGAAAGGGGAAGAAGTTGAGTGCAGTTAACTCGCGATTATTAACGGGTGAATTATTCGGGTTTGCGGGTTGACCATCCATTATCGCAACCTTTTCTGGCGCAGTTTGTTGCAATTATGAGTTGCTCCTCACTCATTGTGGGATCAGTGACTCATTGCCCATGTGACAAAAACATTTCCGGCAAGTAAATCTTAAAATAAAAAAATAACATGACATTTTACGTCAACCCCAATTTAAGGTAATACATACGTGTTTATGACCTAATATTTAAAAGTTTTGATGAAGCTTTTTTTGTTTATCCAGTCCATGTTTCCTGTGTCCGTTACCCTGGGAAATTGAGAATTGACTCCACTCCAAATAGACACCCAAAAGTAGCATTTCTCAAAGGCTCGACTTTGCATCGACAAGAATGTTTACTGCATTAGTCTCCTAGACTAAAAAAAATACTAAATGATATCCACAGACTAATACATGACTAATATTACATAGGTTGTCATCAACTAGACTAAGACTGTGACCAAAACAAAATTAGGAATAAACTAACACCGGCTTGCACGTCTTAGGACAAGCGTGTGGCCAAGATCGGTTCGGTGGTGGGCATCCTGGGCCACCTGGCGGGGCACCACGCTGACAGCATCAAACAGGAGCTGCTCAAGCTCTTCCACGAGAGCCTCTCGCCTCCCGACGGCGACGGGCGCGACCCGGCGGGCGACGTGCGCCTGCGCGCGGCCACCGTGCCCTTCCTGCTGCAGCTGGCGTCGCTGTCGCCGCCGCTGCTCGGCGCCGTCTCCTCGGAGCTGATGGAGGCGCTGGCGCCGGCCGCGGTGCTGCAGCGGCTGCAGCAGCAGCTGACGGCGCTGCCGCGCGACGAGCTCGACAACATGCTGGGCATGGCCGTGCACCTCGTGGGGCAGACGGGCGAGGCCGGCGCCTACAGGTACAAGCGCTGCCTAACGATCCACGGTCTCGTGATGTGGTGATCCATAATGCGAACTGTTATCGTTACTACAGCTCCGTGGCGGTTGTCCTCTTGTGCGTGTTCCTCCGGCCGCCACTCAGTGATTAGTCCAAGCCATTTACTTTTCGTAACGGCCGATATAATGCCTAAATTGCAATTGATCTCTGATCTACTTGTTCTTTTTGTCTCGGTGTAATTCCAAGCATGGATCTCTCATTGTTCTTTGCTCTTACATTGTAATTGTCAATGTCATGTTTCTCTTTCATGTTACTTTTCATTATCAAGTTCAGCTTTCGAAACACACTCTGACTCTTGTTTGCTTCTTTATCTATTTTATTCTGGTCCACCATGAATAATTGTCCTAGGTCTACATACTCTTCCTCCCACACATTTCCAATTATTTAACGAACTTGTTCGACGTGACCTGTTTTGCCTTTGTTTATCCTGAGCCCATGTTGCAGTGACACTTTACCTTTAACAAATGACATTGATATGAATGTGTGTGTGTGTGTTATGTTGACAGGGTCTTGCAGTTCCTGGTGCGCATGGCCACCCCCTCCTCCGTGATTTCGGTAGCCGGGAGCGGCAGCGGTGGGGCCGGGCAAGATGTGGCGGGGGCAACGTTGCGTGGCGGTCAGCACAACGTGCCGAGCGGCGTGCGCGACACGTGCGAGAGAATCCTGCAGCTGCTGCTGCTCAACCTGCACAAGATGGTCTACAACCGGCCAAACAATCGGTGTGACACACCTGCCCCATTATTGGTGGAGAGAAACTTTGGGAACCAAAAATGTACTCTGCAGAATGAGCTGTCATCATTTCATTTGATTGTGTGTGGTATTATCAGTCAAGGAATGAAGGGGGTTGAACGATGGCGTAGTCATTCACACCTCCTGTGTGGCTTTGCAAGTGACATGTGCACGTCTTTAATTATCTTAGATTTTTTAGGAATTTACATTACCTAGATCATAGATGGCATTAATAGTGTAACAATACTGTAATATCTACGTATTGTATTTGTGTGTCAGGGTGATGAGCACACTGCGCTGCGATCCCAGTAATCAGAGTTCAATTGATGGCCATGGCTAACATGAACAATAATACCTGAACTGGTCCTGATCTTTCCACCCCTGCATTCACCAATCTACACTCATCTTTATCAGTAGCGCGATATTGATATCAACACTTGTTGTCCAACTTGTCCGCATGTATGCACTAACCACATGCTCTGTGTTTTGTTCTATTTGAGCGTTGCTCTGCAAGCTTGAACATATTGAGAAACACGAGGACTATAGAGTCTAAAGTTTTCTTTGCAGAACGTGCAAGAATCCACCAAAATACATTAAACAATGTTTTCACCTGTCTCCCCTACTTAAATATGAAACTTTCCAAAGGGCCTGGACCTTTCACTGCATTCACTTAGCACTAGAAGTGTCCTTTTGTGAGGACGCTAATGTTTTTTCTAAAAGCACATCATGCGGCGGTCGGGTTATTGAACGTTACATTGTGTTTCGATTTAAAGCTTTCGTGACTGCAGGGATTCATGTTCTTACATTACATATTCTTACACAGTTACATTGTGTCCCCGGCATAGGCTCAGCGACACATCGGTGCCTTTTCTGGACGGGTTACGGTCACGAGTCGGCGAAATATGCGAGGAGATGCTTCGCCTCGACTGGAAGTGCCACCTCTGGTTGCAGCAGCTGCTCAGCCTCCTTTGTGTGTATGGGGGGGCGAGCTTGGCCACGGAGGCTCTCTGCCATTCTCTGTCCCTCGCAAGGTGAGCTGCCTGCTGTGTTTTAATCTCCAAGGCTTTCAGGACCTATTTATCATCCTTTTTAATAAAACATGGTTAAGTGCAGTGACTTTGGATGGTTTCGGCTAAGCCACTACTTATTGTGCATGTAATATGATTAATGGTGTTACTACTGCTTCATTTAGGTCTAAAAACAAAGATTCCATGTATGTTAAACTTTTTTTGCACTGCGTAGCCAACCGTGTTGGGTGGCTCATGGAGCTTATACCACGAGAGCTCGTACTTACTAGATCCTGGATTTGAATCTGGGCAAGCACCCTTCATTAAACTGAAAAGTCATTACATTCTTCAATAACAATGTGGACCTAAATGGAAAAGTTTACAAAAGTTGTTGCTTTGGGCAATCGCCCATCTTCATCGCACGTGAATCCAGAGGCCAAAGAGATGCGAGTTGGAGACTGCGCTCGACACCATAGGGGCCTGATCAGAATTAAATTAATAAAACAAATCTTGATGAACAATTTTTTATTTTTATATGAATATTTACCTATTAGTAGCTATTGGGTAACAAAAATTTTGTATTATGTAAACTAGGTTTTGAAGTGTGGCAAGTTGATGGTCTTAGCCTGGTCATCAATGGCACAACTATAACCTTTATTAACGTTGGTTTTCACAAATTTCGCATATTTTCAGTCTAAAAATGACACAATTTTCACTTTGTCTTATAATGAGCACCTCTATAGCAAGGAATATGAGAGGTTCACCACTGAGTATGGAAGAGATGCAGTTGAAGGGATTTCAAAAGTACTTGTGTGATGTCACCTTCCAATGACTGATCTCACGTATGTCGTGGTACAGTGCTTTTGTGAGTTCTGAATTGAGATTTCTTCATATTATTACATGATGTCACAGCCACAGTTTGAATTTGGGAAGACTTTTTTTACATGATTTTGCTCAGACCAAACAGTTAGGCCTTTCAATGTTTCATGAAAGTCGGAGTGGATTTGATGTTGTGGATGTGCAACGGGGTAGAGAGTTCCACACCGAGGGGGCGACAGCAGAGAACCGACGTGAGGCTGTCACAGCTCAAGACCTTGGTGGCAGGGGACATTAATCACCGGTATTTGTCAGCAAGTAAAAACTGATGAAATTTTTGTTTCAGGGGACCGGAGGAGCTAAGCTTGGTGGTGCAGCTCTACGCCGAGCTCTCGTGCTCCATGACGGGGCTCCTGCCGGCCGCGGTGCGCCTCTCCGTGGCCCAGGTCTTGTGCAGCGGCGAGGGCTACATGAGTGCTCGCCGCGTGGCCTGCCTGCTCAACAACTTCGCCTGCCTCTTGCAGTGGGACCCACCCGACGGGGTGGCCGAGAGGGCCCTCCCCGTGCCCGCGGGTCGCCTGCTCACCGAGGCCGTGTGCGAGCACCTGCAGGCAGTCAGCCGGCTGCTTCTGCACCCCGACGGCCAGGTAATTGGCTGCATTGCACCGTGCGGTTAAAACATGGGGCTGTCTGTATAATTGTTATAGTTCTGAGTCAAAGGCTCAGTTGGGGGTTGACTTAGCGAGTCATTACACTGCCGGAGTTGTTAGAACAAATGCTGCTTTGCGGGAATGTTTTGGTATTTTTTTCCCAAATGGAAAGGTTTTGAGGGGAATATTCTTTTTTATGTATAATCAGTTTGACAATTAAGATAGCAAACCCAAGCACTGGTTTGAGTTTGAGGACAGGCTGTTATGTAGATGCATCTACTATATATATATGTAACATTTTAAAAAAGTGTTAACATTTTTGCGATATTTTAGTAATCTATCGGTTCCTTGCTTAGCTATCTAAAATTTTATTTGCACATTTGCTACAGATGTTTTGGCTAAAGTGTGTAACCCTCGCCTCTCGCAGGTGGCGGAGGCATGTGTAGCGATGCTGGCCGTTCTGCCTCTTCCCAAGACCCTTGGCGTATGCCAGCTGTACAATGCCATCAGTGCAGGCACCGCCTACTTCTTCATCCTGCTTCACAGCAAGCAGGCAGGCGCCATAGGCCACTGCTCCAGGCTCCTCACCAAATTGAGCTCCGTTTCATCTCGTGGTCAGAAGGAGGTGCTCGCGCAGCTGGTTAGGGGAGCCATGCATGCAGACAATGCCGTGCTGTTTGGAGGAAAGACGGAGGCATCCCGTACCACCGACCCGATTTCGGAGGATCTCCAGACTCGCCTGCTCGCGTTGAACCGAAAGCACGGTTCTGCTGCCAACTACGGCCTTGGCCCATGGATTGTGTTCCATGCCGGCGTGATCGGTCGTGGGCTCAAGGCGCCAACTGAGCCAAGCCGTGAGCCCCCCAGCCAGGATAACACACAGTGGCTACTGAGCCTCCTCATCCGCTGCTGCAGTAGCAGCACCGTGGGTGCCTGTCGCCCAGAGCCGGGTTGCGACGCTGCTCAGCAGCTGCAGCAGCAACAGCAGCACGCCCGCCAGGAGCATCCGCCCATGCCCATCAACCCAGAGGCAGCGCGCTCTCTCGCCGTGCTACTGGTTGAAAGCATCTGCCCCGACGTGACCAACAGCGAGCTGGCGTGGCCTCCTGAGGAGCACGCCCGGCACACGGTGGAGCGAGACCTAAAGATCCAGCGGCGTTTTGAGGACAACCCCTTCCTCTTCCAGCTGCTGTGGCTCGTGGCATCTGGCCGGCCTGCGCTGTGCTACTGCTCGGTGCTTCTGCGCGGGCTGCTTGCCACGCTGCTGACGCACTGGGAGGCATCGCGCGAGCCACGAGCCGTGGACTCGGCCTGGGCTCTGGAGGCCTCGCAGGCGCTGATCGCGAGCATGGGAGAGGGCCAGCTGTTGCCACCTGTGCTGGCCAACGTGCACGAGCTGTTTGCCCTGATAACACCACACGAGGTGCACATGCTGCTGCTGTCCGTCTGGCAGTACGTGCAGGACAATGCGCCACTGCCACAGAAATTCACATTCCAGCCGCACGCGGGGCAGTTTTACCGCGACTTTAGTAGGGACGGTGATGTTGGCAAGCACCTGACCGAGCTCTACAGTGTCCTGCACAAGAACATAGATACGCTTGGTCACCTCCTAGGAAGATTTCAGATCTAAGTTTTTCTCGAGCTTTGAGGCCATACAAGGAACTTATAAGTTAATGGTCTTTCGCATTATTGGCTCCACAGACCTGATTTTCTTGGAAAACCATGTGTGTGCTTAGGCAGGCTCGGGCAAACATAAATTAGTCAACACTGATAATTAAATCCTTTTCAAATTGTAACGTATGATGTATATTATTTGTATGCTGTGTATATATGAAGTCTTTTCATTGCTGCCATTTTGTGTCAATCACGGAGCCTTTGTTGAAGCAATTTTCACTTCTGTATCTAAATGCAGCGCTATCCTGTTGTAAGGAAGCAGACAATTACAATACAGCTGTACAGATTTTCACTTGTAGCTTGTGTACTGATAGCCGAGTACTACCAGTTGGAGCATAATCCAACCCTGTAATTTGTTCCTCCCACCAGTGCCACTGTTATTAAAGGTTGTGTTAATTATCGTGGGTTTTTTACGATTTGCTTTGCATTTGGCAAGATATTTGTAAACTTAAAAAGGACTTTTCTGGGAACCAGTGTCAGTGTTATTTTATGTATGTATGTGAAACAATTTGGCTCTGTAAGTCTGAAATTCAAGGTTTCTATGTATTGAACATAATTGACGTTAATGAAGCCTCTCCAAGCCATAGCCATATGTACGTGGAACTTCTTTTGCACCGAACGTAGCCAACCATGCTAATCGGAGGTACGGGGGAAGGACAACAAACCAAACACAAATCAGTTATTTTTTATTATAATTTTTCTATCTACGTGATTTTACCGAAAGAACCAAATAATATGAATTTCTGCAATCACGAGTTTTAAGTAAAAATGTAACTGCCTTTATGAGGAGGGTTTCCACATAACCATAAGATCTTTTAACAAACTCCGAGACAAGAAATCTCATCTGATCGAGTCACTCACATTTCTGAAGAGATTCCACGACTCTAAGGCGTCATACCGATCTCATTTACACCGACTTCTGTTGCCGTCACATCTGCCAATGGCAAACGAATTTTGTGCAGGGTTAGCTTGGCCCTGATCTCAGGGAGAATTAGACTGCTCCGTACTGAACTAGATCATGTAGACAAGACACTCTTGAAATCACAACATTGACAGAAAAAATGTCGACATCCGATTGGGAACATGTAGATAACATGACTGCTTCATCAGCCGCTACAATGTCAGCTAAATGTGTTGTGCAGTAGACCACACGGAGACGGGATTTACTATAAGGGCTGTTGCCCTTTATTAACACTTTCACACAACACTAACTCACACCAGAGGGAGGTGCTCTCTATTCTTGGTTCTTACCCTGGACCCCCGAACTCTGTATTGTACAACTCTCGACTATCCCTTGGGGCCCTCTCTCTCGTCTGCACGGGACGGGGGTTCATCCAACACCGCCCGGCGACGAGGAGGGAGAGACCTCTTCCAGCCGATCCTGGCCCTGGATCCCCACAACGACCACGCCTACGTCATGGGTTCTCCCTTGTCTCCGGTTGTAGCCAATTTTTTCATGGAAAAATTTGAGACGGACGCCATCCAGGCATCCACTTGACGCCCGTCCTTGTGGACTTGTCAAGGGAGCACAGGGTCAAGTCATGACTTGTGTTTTACTTGTTACTTTACCCCAGGGCACATGCCCCGCCCACTTGGTTCTGACACCAGGACGTGTTCTGGGCACTGCCTGTTCCATGCTTCACCACAGGTTCTGACACCATGACGTGTTCTGGACACTGCCTGTCCCATGCTTCACCACAGGTTCTGACACCATGACGTGTTCTGGACACTGCCTGTCCCATGCTTCACCACTGGTTCTGACACCATGACGTGTTCTGGACACTGCCTGTCCCATGCTTCACCACTGGTTCTGACACCATGACGTGTTCTGGACACTGCCTGTCCCATGCTTCACCACTGGTTCTGACACCATGACGTGTTCTGGACACTGCCTGTCCCATGCTTCACCACTGGTTCTGACACCATGACGTGTTCTGGGCACTGCCTGTCCCGTGCTTCACCACTGGTTCTGACACCAGGACGTGTTCTGGGCACTGCCTGTCCCGTGCTTCACCACTGGTTCTGACACCAGGACGTGTTCTGGACACTGCCTGTCCCGTGCTTCACCACTGGTTCTGACACCAGGACGTGTTCTGGGCACTGCCTGTCCCGTGCTTCACCACTGGTTCTGACACCAGGACGTGTTCTGGGCACTGCCTGTCCCATGCTTCACCACTGGTTCTGACACCATGACGTGTTCTGGGCACTGCCTGTCCCATGCTTCACCACTGGTTCTGACACCAGGACGTGTTCTGGGCACTGCCTGTCCCATGCTTCACCACTGGTTCTGACACCAGGACGTGTTCTGGGCACTGCCTGTCCCATGCTTCACCACTGGTTCTGACACCAGGACGTGTTCTGGGCACTGCCTGTCCCGTGCTTCACCACTGGTTCTGACACCAGGACGTGTTCTGGGCACTGCTTGTCCCGTGCTTCACCACTGGTTCTGACACCAGGACGTGTTCTGGGCACTGCCTGTCCCGTGCTTCACCACTGGTTCTGACACCAGGACGTGTTCTGGGCACTGCCTGTCCCGTGCTTCACCACTGGTTCTGACACCAGGACGTGTTCTGGGCACTGCCTGTCCCGTGCTTCACCACTGGTTCTGACACCAGGACGTGTTCTGGGCACTGCCTGTCCCATGCTTCACCACTGGTTCTGACACCAGGACGTGTTCTGGGCACTGCCTGTCCCGTGCTTCACCACTGGTTCTGACACCAGGACATGTTCTGGGCACTGCCTGTCCCATGCTTCACCACTGGTTCTGACACCAGGACGTGTTCTGGGCACTGCCTGTCCCGTGCTTCACCGCCGGGGCACTTGTGCCACGGCCACTTTTTTAACCTTTAAAAGCGGTGGCCTTCGGTGACCCCCCCTCCCTTTCCTCCTGAAGACGATCGCTTGTGTTGTGATCGAAACGTCGTGGTTTTTTTTATTTTACCGAAAGAACCAAATAATAAGTCTACATGATAGACTGCCAGTACGCTCCCCCAGCTTAACCATCGCTACATTCTACATTATAGACTGCCAGTACACTCATCCAGCTTAATAACCAGGCTACAGTCTACATTATAGACTGCCAGTACTCTCACCCGGATCAATAACCATTGCTACAGTCTACATTATAGACTGCCAGTCCACTCACCCAGCTTAATAACCAGGCTACAGTTGACAGTGTTTTTTTATTCACTTTATTTTTATGCACTTTATTTTTATTATAATGTTTCTATCTACATGACTTTACCGAGAGAACCAAAATATAGTTTGATACATTGAGCACGCGTCTGCCAATGTCACGCGGCAAACAGTCGACGCCTGTCAGACCCTCAATGCAATTGGCGGCCATCCGAGTCGGGGAGACTGCGCGCCCCAACCGCACGGAAGCGCCGCCGAGACGTCTCCGCTCCGCCCATCCAGCGACACCACGGCGCTCAGAAGCAATGGACGCGGCCGACCCCCAGCAACATGGACAGCGCCTTCACAGCAGCGGAGAGACAGCGACGTGGGGTGGGGGTCACCCCCACCCCACCCCAACGTCCCCCCCACCCAACTTCCCCACTCACCCACCGTGGGCCACGCCCACCCACCGTGGCCCCTCCCCACCCACCGTGGGCCCCACCCACGGTCCCCACCCGCCCCCCTGTGCCCCCCCCCCCGGCCTCGTCTCCCGCTGGCTCGCCATGGGCGACTACTCGCAGCGCGCTCTGATGGCGGCGTGCGCGCTGTCGTTCGTGGCGGGCGCGCTGCTGGGCTGGCAGGGCAACAAGACGCGCCGCAGGTTCCTGGACTGGAGGAAGCGGCGGCTGCAGGCGCTGCTCGCACAGACGCAGAAGAAGCTGGACCTGGCGTGAGCTGCGGCGAAGGCGGCGGCCTTCGCAGCTGTCGCCTCGCGTGCGCTCGGGGTGGTAGTTCTGGCGTCGTTGGTGTTTGCGGTGTTGCTGGCGACGGTGGCGGTGGTGATGGTGGCGGTGATGGTGTTATTGGTGGCGGTGATGGTGATGGTGGTGATGGTGGTGACCTCTCGGGCCCAAGTCTCGACAAGGTCAGTGCGGTCGGCGAGCAGCCTCGGACATTTAAAACGAAGTTGAAGAAATGCAGCCCCCACATCAAGTCCTGTGAAGTGCTGAAGTTTAATCGATTTTTATTATTACTTCACCTTTATTTCACCTTTATTTAACCAGGTAAAAATACCTTGAGGTTAAAAACCTCCTTTGCGAGGGGGACTTGGCAAGAAATCAACAACAATAAATCACCTCACAAACAATACGAAATGATACAATACAGAACATTAAACACAGTGACAATGGTTTAGACATGTCATTCTAACTATGGCGACGAGGCATGTGCCAGGCTAGGTGCACCGAGCCCACGTGGACGTCAGGAATGGCTCGCCGGGACAGGGGCCCGGGCCGCGTTGTGGCTGAACACACAGACACACACAAAGTCTGACCCAAGCTGTGTGTGTGTGTAAGTCGGCAGGTGATTTATAGGAGAAGCAAGCTCTAAAGTCACTGTTTGGGCGTTGTAGCCATGGTGTTGCTGCAATGATTAATGTTTAACTTAATTGGGTGACCTCACAAGAGCGTCATGTTTGCACGCTTTTCCCACAGCTATGGAGTTAAAGGTCCTAATGATGAAGATAAAGGTTTGGTTTTTGGACGTAGAAATGGCATAGAAGATAACTATCACGATATAAATAATTTGCAAGTAATTATTGATAGATGCCAGCATTCGATTTTGGTCTTGATGAATCTCAGGCTGCCAGTAAAATCCCTCTCCACGTGGACTTTACTACAAGCTAAAGATGACGACTAATGTGCTTGACCTGTATTACACAACCAAACATACACGGAAACTCCTGCAGGTACAGAGTGATGAATTAAGTGGTCATTTCTCGTGAAGAAGTGTGTTTATACAGTACGTGCAATTAATGTGATTGCACGTTTGTATGCTGTACTTTGAATCTTTACGTGACATGTTCACGTTCCATGCATATTTTGCCAATCCACTGCTGGATAACGGCTTCCCCCCATGCCGTTGTGGTCGATCCACTTACCCTCCTCCACTGTGCACAAAGCCGAGATCACCAGTGTGCATGTTGGTCGCCCATCTAAGCACACTTATCCAGATGTTAAGCTGCCTAGATCTGATGAGATTGGGCTCATTTACAGGTGATTTGGTCAAAGGATTTACACTAGTGCTGATAAATATTCAAAATCATACTACGTTGCGTTTGGTTGAGTAATAACCTACTTGTATAGACGTTCTGTTTTCGTTATACACAGTTCTACAAAGTGATGGGTTTTGTGTTTTCCCCCCACAGAATGAAGCGGCGTGCCTGGACGCTCAAGACGAGTACATCGGCTGTTTTTTTAAATGGCTCCAGGATTTCACAAGACTTCACATTTACAGAAGACCGTGTGCCTCACTCGTATCTCGACATCTGTACTGGACACCACGTCTGTGAAAAAGAGCTTCATAGCTCATCGGATTTCTCCAGTCTAAATAAAGATTCTGTTTTTGATTATCACTAATTACACATTGCACTACATTGAAGTAATATATAGTGCTTGTGGCACTTTATCAATAACACTGCCTTAAAAATAAAAAAGGTAATTTGCATATATGTGGTGTGAAGAAAGGCCAACACCTTGAACGTCGCCTATTATAGTTTTAGATCTTAAGGCCACAGTGTTATTGACAAATGTGCTGAGGTATATTTGTTATCTGTGCTTGTGCACTACTGCCAACGCAGCATTACCAAAGTGGTTGGTGTTTAGTTTTTGCCTACAGCTTCACGGTATCTATTGGGTGTGAAATGGTCAACTTTCTATACTAAATTGCTTGATTCGAGTTGCCGATCACACGTTTTATCACGGCTCGACGTGAGCCCGGCCGAAAACGTTGATCACAGCGCGGAGGAGGAACAGAAACTCCGATTTCGGCACGAGAGAGCCCAATGGTGATTGCATGTTTAATAATCGCAACGTTTCACTGCATTTTACAAAGTGAAATTGCAACTTGAGAAATGTTAACCACATCGTTGGTGTTTAAGGAGAAGTTTATGTTATGGCACTAATATTGTGCAGTTATAAACTTGCATTTTTAGACTTATCGGTTGTGAACTCTGTTTTTGTTAGTTTTTTACATGTTCACACATCCATTGCATTTACAGAAGAACTGTTAATAGTGGCCCTACGTCCCGCATTTCCTATTATATGTAGGAGTTGTGGTCCCCAGAAACGTATAATATTCGTGGCCCTATTATCTGTGGTTAGCAAGTGCCTTTCTAATGCACAATATTAAGAGGAGTCACGTGCAAAATACATCCTATTTGCAGGTTCTTTGACAATTTTTATCCCACGAATTGCAGGAGTAAATTCACCAGAGGGGTTCTGCATACCACAGCGTCCATCAATATCAAGCCTGGTTGTCCTCTTGCCAGTGATTTTATAAAACATGAATTTCATGGAAGCATCATGGGACCGTGGGGGATGGACACGCTGTGGAGGAGGTCTTCAGCGCACTGAATGACGATTGCGGACTTGCATTACCCTGAACAATACAGCCTTGCACAAACATGTTGAGTCACGTTGTATAAGCACTAGTTTTGATTCCTTTATGCTCGAAGCTTGTGTTAGACCTTTCAAGCAGGCTTGCACATCTGCTTCTCTTGTGAAGAATACTGGAGACTTCGACTAAGGCGAAGGGACGTTCCTTCAAACTTTGGGTGGCACATAGTACTGACACGATCAATACTTTTCAAAAGCTCTGGTTTATGATCTGAAATGTATTTCACGATCAATTACAGTTCTTTCATATGTGACCAATGATAAGTCGAAATGCCATCAGAAATTAGAAAAGATCGAATGTTAACATTAATTTAAAGGGGGTGGGTGGTGCAGTGGTTAGCACATTGCTGCTATGAACCCGGGGACCTGAATTCGATTCGTGAACACAGCTTAATGGTGAGTGATATCTAAATCAGTACTGGTCACCCCCTTCACTCACCAGGATGGTGAAGTATGGGTAAAAATCTCCATAACCAACACGGTGTGGGCAGGCCTTCATAAGTGGTTTGGGAAGCGACTAATATAAAGTGTATGTGTTTGTCACTGAAGTGGGTAAAGGTGCAGCCATGCAATTTTCTTGCTTAAGTCACTGCTGGTGAAATGGCCTCCACTGGAAGAATCTCGAGAGCTCCTCTAAAGGGTATTTGACATATTCTCCACGCTGGCCAGACGTATTGGGAAGAAATGTGAATACCGACATTTTACCCCACCACACGATCTGTCGATCGACGAACTGCAACGTTCCCGTTTATATTGATGGGTGGATAGAGGCTGGGTGTGGGGGTTAGAGATCAAATAAAACTTGTTCATTGCATGAAGTTCCGCATCTAGAGATCGAAACGGTGACCCCCTGGAGATTGCCAACCCAGTGTGCTCACCGCGTCCCACTTCAGTATTACACATTAAACAATGAGACGGATGAGCAATACTGTACACCTAACAACACGTGGACATGATTAATTAGGGCAATGTATAAATGGTTCGTGAGCACGCATTCGAGTTGAACTGGTTTTTATTTGACAAAGAAACGAGCTCACTCCTATGGAATGGCCGCTCAGCTACACCTACTGAAGAGGATTGAGGTAAAGGCAACCCGGTAGCCACAACTTTGTACTCTTCTATTTTACGAACGTTTTTGTTTTTACTAACGTCTCACATGTCATTTGAAACAATATATGCAGCAGCACTTGAACCGTGCTGAAGACCTTTGATATTTGTTGATTTGGCATGGGGGATTTTCCCTAGATTTTGCTACTCTTCTGCGTTGTATTTTTTAAAGATGTTGCTGCATTTTTACAGCACATTTCCTAATTTAGCAATGATAACATTTCATGAACATTAACGTATACAGTTGCATTTAAGATGTTACCAAAATCATTCTCAGTGGATTTATAGTTTGACGAAATGATTTGAGTGGCATTCTGCGATTGCGATGTTTAATTTCTGTGTAAACTTTTACTACATCGGTTTGCCAATTGTTTTTCTTCAAACAACTATCCCTGCTGCTCTGATACTGTAGTTACAGTTGCACCATATTATACAGAAGCTTCCTCCTTGTTCGTACTGTGAAATTCAGTGCTTCCTCAAATGTGACATCTGGAACTTCCCTCCAATACAAGTGTGTAGTTTCTTTCGTTTACGTAAAAACGGCTGGTAAAATTTTTTGAAAATTAAAATATATATTACAACCATTCATCAAGCCAAATCCAAATGAAGCAGTCTCCATACCGTGTCAATCATATGGGCTTGTTTGACCATACTTCATATTAGTCGGTGCCCAAGTAAAACATGCAACATCCGGACAACATTGGAACATGGTTTGAACCTTTGGACCGCTGTTGGTCCAACATTCTGTGGTTACTGGTTGTGGGTTGGTGAGGACGGTGGGGTTACCGAGAACCTGTTGGATATTGCTTTCCATTCGGCCTTTTCAAATGGGCTGTTTGTGTCGACTTAATGTCGTGTCGACATTGCCAAGTCGACGCAAATTACTTTCAACACGCTTAACGAGCACCCTCCATCGACGTGAATGTTACCATAGTTGTGCCACCTCTCTCCCATTGATGGCTGTGGATTAAGATCTGCAGTGGTGGCCTTTAGTGAGGCCCCTGACGCGTGACCCCCGATAATACACAAATCTGAAAACAGCCCCATCGTACTGTCAAACCCAATGGTTTCTTATCGGCGAAAGTGGCCCATCTCTGAAAAATGTGTGAAGAACACTGATGTAGAGTAACAGCTTTAAATTGATATTGAGGTGATTGAGCCAGATAATTGTGTCAGGAGTAGCAGAGAATATCGCTGCGATGCCTGCTTCATATTTGTGAATCGGGCATTGAGTCGTTACATGTGTAGTGACATAGAATGGGTCACTGGGGCGCATAGCGCTGGTTACTGGTAGAGAGCAGGGATCTGAGGACACAGCAGCCGGTCTGCCAGCAGGGCGCGTGATAGGCGGGGTAAGGGATGTGGGGTAAGAGTGACAGAGGGGACACGTGGGGCGAAGCCCAGAATCTTCTGGTAGGTTCCAGAAGGGGGCGTGGCCGAGGGCGGAGTCAGGCCACGCTGGGGAGGATAAAAGGGAGGTCCCGACGCTGGGTCGGGGCTGTCGTTTGGAATGGAACCCGTCGTCTGTGCAAGTCTTCGTCCCCGTCTTCACCTCCTCGGCGTTGTGGGTCAGACAGTGTGCCGGCTGTCCTGACCCATGTGTAGTTATTCCCTGTACTGCGGAAGTGTAGAATAAAGGTGTGTGTGCCCCCTACTATAAGTGTCTCTGAGGTGACGACTACACATGTTCCATGGTTCTGTTTTGGGTGACCACAGGCTGGCACCAGAGGGTTTTTAATTTTACATTTGTGCATCAAGTGTCCGCGCACTTAAGCTCATAGACATACCGTCGTATTGTTTCAGATGTGAGTACATACTCATTATTGAAATACGTTGAATATTGTAACATATTTTGAATATACATGAAAGTACAATGTATTTTTTGTGATACAGTATGCACACATCTAAAGATATATTTACAGTGTGAAATATAGTTTCAATTACGTGTTTTTTCTGAGGTCAATTCCCAGTCACAGATAAAGTGTGTGGCGACTGGTATCTAATCCTGTCCTTATCAGCTCGCACTGACCAGCTTGGTGAAGTGAGGTTAAGCAACAACCACGACTGACATGGATTTTAACTAAGAGTTGATTAACATACAGCTGTACATAATGTGTTTACTGTCAGTTATATAATAATTAACATTGTGTTGCACACAACATCTTCAGATAGCAAGTGGTTTAGGTACCTAGCACATCAATACCAGCTTTACATGCAAGCATATGGGTAGGTTCTTAGACCAATGGTGTGCACGCTACAGCCCACAGGCAGTTGTGGCATGGGTTTTACGCGCCGTGATCAAAAGGAAAATATGAAGGGTCAGCAAAACCCGCTGCTTGCTGTTGCTAGCGAACAGGCTACCAGGTCCACCCTTATGAAAGGGATATCACTCTTGCTGTCGTTGGTGTCATGTTGGCACTCAACTGGCTCGAGAGGAGGTAAATGATATCCTTGATGTTGGCCCATGCTGGGTGAAATATTGCACCCCCCTGCGTTAGAGGTGGTTGACATTGTAGACGGCTGAATGTCATCGAGTCGCTTATTGCGATCGCATTTTTGTTGCACTTCGTCATCAAGCCTCTTGCAGCACTTTGATCGCGTCAGGCAGCGTGTCAGCATCGTGACGACATTCCTCAAGTCCTCGGGGAAGTTCTCCGACACAAACACATTGAGGAACGGGTTCAGGGCACTGCTGAGGCTTGTGAGGGTGAAGCAGAGCCTGTAGGCGCTTCGGAGTGTCCCATCCAGGTCGTTTTCCCCAAATTTGACGGAACGCACCAGAAGGAGCACGTTGTACGGCAGGAAGCTGACCACGAAGATGACCAGGATGGCCACGATGAGGCTGATAATCTTGACTTTCTGGCGTCTCTCCACGACACTGGTGCGTCGCACGATGTGGATGATGCAGCTGTACGACGCCACGATGAGGCACAGTGGGACGAGGAACCCCACAAACACCCTGAAGTAGTTGATGGTGATCACCCACGGCTCTTTGTACTTTTCGTAGCAGACTTCGTGGTGGTGTGAATCGTTGAAGAGTTGCGGGTGCGTGACGAGAGGGATGTGCGAGAGGACGAGCAAGGTCCACACGAATGTGCACGCCGCAATAGCCACGGACATGCGCCGTAGTCCCAGAGAGCGCAGGGGAAACGCCACGGCCAGGCAGCGGTCAAGGGCAATGCAGCACAGGAACATGATGGTGGTGTAGTTGTTCGTGTAGAAAACAAAGCCGATCAGCCTGCACATGTTTTCGCCATAGTTCCATGAATCGTGATTCTTCGTGTAGACGATCCACATGGGAAGGGTCAGGAGGTACAGGAAGTCCGATATGCAAAGGTTCATCAAATAAATCCCCAAAATGTTCTTCTGCTTAATGTACATGTAGATCAGACATATGGCAATTAGGTTCCCGAAACTTCC
Source organism: Lampetra planeri (assembly GCF_965212315.1). Lineage (NCBI taxonomy): Eukaryota > Metazoa > Chordata > Hyperoartia > Petromyzontiformes > Petromyzontidae > Lampetra > Lampetra planeri. The sequence goes on along the minus strand of NC_136124.1, from coordinate 841,134 downwards.
GATGATGAATACGAGAGAGTATATGACTGGAAATAATTTCGTCTCGTATGTATCGCCATCAGGTTCTCCGTGTGATTGATTACATGAATTATTTCCTTCTGTCATCTTTGTAGGTTCTGCCAACATCACTGAAAAAAATGAAATCGTTCAAAATAACTTCAAGGTTAGGATATTATTCACTATAGAAAATGTGTCACTATGTTGTGATTAAAGTAAAACCCCTCGTAACGACCACCCCTGTTGACGACTAATCGCTTAACGACAGGCCTCCATAGAGCCCAGTGTGTAGTGTATAGTGTAGTGTGTAGTGTAGTGCCTCCATAGAGCCCAGTGTGTAGTGTATAGTGTAGTGTATAGTAGTGTAGTGTAGTGCATCCATAGAGCCCAGTGTGTAGTGTAGTGTATATTAGTGTATAGTAGTGTAGTGCCTCTATAGAGCCCTGTATGTAGTATATAGTGTAGTGTATAGTAGTGTAGTGCCTCCATAGAGCCCAGTGTGTAGTGTATAGTAGTGTAGTGCCTCCATAGAGCCCAGTGTGTAGTGTATTGTAGTGTAGTGCCACCATTCCCCTGTTAATGACGGGCTATTGTAGGTACAGTAAATGTGAATTAATGCATGGATTAACCATGTTTCTTTTTATATTATGTGTTTATAATGTTGTTAGTATCTTGATGTATTAATGTACATTTAAATATTATAAAGTACGTTTTGGGGTGAAAAAGGGCAATCTTGATTTGAAGCTTTCGTGACTGCAGGAATCCACACTCTTTGGTTCTTTCGGCAAAGTCACGTAGGTAGAAATAATAATAGATCACGACGTTTTTATTTTTTTTCTACCCACGTGACTTTACCGAAAGAACCAAAGAGTATGAAAAAGGGTAACTTTCGATGCTATCGGAACGATTCAGCCTTTAAGGTGTATTTACTAAACTCGCTTAACGACCGTTTTCGTGGAACCAATTGCCGTGGTTAAGAGGGCTTCTACTGTAAATTTAAAATGTTCCCAATTGTATCCCAGTTGTGCCCTTGGCGTCATGTAATGAGACGACGTATCCATTCGGATGTCTCACAGCAGTACATTGTTTTAGTTATGAAATGGTGCATGGAAGCAAATGTCATGCCTCTGAGATCAATTCAATGGCCTGTGGTCCATACAATGCCAGGCAGCACTTTCCCACCCACTATGCATATGAGAGTATTGTTCGTCACATAACAGTTAAACTAATATTTAATTATCAGACCTGGAATTTAGACTAATTATTTCATAATTAAATTTAGTGTGGGTGGTTCTTTGTCTGTGCACTCCCTGCACTTGAGAACCTGGTTCGTCACGGGCAGATTGCGGGTTTCGAAACCAGCATCTCGAATGCCAGCGAAGCGCCAATCTTTCTATGGAATGACGACCAGTGTTTTACTTACTACAACACAGTACTCGTTTTATTAACCCCAAAGTATTGATGGGCTAAGTCAACTCACGGCTGGGATGTGAACTCACAACCTTCCAATTGTAAGTCAACTGTTTTAAGCAGTGGGTTTGTATATGCATGGACAGCCCTTTTGTCAATCCACTGCTGGATGAAGGCCTCCTCACGCCGTGTGGGTCTCGGAGCTTATTTGACGATACCTCACCGCACTGGTCAGAGCGGGTGGGGAGTGATGAATAATAGTGTAGATGTAGAGTACAACACATGGATTTTGTTGAACCACCCTCTGCTCCTCAGCACGTGTCCCCCACTGCAACCGATGACAGCTCTGTGATCGCCCCTTGACACACGGACCAAGCTCAACTCCGCTGACGTTCCACGCTCTGATGCGATCAAGTGCATGCCGTGCGATTTGGTCAAATAATATACTGTACAGGGCGATTCAGATGTCTTGCTACCTCCATTTAATTCTCTAAAACTTTATATTTTTAAAAGCAAGGTTCATTTCAAACAGACATCAATGAAAATTTTTTTAGGGGTTAATTAATTGGGAGGCCAGAATACATCTGGGTCACCCTGTGCATACGCAGTTGATAAATTAGGCTCGCAAGTCATTAAATTATCAGTACGGGACTTAATTACGATTTATATTACGTATATGTTATATCCATAAATATACATTGCGAAAACAATATCTTAATGATAAATAACAACAAGAATATTGTACCTGCAAGCCAAGGTGGTGTTGATCCGTATGGATGTATGTCTTCTGGAAGCTGGTGACAAAACTGGTGAGAACGTAGACTTGGCAGTCACCGCTTTTGTCGCTGGCTCTGGTTTTTCCAACCTCTGGTTCTACGAAGTCTGTAATGCACTTTTATAATGTTCTTTTTTTACAGTTTGCACGTCGCCCCATGTGTGGGTGTACTACGTTGCACATCCGTCAGAGCAATGCAGAAGTCGATTGCGCATGGGTGCAGATGACTGTGCCACTGGAGCTGTGCTTACCTTTGTTACTCATGGGGAAAAAAAACATGCAAGGCTGCTGGTGGGTTTTGTGCACATAGCATGCAGGCGGATTGTTAAAACCTTTCTAAACGTGACGCATGATATTATAATTATTGTTATTATGCGATATACAACTTGAGTTATACTACGTGCATTATACGTGGCAAAGGATAGTTAAAAGGCCGTCGACATGTTGGTAACATTTCCGATATATTATCAGTGGTTCCCAATCTGTGTGCACAGGCCACTCGCGGTTCCACCAATTCGTGAGAACCAGTTCGTTGGCCAGATGTAAGATAACGGGTGCGGCGGGCCTTATTCAGAACACACTGAATATATTTAGTTTGTGGTGGTCCCAAAATTTTATTGAGGTTTGTCATGGGTCTGCACGTTCAGAAAAGTTGGGTACCATGGCCCCCTTTTTTGGGAGGGGGGCAATATTACAGAGCATTTGGTGCTAGCATTCTTATTTGGAAGTCTATGGAGCACATTCGCATGTTGGCAGGCACTTCACGTGGAGGGGAAATGTTCAACACCCCTGTATGACTCCATAAATAAAACATCGTTCGTATTTTTGTTGATATTATCTATTGAGGTTTTGTTCGAAAAAACTAAAATATCCGAAAATTTAAAATAAAACCCAAATTTGGTGACTCAGATGTCATGGCGCCAATTGAGACCCCGGGTTAGAATCCAGACAGCTGCCTGTGATGAAGGCGGGTTCTCAAGTGTCCCGAGTGAATGGTGTCATCCCGGTCACCAATTACCGCACACACAAACACACCCATTCACATTCAGTTCTGCACTTAATTTGACTAAATTACTAATTTTAAAATTAAATATATCGGTTGACTGTCATGTGATGAAGGTTACTGTCATATGCAGAGAGCATGTGAAAGGCTGTCATCTACTGTGTGGGCCAGAAGCTTCTTACGTGGGCCGCTCTGGCATGATATGTTGCAGGCTGCTCTGGCAGAGATCGGAGTGGATCGTCCCTACCATGTACGCCCCACTTTGCCACCAAACACTGTGCAGTTATTAGTCGTGTGATAGGAAGTCTGCCTACAGATATGAACCTGTCTAACCAGCGCACACGCACAAGGACACCGAAAAACTTCGCGTAAAACCGCGACGATTCCTTTTTTTTCCAGAAAAAACGTCGAGCTGTGTGCGTCACGATTACTGTACAGGGTGGTCCAGATGTGTTGTGACCCCCCCCCCCATTTGATTATCTAGAACTTGTAGCTACAATTGCCTCGTGTACGTCAATAAAAGGTCTAAATAGAAAGCTGCGCGTTATAAAAAAAATGGCGTACCACAAAGTGCGTAAACCGAGTATTGCCTGTCCTACCGTACTGCTGAGAGCCCTTCAAGTGACCTCCGAGTACGAGGGGGCATCATGCACTCACGATGTCTCATGATGCACTGGTGGACAACTCTGTTCAATCGCAGGCTGCGGTCTGGATTCGAATCCTGCCGTTACCACTATAATATGACCACAGTGTGATCAAATGGCGTGCATTTGTATCAATGCGAAGATGTTCTCTGACACTTGGTATTTAAAAAAAGTTTTTTTTTAATTAAAAACGCAATTAGAATACCATGGCTGTAGCTTAAAGGAGAATGAGGTGTCTGTTGTGAGTGCTTTTATCCAGCTTCTGACAGGTTAGTCTCATCGATTTTCATTCCTCTTGATGCATGCTTTGTCAAAATATATAAATACAAATGGATTTTCTCATCGGTCGGTCCAAAATTTGTGCAAATTTAACATGAATTATTTTCAAATGCTGTGTAAGGTTTTTGTTTGGCCGATGTTTAGTTCCATAATTAGATTAAAATGCATTTTGGGGTGTCATTTTGAAGGTAATAGTGTGTGTGTATATTTGTTTTAATAAAATATGGCTTATTTATTGAAAAATCCAATGGCTTGACACGTACACAAAACTGAAGGCACCTTCACCACCCAATATGGATGAAATAAAAATGTTTGTCTGAATACGTCCGAAACCGTGGTAATCCGTGAGCATTCCTTCATTATCAAGAAAGGTGGACAAATGATGTAAATCTGAATTAGTCCTAACCCATTGACATACTGTGCCCAAGCAAAAAGCCACTTGACAATAAAACAAGCGTCACTTTGTCACCAATTGGTTGCAACAAAAACTATACAGATTCTAGCATTTGTATTGACAATCTGTGCAGTAAGTTTTGTATTTATTGGTTTACGGTTGGTTTATGGTTGCTGTCGTTTTTTTGTGTCCTGTGGGTCATTGAAACCAAGGAGTGGGGGGGGGGGGGAGTTGAGGCGTTTGTAGAGGTGGAAGAAATGACACTTGTTCGGAATTTTCTAAGGAAATTAATTTTAAGATAGGCTGTGAATATGCAGGAATGTTTCTGGTCGGGTGTGAGACTTTGCAGGATGGAAGTGACGATGGCAGTCCGGAGGACTCTGATTACATTGGCAAAGCTGGTAATGTAGGGGGCTATGGGTGGGTAAAAAATTTGAGATGGGTGTGGTGAGAAACCATTAAAAGGTAGAAGATGGGGGGGTTTTGTTTTATATGATGGCAATATGTTAATGTATGTTGGGGTGGCTGGTAGGGTGATTCTCGGGAGAGGTGGTTGGGACGTAGCAGAACGGGCAACAGAAGGAGCAGGGTCAAACACTCGAATCCCAATCCTGTTTTTTTTAACCTTTTATGAAATTATGAGGTCCGTTAATTTGCAACAGTCAGTGGAGGAAGTTCTGGGGATCCAGGGGAGAGTTCGCAGTGCTGATGACGGATTTAGAGTTTCCAGCAACGTCAGACATTGATTTGCAGACCATTTAAGCAAAGGTTCCACTGGCAGTGACTGATTTTGGGGTACAGCGATTAATATTTTTTCTTTGGCGGTCCATCTGGGTAAGACTCGCTGATATGCTTGCCAGTATGGTGGTAGTCCGTAACTGTGGGTTGACTTGACTGTGTATGTGATCATCAATGGAATACACGTACAGTATTGCAACAGTGAAACAGAAGATTGGTTTAGATGCTGCAGAATTTCTATGTCTTCACAGTCTGGCCTTCTTCTTTGTATGGTTGATGTAGAGCGTACAACGATACTTTTACATTGAGGAGGTTGAGCCAGATGATTGCGCCAGGAGTAGTGGAGTTTATTGCTGTGATGCCTCTTTCTTATTTGTGAATCGGTCATTTGAGTCGTATGTTCCATGGGCTGTTCTGGGTGACCACAGTTGCACACCGGATATGTGTTTTTTACTTTCCATTTGTGCATCAACTTTCCACATCTGCTGCCACCGTTTGTGAAGGGATGCGATTTGAGGTTGTGCGTATAGTCTTCGTGGGAGATCGAAGCAAGGCATCTTCTGCGTTGGGTCTTTCATGAGGTGTTTGTTTGTGACCTCGTGTGAACGTCGAAGAGATGGTTGGCTGATGTTCGATGGCCGGGATGATTTCTCACTGCACAGAGAGGGCCGCGTGAAGGCTGCCATGTTTCACTCCAGCAGTCTGGTGAACAGGGATATGCCACTTGTAAATATGAATAATAATAGCAATTAATTAATGTATTTATCTATCGGGAATGCATGATGAATATCGAAAGCATGGTGCATAACTGGGTGCAATTCTAATTTTGATTACAGTACAAAGGTAATGGTAGCTGAAATTACGTAAAAATAATTACACGTCCATTGCAACTTCTGACAAATGTCAGAATTGCAATTGACCTCAGGCCTGGGATGGACACGAGAAGCAAGTTGGGGAATTCGTTGGATACAAGGAACAATAAGCTTGAGTGTTGCGGGATAGCTCGGTGAACAGACCTTGAAAGAGAGAACTGAAAAGCACCGAGTAGGCTGCGGGGGAGGAACGGGGAGCTAGGGAGAAAGTATCTCGTGGCATGTGATGGTGATGAAGGTGGAGCTGTAGAATGGTGAGAGTACTATGTATGTTGATATTCTTTCACACCGTACGTCGCCAACCGTGCTAACCGGAGGTCCGGGGGAAGGACAACAAATTAAACACAAAAAGCACTTCTGAATAAATTAGTTTTCAATCTAGATTTAAAAGTGCATAGCTCCAGTGGCTTCCTATTATTGGAACGAATGGCGTTCCAGACGACCGCAGAAGCGTCTTTGTCCGATGGCTAGTAAAAAAATGAGATTTCAACGAGGGAGAGAGTGTGTGTGTGGGAAGGGGCATGTAATAATGTTTATAAAGGTGGAGCCGGAGAGCGATGTGAGAGAGAACACTTAGAAGATGGGGTTGGACAATCCTGGGTAGAGCTGCTGACGGGTGTGATCTAGCAAGAGGGGTCTAGCATCACAACCTTGTACAGCATCGTCACTGTGAAGGAAATTCACTCAGAGGTGTGTTACGATGTCTGCTTAGGCTTTGAAGTGCTATGCAATGATGGCCCTTTTAAGCATGAATGAAAACAAATCGGTGAAATTACATCTAATATACTGGTAGGAACCTCCTGGTTACACCAGCCCACAGGGGATTATTGTGTCCGTCCGTCCGCGTGCAGGGAGGGGCTGGGTGGGGAGGGTGGGGCTGGGTGCGGAGGGTGGGGCTGGGTGGAGGGTGGGAGGAGTGGGGCTGGGTGGGGAGGGGCTGGTCACCCCGTGGTGCCCTTATAAAACTCAATGTTTAACCTACTCACGCCGGCTTGTGCCCGCCCTCACAGTCGGGCATATTTGCGGAATACACCACGCTGCCGTTGACCCTGGCCATTGACCGAGCTCCCTCCACAGGAATGTGTTTACTAAACCATTCATGTGACACCACGTAACAATTACTTTTTGTCAATGTTCCACTTTACAATTTATTCCAAGGAGGTACATTGTCTGATTTACTTTTCTGATCTTCTGCCAAGAAAATGATCGTTGAAAATAACTTCAGACTACCTAATAATGGTATAAAATGCATTTATTCACCAGTTAATATAAATTGTCAAGCTTATGATACATCCACTGAATCCAGTAATAAACAAACATGATCGTTTCATGTAAAATACGTTTCATTGCAACGATAACTTATCAAGTCGCTGATGCAGTGAATTGTGACTCCTCTCATGATTAGCCATGCTAAGTAAATTAATGTGTATAGCCGTGGAGGATGATTTCATGATTCATGGTGTTACACACGGGGATTGCGATGTTTGATATTTATGTACAGAGTGGACATGAATTCTCTATTCCCCTTTTAACTATATATATCGCATCTGGTTTGTATTATATTTAGACACGACGCAGAGGATCCTGGCTTTGAGATTTCGCAAAGCTCATGGGCCACAACCAAAAACCGCATTAACTGCACAAACCGCGGCCGATGTGGGGAGTTGATGCGCAAATTGAAAATTAAAAACTCTCCAGTGTGCGATTGTGGTCACCTAGAACAGGCCATGGAGCACATGGACTCGGTGCCCGATTTCACAAGTCCGAGAAAGGCATCATCACAGTGATACTCCTGACGCAATCATCTGGCTCAACCACTTCAACACTATATTATATCTAGATTTGAAGCTTTCGTGACTGCAAGGAATCATCTTCTTAGGTTTTTTCGGTAAAGTCACGTAGAAAGTAAAATAAAATAAAAAACAAAAATCACGACGTTTCGGAGGCAACACAAGTCTCCGTCATCAGGTGGGACCGTCACAGCCAGATTAGCTGTATCAAGTGAGGCAATGATTCAAGATGTAATCCCTTAAAAGCGAGTTGAGGGGGGAGGGAGAGGGAGGGGGGAGCTCATCAGACTATGGTAGCCAATAAAAGGAACGTATCGGGAGGGAGGGGGGGCGAGGCCAAAAGGGTGGGCGATGGACGTGGAAGCGCTTGTGCGCAAGCGGCCAATTGTTGGCGTGTGCAGTAATTGGCCGCTTGCGCACAAGCGCTTCCACGTCCATCGCCCACCCTTTTGGCCTCGCCCCCCCCCTCCCTCCCGATACGTTCCTTTCATTGGCTACCATAGTCTGATGAGCTCCCCCCTCCCTCTCCCTCCCCCCTCAACTCGCTTTTAAGGGATTACATCTTGAATCATTGCCTCACTTGATACAGCTAATCTGGCTGTGACGGTCCCACCTGATGACGGAGACTTGTGTTGCCTCCGAAACGTCGTGATTTTAGTTTTTTATTTTATTTTACTTTCTACGTGACTTTACCGAAAAAACCTAAGAAGACTATATTATATTTTTTGCTGTATATCAACATCCGGCATTTGTTGAAGAGAATAAGACAATACTGTTGCTGTTTGCTACCGCAGTCGTAAAACTGCGTGCAATACATAGTCTGTGAATGTGGTTCCGCTTTTTGTGTATTGTTAGCATTCAGAAAAATGAAGTCGAGTTCTTCGTATTGAATTTGTTGGTAATGACAGGGACTTTCATGCATTTTTAGGTGCAATATTAAATATATATATAGAAGGGGAATACCGGTTGGGTAGATTTTAAACACAAAGGAAATTGAATGGGATGCTGACTGTATGTTATCACCAAATAATCCTGAATGTGCCTGATCTTGTCAGATCTCAGAAGCCAGTGCTTGGGTGGGTGAACACCACGAATGCAAGTCATCACTGGCTACCGGGGGGGGGTGCTGTGGGCGGCAGAGCTGGGCAGGGGAGCATCAACACTCATTGTTGTGTTGTACTCCAATGTCCCCACATCGATGCTCACGGCTTCACCAATGTACTCTGAGCAGCGCGGTGAAGTATGGTTAAGATTATTAAAATTAAGATTGAAGTATGGTCAAATAGGCCTCGCGGCCTCGCACGGCATGTGCCTCAGACCCTCATCCAGCGGTGGATTTACAAAAAGGGCTGTACACGATGGACGTGTGTACCACTGCAATTAAATACAAACTCTCTTAAAAACAACAACAACAACTGCCTAAACCGTTGCCACTGGAAACACACCTCACTTGCAGACTATGGGATATTGGAGCATTCCAACCAGAAAAAACCCCACAAAAGATTGTCCAATCCGACCTCAATTTAATTCTGCTGCATCCAGTGTAGCGTGAAGTCGAGAAGACCCGCAGCCAATGGAAGACACGCGATTGAGTGAATATTACTTTCCTGTGTCCCTCGTGCGAGGGCGCCCCTTTGTTGGCTGTGCTGGACACTGCGAATTGTCCGCGTGGTGGCCGCAAGCTTCTGTTGTGAAATGCGTGCGGAGCCCCGAGAGGGCACGCTGAGATGTGTGGCACCACGGCCACGCGTGGTCTCATCACTGCTTTGCCCTCCCCCGAGCCAGCGATGATGAATTGCTGTCGGTCTCCGTTAGTCGCACTCCAGTTGCCAATGCATCAGAGCATGTGGCCCGAAGGCAAAACCGCATGGAGAAAAGCATTCTCACTGCTGCGAGAAACCCTCTTCTGTTAAGTGGTGTTTCATTATCATGGTGCAGTTATCTCGTCTGGTCGCTGTCTTGAGGATGGTTGATGCTTTCTTTGTTTAAGAGCCAGAGGGGGAGGTTTTTTAGGACGATAGATATTTAAATCCGTTTTTACATATTTCATTTTCCTCGGGAAACAATGCAATGAAAATCCCATATTCTGCTTTGGAAAACGAGTTCAGAGCATTCTATATAGCAACGAATTGTGTATTCATTTAGTTAATTTTTTGTTCTGGTGAATAACATGCATTTGAATAATAATTAATAATAAATATGTAAATGTGGGTGTAAAATCAGTACTTATTTAAATTGTGGAACTTTATGGAGTTGAGATTGTCACCGTTTTACTACAGAACCACTAAATTGCTCCATGCTTTACACTGCATTAGCTGTAGACAACATGTAAGCTTAACCATTTGCTTCTGCCAGTAGAGCTTTTAATACGATAGGCAGTTGTGTTTGTATAATGTCCTATACACTACAGTTATTGATTTCACAGCATAGACCAGTTAGCAGGACTTGCCATCTGTGCAAGGCAGGTTTCCGTGCTGTCAGTGCAAGTTACGATGCCTGAGTAAGCACGCTTTAGCATGTGTTGACAATGACGGCTCAATAAAGTATGCGCAATGCAGCACGAGTACCCGCAGACCAAATTACTGCCAAATACAAGGTTTGATTTTGCCCATAAATTTACAAACGCTGCCATGCACCTCCATTTATGTCACAGACAGAGCAGAGCAAAGCAAATGCAAAGCCATTTTCCCTCGTAACACGAACAGTCCTTAAAAGAGAGGAGCCCAGGCGTCACAAGGAGTAGGCGTACACTACGCAGACCACAACGATGTTGGCGACGGTGGAAACGACGGCGAGCCACAAGCCGAGATTCCTGTAACTCCTCCTGACCCCGCGACCTTCGCGGCCGCTCGTCGCGTGCCGGTCCGTGTCGAGCTCGCACCACGATGGCGGCGGCGTCGGCGTGGTCGTCGTCGTGGAGTCTCCGGTCCACGCGGACGCTGCTTCGTCGTCGTCGCGATTCGAGCCGTCCCCTAAGTCCTCCATGAACGTGGCTCCCATCATGGGCAGAGTCTAGTGGAAGAGTGATGCACATCGACAGAAAAGAGATGAAGACCACCCCCCCCCCCACTTTGTCTCTTTGGCGGTAGAGACTAAACTAAACTATTTGGTATGTTAGCAGGTAAGGCCCACTGAGCGATGTAGCTGTTTTTCAGAAGCGACCTGGCCACGAATGATAACTCAATGAAGTGGCTTTTCACGTGGAAATGTATAGCAACAAAATACTCTAAATGCATGTTTCTAAATACGGAGGGAAAAACCGGAGGACCCGGAGAAAAATCCACGCGACTACGGGGCGAACATGCAAACTTCAAATCTACAGGTGTCAGGGTCGTGATGAAACCCACACCCTCCTGTACATCAGGCGAGGTCGTTAACATCTCACCGCCACGGCGAGACGAGCGCTGTTCGTGAGAACCGATTGGGTGCCATGGCCAAGCGGCAAGTTTGGTGCCGCTTGTTGCAGAGGTTCGTGGTTGCAGCACGGTGGCCGACCTGTTTAATGCTGCGGTCGTATTAACCATGGTGGTTCTGCGCGCCATCTGCTTCACATTGGACGTTAGCAATCCCGTGACATCATTCTAAAAATAATGAGTCACGTGTGTTGGCGTCATGGTGCAAATTTGTGTTCAAATAAAAAAATTGTCTACAAATGATCAAATTGAGTAAAACCACGTCGCAGCGTCGTCGCGTACTGGCCGACTATGCACGCCTGTTAAATATAACATTGTGCCTTCAGGATATACAAATGGTGTGAATACCAAATGTATATCTGCACGCAAAAACCTGTTCACTGCCATGTTGATATCGTGCAGAAACAAGATCGAAAAGCTTAAACTCATGAGCATTGGAGAAGCGTAGTGCTCATCGTCGCGAGCGCTGCTGCTCTGTGGTCTAAATGTAAAATGTATCTCGCAGGACCACTCGTCCCATGAGATAAATTCCGTTGACTTCTTGCAACATGTTGACTTCTTGCAACATGTCACCAACCCCACAGGGGTTCACACGAAGGGCTGAGAGAACCTCGACCAGGATATGGGCACGCAGTCTTGATATGCGCGAAGTTGAATCCCAGTGAGATAGAATTAAAATACTATTAATAATACATAAATAGCATTCATCTGTATTACATAATATTACAATGTCCCAACAATTCGGTGCTTCATATTAGCTTGATATATTTAATTCATGCCCTCTAACATTTCTAACAGTGCATTAATTCCATGAGGCATGGAAAGGAAGGTCAAACATTATTGTTGCTGGTTGCCATTGTCATTAATTACCATCGCCACATCTGTTTCTCGCTCACCGTGTATCTCTGCATCGGTCTACCCTCTGCCTAAGTTCTTTCCTGCTCTCTCTTTGTCCACATGCCCTTTCTCTTTCAGTGATCTATCTCCAATAATTCATTATCTCAATCCTCGTCTTTCAAAATAGTATAAATCCACATCTCCATTATGCTTCTCAATAGGCAAGTACGTCTTACTATTAGAGACAAAATGTATCCACTAGCATGGGCTGGTGGATTCCCACCATATGAATTGTAGCATGCCTGGGCTTTACCGCTCTACCCATCTGATACCCCTTTTAGCGTTATAATGCTTCTTAAAGTAATAGAAAGATCCGCCAGCTTGAACCCATAATGTGATTTGGACACAGCCTTTGCCAGGCCCCCATGTCTGGCACATTACAATCAAATACTCCAATCATCCCCTACTGATGGATGTGTCCAATGTGACAATTTAACTTACATTCATTTGGAGGAAAATAAGCCTAATTCATGTCCTTACACTTTAGATTGGCCAAAACAGAGTGCTCTACCGTGAATCAGTGGCCCTCTGCCAACCATCAATTCCCACCTAGTATGAAACTTGACTTAAAGCTTTCGTGACTGCAGGAATTCATATTCTTTGGGTCTTTCGGTAAAGTCACGTAGATCGGTTTAATTAAAATAACAAAAAAACGTTTCAATCACAACACAAGCGATCGCCATCCTCCGTCATCCAGCTGATGACGATCGCTTGTGTTGTCATCGAAACGTCGTAGTTTTTTGTTATTTTCTTTCAACTTATCTACGTAACTTTACCGAAAGACCCAAAACATATCCTACCCAGTACGTTTAAGATTATACTTTTTAAAGTATGGGATTAACTAAACTATTTGCTCTTTATCAGAGGCGACCTGGTCACACGTGATCGCTCATCAAAGCGGCTTATCATCGTAGGAGCCAAGTTATCTAAATGCATATTTCAAAATGTGGAGGGCAATACCTTAGGACACGGAGAAAATCCCCACGACTATGGGGAGAAAATACGCAAACTCCAAATACACAGGCGTCAGGTCCAGATTGGACCCAGTCAGGGCCTGTAACATGACGGGCGCTGACTGGCTGTATTCTACTGTGAGGGCACGTGCCTCCCTTGGCTCGCTGGACTCGTGAGACGTTGTGGGCTCACTCAATTCTCTCTTATTTATTCTCACATTTCAGGCACGATCACTGGGCGACAATATACATACACGGCTACGCATAGCCGACCCATCTACACAGCTCCATCATCGGCGTATAACTATATAGCTGGCTGACTAATATAGCGGCGACGACGATGGGAGCCGTGCAGAGGTTCGGCCACGCGGCCGGACAATGAAGAGAGAGAGAGATGACGGCGCAGACAGCGACGGCAGCTAAGACCCGGGACCCCACGGCAGCCACCTTCGGTCCCCCCCCCCCCCTTATATACTTCCCGGCGTGGCCAGGCCCCGCCTCCGGCCACGCCCCCTTCTAGACCCTTCGAGCAGCTTCCCGGAGCTTCCCGACTGACCCCGCTCTTGACCTTTAACCCATGCTCGTGATTACCCCTCCTGGCCATCAGATGGCATCCTGTCATCACACATGCAAAGGCAGGGATTTGACGACGGTGGCAAACAGCCTAACGCCTTTCACAAAGTGCACGTGCGAGCGCCCGGAGTTGTTTTGAACCGACTGAGAAGGTCCGTACGAGAGGCGAAGGGGGTGGATACAAACGGTGCATGCACACCTGGTTCTGGGCGTGTTCGTGGTGGGGCCAGCAGTGAGCGACACCAGGTCGACTACTGTCCATTGATGGACAGAGCAGGCTCAACGCGGCCTGATTAGCACTGCAGGCAGCACCTGGCCCTGGCCACGCAGAGGTCAAGAGTGAGCTAGCATCTAAAGACCAGCACGTTCAGGGTTGAAGACAACCTGCAGGAGACAGGATAGAGAGAGGGCGCCAAACGTAGAACATTGCCATAGCGTGCGGCAAATAGAGATACGCGTCCACGTGAATAACAGAAGAGTCAACATACAGGATCACTCGGCGTGCGGTGTTTAGAGTGTTCATTTGTACACATCGCGATTCATAGCTCCGATTCGCATGGTTGGATACGTACGGTGCAAAACAAGTTAAACATACGTACATAGCCAAGATAGAGTTTAATTATGTATAGCTTTAGATAGTGTTCGATAGTGTAGTTCTGAATATAGATTGTGTTGCTATTTATTTGTATTTCTTACTTCATGTGCGCATCTTGTGCTGCTTCACTGTGAATTCACGCTGCCATGGTCTCTCAACCTTAATCCACTCCAGTTATTAAGAGTATTTGCCATAATTAGTCTGTTTGTTCTTTGGTCGAACGCTTTTACAGTTTTGTAATTGAAGTAAGATCTACCGTATATCATATTGTCGATATGAGTTTTGGATGTTGAAAAAAAGTCACATTTTCGAGATTTTTGTTGTTAGGTATTTAGGTAAAAAGTATGTTCTACTAATGTTTGGTCTCGTTCGCACGATGTAACAATTTGTCGTGTTCTCGTGCTAACAAAAGTGACGTCTCCCGACGCCACATGACACCACTTTCGTTGAGAAAAGAGCGGACTTGATCTCCGTTGGTGACTAACGTCATGGGAGCTTTCGAATCGGTCCGCTGTTTCCTATCGAGGCCCCAATTTTTGGATTTTAATCAGAAAATTGAGGACACGTCGCTAAAGTAGGGTAAAACATTTTTTTTTACGTATGTTTACTCTGAAGTACTGTTTATGCAATTGTTTAGGTATTTCTGTTGTATACCCACTGTCGGATAATCTCAGGTACACGGGAACTTACAAGCATTGTCAATTATTGGAAATTGTTAACTATACAATACTCAGCAATTTCCCAGTACACTTTTTATTTTGTTCAGAGAAAATGTTTTCCTTTAACTTGAATTACATTCCTCACATTTCCAATGTGACGAGATGAATTCCTACTTTTGAACTATGTGTGCAGCACAGGTATCTGTGCAAGCCATAAAAACACTGACTATTATCAGCACAATTAACAGGGTGAACCATCTATCATCGCCAGTAACAGCAACCATTGTCTATCCACTGCTGGATGAAGGCATCCCCACGTTCTCACCATCTCTCATGGCTCAGTGATGATACGTTCATCTCACTCCTGCACCTAAACTGATCTCATCGCTCCATCTCTGCAAAGGTTGAACTCTCGCCCACATTCTCTACTTTGGCTGCAATTCTGTCACAAATCTCATCGAACATCATCCCTTTCCGTGATGTGTCCTGTCCAAAACCCACTTTTAAAATGTATCAACATGATGGCTCTGATTTGGTCTGTTCCCTGCTGCATGTATTCCTGTTCTAGTCTCTCAGGCTAATTCCAAGCACGCATCCCGACATGCTTCTTTGTGCACTGCTCAGCTTGGAGTGCCTATAATTCTGCTCCACGTGTCGTGATGGCGGCCATGCACGGCGTGAAATATTTATTATTCAGAAACATCCGTGGGCTTCTTCTCATTATCATGTTCAATGGTCCAACGGCCCTCCATGCTACTCTTGTCCTCTCCTTCGTTTAATAAGTTTGATCCCATTTCACCTTCATTAACTGCACTAAGTATGCATCTCCTGCAGTGTTTTCAAGCTGTGTCGCCATCTATGTCAATAATGAAGAATGTGTATCACAGCGTCTCACTGCTCAAATTAGCAACAGGGTGGCACTTTTTGTCAAGTGACCATAAACCGGCGGTTGAACATTTTCTAACGTTCCTTTGCCTTTGATCCTCTTCTCCACAAGACGACCGCTGTTACCCGCTCACAACGTGATGGTCACTTTATCAACCCTAGAGGATGATGGGCTGAGTAGACCGCCCAGCCGGGATTTTAACAGGACCCTGATAATTGTGAGTTGTCATTCTGCCACTGTGTTTAAATATATTTTCACGCACATCTGTACGTAAACGTATACATTGCATTGCATTTCTGGCAGTATACGATCTGTATCGGCATTAACATATACATGCATACGCAGTAGATGGGTCTACAGAAACATAATAAACTATACAATAGTACAACAGGTAATTATACACTTGCAGTCATGTCTACTGCTTCGGGTGATATATTAAGAAGATATATCAGTGCTGGTGGAAGAAGCAAAAACTCAACTTACGTGTACCGATACATGTGAAAAATCCATGGTGCTGGTCACAAATGCTGTGCTGGGTTTCCAGGGCGTCTTCATTGACCCCCCCCCACCCACGCAGCATGGAGCGGTGGGGCGCGCGTTTCTGGACTGCCGTCGTTTCATTCGCCTGCTCCGTTGCCCAAAGCTTGCCCCGACATCTAGGCCAAGCGCGCAACCAGGTGCAGGCAGCGGAAGTCTCCGGCGCTCGATTTTGAGTTTATTTTTTTGTATCTCATTATTCCTGCTGCAATATGTCAAAAATATATATATAGAAGAGGGGGGGAAGCTACGGATTGGCTCGCGGTAAGTCCACGGGGCTCTAGCCCAGTTTTAGTAACCAGCGGAGTGCGCCGCGTGTCCCGCTTTGTCAGGGTGGCGATCGCGACCGCGAAGTGCCGGGGTATGCCACGTGATGCCCAGCCTCGCTGTGCATTTCGCTAAAACCGGTCAGCCAATTTAACGATTTAATTTAATCTGGAATCTGCCTCTTGTCATCTCTCATGTTTCAATAACCCCTTTGTTGTTCATGAGTTCTGGCTATAAGCAGACGGAGAGTCTGACGGTGTTCCAGTGCCAACGCAAGCAAGTTACTCGGATTCATTTTTAGCAGCTTTCAAAAAAAGTAATTGATGTGTTTTAAATGTAGACTTGTTGGTAATTGCAGTACGGTGCTTGAGTGGAAGTTTAATGGTAGATAATGTAGGGATGTGCTGGTGTCTTTTTGCACAGGCTGCAATGATGATTTTGGACAGACTGTCTTAAAATTATCATTTACTTCAATAATAGATTATAATTTATAGGAATGCTCCACTGCAAGGGGCGCAATTGCCCCCCTACCCCATCCCTCCTGTGGTGCCACAGCGACGGGGCCGCTCGGCCGAGCCAGGGAGCCGCCCGGCTTCCACCGCCGCACTGCCCCCCATCACCCCCCCCACATAAACACGCACCCGCACCCACGTAGGGCCTCGTGGTCGGGTCACCTACCCTGAGTTTTCACCCGAGGGCCCCCTAGGGGGGTTACCCCACGGTTTCTCAGGGCCAGGGAATTGGACAGGACCCTTCCCAGGCCAAGTAACACTGCGGCGCCGTGGGCGGATTTGAGATCGCACGACCATGGCGAGCTCAGAGAGCCCCGCAGTTAGAAACGCATACAAACACAAACACGGGTCAGCAAGGCAGATAGCTGGGATCAGGACCCGGGACGACTGATTGGTCGAAAGTTCAAAGGCCGGCGGGATCGCAAAAGAGCGGGAAATCCTAGGCTCAGGATTGGTCGAGAGACCAAGGCGGTCGGGACGGGGGCGCCTAGCCTTTGATGTGAATAGTTTAAAAGAAAACGCAGGGGCAGTAGGGAACTCTCTTCTTCTGGAGTTTGGACACGGGGTCAGCGACGAAGGAGTCATCGGGCGAGCCGCTAGATTGTCTGCAGGACGATCTGAGCGCCGCAAGGTCACCAAGGACTACAGACGGTATCGTGTTGCGCGCCTTACAACACCTCAGAGCGGAGGGTAGGATCCGTAGAAGAGGGTTAGTTCGGGGTAAGGACGAGTAGGAAAGCGGTTTAGCAGAGAGCGCAGCATAGAATAGGGCTACACGGCACCAGAGTATGGGTTAGAAGCGCCTTGCTGTCCCGCGCACACACACGGGTGGCTCGGTTGGTTAGCAAGGGCTAATAAAATCTCGAGCGTAGTAACAAAACCGTGTTGTTGGGTGTTTTTGGAACGTGGTATTAGCGTGCACTGCATTCGCGAGTGTGTGGTCGTTGTACGCATAAAGGCCGTGGTCTCTGTACGATTGTGCGGGTACGGAGGTGTGTGCGTTAACGCCCGGGGAGAGCACTTTTGGTGTGTTGGCGTGACTACGCAGCCGTGTGAGAGGAGAATCGTCCTTGTACGATATTTGTGTTGACGTGCACGCGCGAGTGGGGGAGGGGACGAGTCGTCGTGTCGGCGTGTGCCCCGCTTGCGTGCGCTCGTTACTTGCGTAAGCTCTCGGCGTGCGTAATCGGCGTGCCCAAGGTGCGCGATCGTAACGTGGGCGGCCAGCGCGGCGCAGAGCGGCGCAGGAGTGGGTATCGCGTGTGGAGCTGTATGCGTGTGTGCGCGCACGTTCACGACGTGTGTAACACAGGTGCGCGATCCTAACGTGAGTGGTCAGGGTTGGGTGAGTGCCGTGCAGAGCTGTGTGTGGGTGTGCGCGTGCGTGGTTATCCATGCCTGCTACGCGGACCCGCGGTGGAGGGGAATCCTCGGGTGACGGCTCCCACACCCTGGGTGAGGAGCCTAGCGGCGGTTCGCTTAGCAGCGGGGGGGCGATTGATGATGTTAGTCCGGCCGTTAGTATTATCGAGGGAGGGATCTCGGGGGCTAGCGACCCCTACAAATTGGTGTCAGAAGCGGTACGGACCCCCGCGTTACCTCACGCTAAAATAAGACTGATATTTACCGGCCGGGGGGCCCCTTCGTGGAAGGCATTCGCCCGAAATCTCTTAGGGGCCAAGGAAATTAATGGATGGACGGACGCGCAGGCAGTACGTCAACTTAATATGAATCTTGATGGGCGGGCAGCCGATTTTGTAGAAGCGTTACCCGCGAGCGCACAGACACAGCTAGAGGAGCTGATGCGCCGACTCGATCAGCGTTTTGGCACACGTGACGAGGAGGAAGCAAAATCGGCCTTAGAGGCGCGCCGTCGCCAACCTGGCGAAGATCTCCGTGATTACGCCGAGGATGTGCGCGAGTTAACAAAGATCGCACGCCCGGGGTACGCAACTGATGTTATTGAGGAACTGGCCGCCGAGAAAATCCAGCGGTACCTGTCTCGCACGGCGTGGTGGCAGCCAGACATGAGCTGCCCACGTCTTCCCTTTAACACCCTTGTCGAGCGCGCACGTAAGTGTGAAAGAATTCACAGCGAACGCGCGCAGCTCCGGGGGCTGGGACGAGAGCGCGCCATTGCGAGCCTGCTCTCGGAAGACGAGGAGGAGGAACAGGAGCTCGCGAGGACGGTAAGGGGCCGGGAAAGAGAGCCTCCAGTGTCCCGCGAGACAACCCCGGGATGGGTTGCCGGTATACAAATGGGTATAAAGGATCTCTCCGGCCAAGTAACCCAGGTACGCGAGGAAACGAATAAAAATATGACCCAACTGCAATCCTCCGTTGAGACCATCCGATCCGAAATGGGGGACCTAGACTCCACGGTAGGAGGGCTAACTGGAAGGATAGCCCGACTAGAAGCAGAGTATGAGCAACAGCGCACGGGGGGAGGAGGGAGTGGGCAGAAAGTTCGCCACAGAGCCGCCACTCCTCCCAGGACGTGTTATGTGTGCGACCGTCGAGGGCATCTCATGAGGGACTGCCCTCAGCTCGCCCGTGCGAGGCCGATGCATAGGTCAAACACTAAGCCCCCCCTAGAGAGGGGACCACCGGGGGATGAAATCGACGTAGACCCGACCCAAACCAGCTGTAATAATAATGGCGAGCGAGTGATCCATAAACAGGTTACAACGACAACACCCAAGGGCGCAGGGACCTCGGGCGATTGGCTGCGGGAGCTGGTGGCAGGGATAACGGGAGCCACGTCGCTGGTGGAAGGCCAGGTGAACGGGCAGCGCACCCGGATCCTGTTGGACACGGGCGCCGTGGCCTCTCTCATGAGCGCCGCGCACTGCAGCATGCTCGGGGTGGACGTGGGCTGCCTGCAGGCCCCGGATCGCGCGCTGCACACGGCAAGCGGAGCCGGGATGGGGTTGCTGGGGAAGGTCTCCCTCGAGGTCCGTCTAGGAAACCAGGTGTGCACACAGGAATTCTACGTTTCGAGTGTGTTGTGCCACGAGTGCATTGCAGGAACGGACCTCCTGGAAAAGTTGGGACTTAACGTACAGCCCCGGCAACGATGCGCTACGGTGGAGGGCAGCGGGGAGCGGATTCCGTTCCTAGGACAGGAGCCGAATCGCCCACGCTTCACACCCGTGGCCGCTACGCTGGTGTCGGCCGTCACCATCGGGCCTCTCGCCGAGATGCTGGTGCCAGTGGCAACCCTCTCCACCGACCCAACCCACCGACCATCGGGCGAGGTAATGCTGACTCCTCACCCGGAGTTGGCATCGCGATACGGGGTGGTAGGGTCAGCCACACTGGTAAACGCAGATGGGGGCCGGCTGTTTATACGTGTGTTTAACCCACACAGTACCCCGGCAATGATACGACGACGCACCCCGGTAGCCACCGTACACCCCCTGCACGCTCGCCACTCGAACGACTCGGTGTTCGCACTCTGGGCGGAGGACCCTGGCCGCCCCGAGGACAGCCAGGATCTGGCCTGGCGGGTCGGCCCGACCCCCCGAGCCGAGATTGTTCCCCTGCAGGATGCGTTACATGTGCCTTGGGCAGCCTTACCTAAGGGGGAGGCCGATCAGCTGCGCGGGTTATTGCGGGAGTACGCCGACGTGTTCAGTGAGCACGATTCGGACGTGGGCCGGACCGACCTGGTCAAGCACCAAATTGACACAGGTGCAGCCCGACCCATCAAACTCCCTGCATACCGAGTGGGCGCGCCTGAACGGACCCAGATCAAAGAGGCAGTCACGGATATGCTACGCGATAACATAATCCAGCCCTCCGCGAGCCCTTGGTCTGCCCCGGTGGTACTGGTAACGAAAAAGGACGGATCGACTCGGTTCTGCGTTGATTACCGAAAATTGAACGCAGTCACCCTCGGCGACGCTTTTCCCATCCCACGCATCGACGACACCTTCGACAGTCTCGCAGGAGCGCGGTATTTTTCCACCCTCGATCTGGCGTCCGGTTACTGGCAGGTGGAGATGACGGAGGAGGATCGGCCAAAAACAGCATTCACCACCCCGATGGGCCTGTTTGAGTTTCGAGTGTTGCCGTTCGGACTCACTAACGCGCCCGCGACGTTCCAGCGGTTGATGGAGTTGGTGATGCGGGGCTTGCAGTGGGAACAGTGCCTGATTTACCTGGACGACGTAATAGTGTTCAGTAGGTCGCTGTCCGAACACTGGTCCAGGCTGCGGGAAGTATTCCAGCGACTGCGAGCAGCCCATCTCAAGCTCAAGCCACGTAAGTGTTACATTGCGCAACGCGAGGTGGGGTACCTCGGACACCGAGTCAGCGAGGCAGGGGTGAGCACCGATCCCGAGAAGGTGCGTGCCGTAGTGGATTGGCCGCGGCCGAGGAACCTGACGGAGATCAGGTCATTCTTGGGACTCGCCACTTATTACCGTCGATTTGTAAAGGGATTCAGTGAGATTGCACGCCCCCTCACCCAACTCACCTCCCCTAAGAACCCCTATCAGTGGTCGGAGGCCTGCCAGACGGCTTTCACCACACTCAAAGACCACCTCACCCACACCCCCACCTTGGCTTTCCCAGATTTCACCACCGATTTTATTTTGGACACTGACGCCTGCAGCAGTGGGCTGGGCGCGGTGCTGTCGCAAGTGCAGGGTGGGACGGAGCGGGTCATCGCATACGCCAGTCGGACCCTGAGCGGGGCCGAACTGAACTATTGTGTAACCCGTCAGGAACTGTATGCTGTAATTTTCGCGTGTAAACAGTTCCGACCGTACTTGTACGGCAGGAAATGTCGTGTGCGCACCGATCATTATGCACTGCAGTTCCTCCTTACATTCAAGGAACCGCGGGGGCAGATGGCTCGATGGCTGGCGCAGCTGCAGGAGTACAACCTGCAGATCGAGTACCGAGCGGGGCGAACACACGCGAACGCGGACGCCTTGTCAAGACGGCCCGCGGTGCGCGCTGAGACGAGGGAGGGAGACGCCTGCCCGTGCTTCACGGGGGGACGCTGCCGCCAGGCAGCAGAACCCAAGGAGCGCGCGGAAACTAAACTCCCCCCCCCGAGAGAGAGTGCAGTGTGCGCCGCAGGAACCCCTGCAGAAGGAGCCCGGGGACAGACGGATCATCCCACCCCAACCGGGCGGATCCAAGAGGATGTCGGCTGCGCCTTCCCGGGCTTGGACGACGAGCAGCTGCGACAAACCCAGCAGCGGGATCCGGATCTGGCGGCGGTGGAGGCGGCACTGCGAGAGAGGAAGGATGCACTACCAGGGCCCTGGAGCGGTTTGTATGCCCGGTTGTGTGTAGAAAACGGGGTGGTGAGGGAACTGGCCGACGCTGGGCAGCCGGGGTGCATCTGCGTTCCCGCCCATGTGCGACCCCAACTACTACGACTGGTACACGACCACCCGCTCGGGGGCCATGATGGGGAACGGCGCACCCGGGAGACTCTGCGTCGCCAGTATCTCTGGCCTAAATTAGCGCAAGATGTGGCCGCCTGGGTGCAGGGCTGCCGGGCCTGTCAGCAGTGTGGGCAAAAGCCGGCGAGGTACCAGGTACCCCTGAGGCCGTTCCGAGTCAGTCGGACGAATCAGTTGGTCGGAATCGACCTGCAGGGGCCCTTTCCACGATCCCACCGGGGCAACCGATATATTCTTGTAGCGGTGGAGTACTTCACCCGCTACCCCGTGGCGGTGGCTATCCCGGATAAAACAGCCCTCGTAGTGGCCCGGGCCTTCGTGGAAAACTACGTACTTAAGTGCGGGATCCCCGAACGAGTCATTACCGACCAGGGTAGTGAATTCGAGGCCGAACTATTCCAGGCGCTGTGCCGAGAGTTCGGGATCCAGAAGGACCGAACCACGGCATATCACCCCCAGGCGAACGGGATGGTAGAGAGGATGAACCAGACTCTGGCCGGGAAGCTTAAACGCATGGCGGCCGCGAATCAACAGGACTGGGACGAACACCTCCCCTATGCCCTGTTCGCCTACACCACCGCCGTTCACACATCTACAGGACAGACCCCGTTCCTAATGATGTTTGGTCGCGAGTCTCGCCTGCCCGCAGATCTGCTGTTCGGTGTCCCTCCGCCGCAACGGGAGGAAGGGAGCCACCCCGTGGAGCACTTGCTGGAGACCCTGCGAGGGGCCAGGGGCCGAGCCTACCCGCACGGAGAGGCCGCGCACCAGCGGCAAGAGCAGGGCGCCCGACCCCGTATGGAGCCCCCCTTCTACACTGCGGGCTCCGAGGTGTGGCTGTACACTCCCCGCGTCGGTGCCGGACAGGTGGGGAAGCTGACCACCTTCTGGCGAGGACCCTGGATTGTGAGACGGCAGATCTCACCATGGACGGTGCTGATTCAGGGAGGAGAGAGGGGCCGGGAGATGGTGGTCAACATCCGCCGACTGAAGCCGTGGCGAGCAGCCCCCGAGGGGGGGAGCCCCGCCGTCCAAGTACCCCGAAACCCCGGGGTCCCCCCACCCCCCGTGCCCGGGGGCCTCGCGCAGTATATGGGCCCCACGGAGCCCCGGGCTCCGAGGGGCCCCGGGCGGGGCCGGGGGCGACGAGGACGGCGACCCTTAAACCCCACCGCCTCTGAGTTTGTTCCCCAGCCCGCAGGTGCCAGAGACCGAGGGGAGCCGTTGGAATGGAGGAGGAGACCACCGCCGGAGCCCCAGGAGACGGAGCCGCCACCCCCGAGGCCAGCCACAAGGGCCGGGCGAATCCCGCGGACCCCGCGGCGATACCTCGTGGGGGCAACCCAGGCGAGGTGCTCCAGTCAACCCGGGACGGGGACTGGCACCCCGGGGGGCTATGTGGTGCCACAGCGACGGGGCCGCTCGGCCGAGCCAGGGAGCCGCCCGGCTTCCACCGCCGCACTGCCCCCCATCACCCCCCCCACATAAACACGCACCCGCACCCACGTAGGGCCTCGTGGTCGGGTCACCTACCCTGAGTTTTCACCCGAGGGCCCCCTAGGGGGGTTACCCCACGGTTTCTCAGGGCCAGGGAATTGGACAGGACCCTTCCCAGGCCAAGTAACACTGCGGCGCCGTGGGCGGATTTGAGATCGCACGACCATGGCGAGCTCAGAGAGCCCCGCAGTTAGAAACGCATACAAACACAAACACGGGTCAGCAAGGCAGATAGCTGGGATCAGGACCCGGGACGACTGATTGGTCGAAAGTTCAAAGGCCGGCGGGATCGCAAAAGAGCGGGAAATCCTAGGCTCAGGATTGGTCGAGAGACCAAGGCGGTCGGGACGGGGGCGCCTAGCCTTTGATGTGAATAGTTTAAAAGAAAACGCAGGGGCAGTAGGGAACTCTCTTCTTCTGGAGTTTGGACACGGGGTCAGCGACGAAGGAGTCATCGGGCGAGCCGCTAGATTGTCTGCAGGACGATCTGAGCGCCGCAAGGTCACCAAGGACTACAGACGGTATCGTGTTGCGCGCCTTACAACACCTCAGAGCGGAGGGTAGGATCCGTAGAAGAGGGTTAGTTCGGGGTAAGGACGAGTAGGAAAGCGGTTTAGCAGAGAGCGCAGCATAGAATAGGGCTACACGGCACCAGAGTATGGGTTAGAAGCGCCTTGCTGTCCCGCGCACACACACGGGTGGCTCGGTTGGTTAGCAAGGGCTAATAAAATCTCGAGCGTAGTAACAAAACCGTGTTGTTGGGTGTTTTTGGAACGTGGTATTAGCGTGCACTGCATTCGCGAGTGTGTGGTCGTTGTACGCATAAAGGCCGTGGTCTCTGTACGATTGTGCGGGTACGGAGGTGTGTGCGTTAACGCCCGGGGAGAGCACTTTTGGTGTGTTGGCGTGACTACGCAGCCGTGTGAGAGGAGAATCGTCCTTGTACGATATTTGTGTTGACGTGCACGCGCGAGTGGGGGAGGGGACGAGTCGTCGTGTCGGCGTGTGCCCCGCTTGCGTGCGCTCGTTACTTGCGTAAGCTCTCGGCGTGCGTAATCGGCGTGCCCAAGGTGCGCGATCGTAACGTGGGCGGCCAGCGCGGCGCAGAGCGGCGCAGGAGTGGGTATCGCGTGTGGAGCTGTATGCGTGTGTGCGCGCACGTTCACGACGTGTGTAACACAGGTGCGCGATCCTAACGTGAGTGGTCAGGGTTGGGTGAGTGCCGTGCAGAGCTGTGTGTGGGTGTGCGCGTGCGTGGTTATCCATGCCTGCTACGCGGACCCGCGGTGGAGGGGAATCCTCGGGTGACGGCTCCCACACCCTGGGTGAGGAGCCTAGCGGCGGTTCGCTTAGCAGCGGGGGGGCGATTGATGATGTTAGTCCGGCCGTTAGTATTATCGAGGGAGGGATCTCGGGGGCTAGCGACCCCTACACTCCACCCTTGAGACCATGAAATGTGGTATTTATTGATATTTATGGTATAAAATACAACAAATGTTCAATGTATTAATATAGGGCCCTATTTTTTTTAAAGCTTTAAATTTCAGGATGCCCCCCCCCCAACCGTCCTAGGATATACTGTGCGACACACTTCATCATGGATAGACTTAAGGGCATCCAACATATTTTATTCAACCTAGTTTTACATTATTTAACATTGCTCATATGTAGTTGGCTCAATTGAGGCGCACGCTCAAACCTGGAGGCAACACGTTTATTCCGGATCCAACGGGAAGACTATATAATCAGCCAGGTCAGCTAACACGCTGCCCGGCTCCCGATGGCTTGTCCGACATCCGAAGATCGAAGACCAAAGACTTGGCTCGCGGATTCCATTCCCAGGAACAGCCCCTCCTGCTCCCCGCACCGGGCTTCTATCTGCCCCAGCGTGGCCAGGTTCCACGCCTAGCCATGCCCCATTCCAGATTCTTCTCGAGCGGAGTTTGTCTGGTGCCAGGATGTAGAGTGGAGTTTGTCTGGTGCCAGGATGCAGAGTGGAGTTTGTCTGGTGCCAGGATGTAGAGTGGAGTTTGTCTGGTGCCAGGATGTAGAGTGGAGTTTGTCTGGTGCCAGGATGTAGAGTGGAGGTTGTCTGGTGCCAGGATGTAGTGTGGAGTTTGTCTGGTGCCAGGATGTAGAGTGGAGTTTGTCTGGTGCAAGGATGTAGAGTGGACTTTGTCTGGTGCCAGGATGTAGAGTGGACTTTGTCTGGTGCCAGGATGTAGAGTGGAGTTTGTCTGGTGCCAGGATGTAGAGTGGAGTTTGTCTGGTGCCAGGATGTAGAGTGGAGTTTGTCTGGTGCCAGGATGTAGAGTGGAGTTTGTCTGGTGCCAGGATGTAGAGTGGAGTTTGTCTGGTGCCAGGATGTAGAGTGGAGTTTGTCTGGTGCCAGGATGTAGAGTGGAGTTTGTCTGGTGCCAGGATGTAGTGTGGAGTTTGTCTGGTGCCAGGATGTTGAGTGGAGTTTGTGTGGTTTATAGCAATACAGTATATAATTTAATGTTGGGTTTGTCTATGGCAGTATATAGTACGGTGTAGACTCGTGTAATGTAAGAGAATAAAGTTTAGATGGCAGCATATTATATTTTTTACGACGTAGAATTGTAATGTATTACTTACTGTTAGTAACTCAGCTTATTGTAGAGTATATTTAGTATACTGATGATACTATGTAGTTTATACTTTAGTTGTTTACGTGGTGGTTTTAGTTACTGCAGCTACATACTATTAACACTCCTTCCCTTTATTAATGCTACCCCTATCCCCTCCTTTTGATGCTGCTAATCCTGCATAATGCGCGGGCATAAGTAGTACTAATCACATACCTGCATTTCCCATATCCCCTCCCTTTGATGCTGCTAATCCTGCATAATGCACGGGCATAAGTAGTACTAATCACATAGCTGCATTTCCCATAAATATGCAAAATTCCTCTTGATATGCAAATTCTTTTGTCAAGGCGCCCTTTCCCCCCTGTTTCATTCAGACGCTGTCTCCCCGACAGACCTGGT
The DNA here is from genome assembly GCF_965212315.1 of Lampetra planeri. Taxonomy (NCBI): domain Eukaryota; kingdom Metazoa; phylum Chordata; class Hyperoartia; order Petromyzontiformes; family Petromyzontidae; genus Lampetra; species Lampetra planeri. The sequence continues at coordinate 814,009 of NC_136124.1, read as the reverse complement.
CTTCTTCACCTGAGGACGGCTGCTTGCGTTGTGGCCAAAACGTCATGAGAATTATTTTATTATGTTTTATTTTTATTATTTTATTATCTCCATTCTACATGACTTTACCGAAAGAACCAAGAAGATGAATGCCTGCAGTCACGAAAGCTTTAAATCAAAAATGAATAAAGCGCTCTAACTAGCATTTATAGTAAAACAAAAATTCCATGTTTTTTACCCCAGTAATTACCCTGTAATCACGAAATTTGTATGGGATAAGGGTAAAAGGTAAGGTTAAGGTAGGTTCGTTCTTTTTTTACCTTTTACCTTTGACCTTACCTGCTAAAGGGTAAAAGGTAGGGTAGCGCGATTGTATTGTGGTAAGGTAAAAGGTAGGGTAAAGTTGCTCTTGTTTTTTTTACCGTTTAACTTTTACCTTACCTTGCCGAGGCCTACCGTCAACCATGGGCTGGTTGAGATGGCAAAGCAGGGGACGCGCTAAGAATTGCTGGCTATGAAACAGGACGCCTCCTGGAACAGGCCACCACCACTGACACATCCACACATGAGGCACACAGCATAAACAATCATGACTGTACTTCCATATGTAATGTTAAGAGCTTTATTTAGAGTTTTCCAGTCACCATGAATAATATATGCCGTACATATTTAATTAAACGGAAAGTTCCTAACCATCTGGAGAAATGCTGTAAGTCGCAATGGGACATCTTTTGGTAAGTTAAACGTTTACTGATTTTTTTTCGCAAATATTTTTTTGCAATTAGCTACTTAAGTACAGTACAGGTTACATTTTATAATTACATGAACATTTTTAAATTCATATTAAATAAATATATCATCATGTGTCTTGGAAAAGTGATTGTTTCATTATTTATTCTGTAACTGACAGCATTACATTACAGTGCAAGCATTATCGGTTGTAACGTTTAAACTATTTATGGCGGGCTTATGTTGCGTAAACTGCGGGTTGGAGTACTCCTTCCGTGATCTTTATTTGAACGGGAATTACAACGAAAAAAACAGAAAAATTGTTTAACATGCAAAACACGATTACAAAGTTGGAAACTTATATCACGGTAATAGCCACACCGTGAGAATAAATATTGTCCCAGTTGACATGAAACGTTGGGCCACAGTGGCATATGCACCCGAGTATTGCTTGTGGCGACCAATGACATTGCGACAACCCAACAGGACCAGGGCCTTTGCCGCGCCGCGAGGCTTGCGCGCTGTCTTGTTCCGCACTTCGCCACACGTTCAGTCCGGACCGGTGACGGTGATGCGAGCATTCACATGGCAACATCGAAGTAACAGAATCATGGGTCTGCCGCTTTGTCTCCTGCTGCCCACCACATTCCCACAGCCGATATCACCTGCTATGCATGGCGGCTGCCCAGCCAAGCACCTTGCAGGCTCAAAGCTGCTTAGTTTCTGAGGCTGTAAGAGAAACGTGCGATTTTTGTCCTAGGCTACGATGCCTTTTAACCAATGCAAAGAGATCCAGTGGTTAATACCCTCAATCACTTGGTAATTTGTGCAGAAAATTCCCCAAGCGCACCTTCTGTTGCAAAGCGATGCCATCATCACAAGTCCGTGTGTCCTCTTGTCACGATTCAAAATCACTTTCGAGCTATCGCCATATCAAGGCTCAGGAGGAATGAAGTGAATAACGGGGAGCGTGAGAATATGATGGAAGCACGTTACGCGACAATTAAACGGGCATTGTAAACTAATTCTGTTGTATTGTAGGCTGTCTGGGAAGGTAACATACAATCTTGATTTTAAGCTTTCGTGACTGCAGGAATCCACACTCTTTGGTTCTTTCGGTAAAGTCACGTAGGTAGAACAAATATATAATAGATCACGACGTTTCGATCGCAACACAAGCAATCGTCATCAGGTGGGACAAGATACATGTCGTTTGTGGTCCTTGGGAATGAGGAACAGTACAGTCTGTAATCGTATCATTAGAAATATTTAAAAAGCCTTGAAATATATCAGCTTACTACAATACATGACAGAATTGTTTACGAAATTAACAAAGCCAACAAGATAACACTTTTGTAAGTCTAATGCAGAAGAGGAAATACAACCAAGGGGAATTGCGTTGTGCGTGATGGGAGAGAGCTCCGTGCTTGGGCGTAGGGTAGGAACAGTCGTGGTGCTCGTTTCTGACGAAAACAAAATACATTCACAGAGAACGAAAATGGTGACTTGTTGGTCACGCCACCTCTTCACTGTCAGTGCGGCATAATTGTTGCTTCATAACACTAGAAGGCCAGTAGGCTGATAGACTAATATATGTTTAATTTTCAAACTCAAAATGTGTCTTTGCTCATCATGTACCGAAATGTAAAGAAAAAGGCTACAGCCCAGAAATGGCTTGCTCACACCACTGCTAGCAGTGGAGTCTCCACTAGACGGAGCTCTCATGAGCCCCTGGACAGACGGCTTGGGAGAGGCGAGAGGACCCACGCTTTAGCCCAGCACACGCAACCTATCGGCCGCGGTCTCCCCGTCTGCACCGCTGTGTGGACAGACGCAGGGGGCCTTCAAGAAGCGGCCGCCCTTGTGTGGACTGCCGCGCCCTGAGATCCAATGGGCGACGCGTGGATCGCAAAGTGTCTCGAGCGAGGGTGCGAGCCATTGCGCCAAGGCATCGCCGTGCACTGCGTGTGCACCCCAGTGTTTGCCGTTTACCGTAAAGAACAAACCACTTTGTCCTGCTAGCCTTAACGGGCAAACTTGTGCTCGTGTTCCATGCCAAGGCAGGGCGTTAGATCGCTACGGGGAGACCCGTAATGTCTTTGCTCATACTCACAGCTTGGGAACATGTGTTCACGCTCCTCGGATCGGAGCCGTGGCGATAAAGTAATCCCCGAAGTGCGAGAGGCACGCCGGGGAGACAATGTTCTACTAATCGCGCCTCATCGCATGAGGAGGAACCCTCAGCCGCCCCGTGAAGTGAGATGTTCTTGCCTTCGGCAGAGTGCCGTCTAACACGGTGCGTACAGATGGGTAGAAGCTAATGTGTTTTTAGTTTTACTGGATGCGATTCAGTGCGATGTCTGATATTTCGCTTCATGTGCTGGGAGCTGAATTCATGAAGGTTTTTGGGTGAGATCGCGTTATTTATAAATGTGTTGCAACCCTCCACCACCCGACACGGCCAATCAGTAAAAAAATAAGACCGGGAGCAGGTGGATGGCTTCATTATTCTGGCAAATCGCCCAAAGATGCTGGATGTAATTACCAGCGAAACGTCGTACAACTCAAATTGTAAATGTTGTGAATCCACTCTTCAACACACCGGTGGGCTAAAGTAGTGAACTATTTGTCTTTTGTCAACGTGACACTGTTTTGCTGATTGGCCGTGTCGGGTGGTGAAGGGTTGCGACACATTTATAAGTAACGCGATCTAACCCAAAACACTTTATTGTGAATAATACTGGTCGCGAAAGGCTACGTGTTAAACTGAGCTGAATTCAGTTCCTGATAATGCTGGTTGTAATCAACAGCGAAACGCCGGACAAAGTTGTCAAATTTGTCCAGGTGATCACTTGATATGATTAGCCGTCTCGGATGGGGTAGGGTGCAAATCTCTAATTGACATACCCACACGATATAGCCCAATAAAGACTAATTATGAATCTTAATATTGATCGTGAAAGCCTATGCACATGATAGAAGGACTAACGTTGCATGCAGATCGTATTACATCAAACCACGCTGTCGCAGGGTGTCGCGGCTGAATCAGAATATTCATTCAGACTGGAATAATCTGATGAGCTGTGAAGCTCTTTCTCACAGATGTCCAGTAGGAATGCGGCCACTGCGGAACAAGTGCCGGTGCCCGTTTGAAAGCCGGGACCACGCCTGAGCGATCGGTTGAATGCAACTTGAATTTCTTATTTGCAGACGTCTCGGTGACCAGCCACAGCCAGTTGCGCAACTGCAATTGACACACTCGACTATTGCGCAATGCGCTCTGCGACATGTGGCGATGTATTTTATCACTCCGCAACATTTGAGAAACCACGATTGCTTCCAAGTATCCTGCACACGCCGTCTCGTTCAGTTGTTGTCGCTCAAACTGCTCGCTCGGTTGCGGAGAAAGCAGCTGCCCGCGTGGTCTCCGAGAGCGCCTCTAGACTTCGTAGAAGCTGCAGGCGTACACGACGGCCACCACCAGGATGTTCCCCACGGTGGCGACGATGGCCAGCCAGAGGCACGCGGTGTCGCCCCACGCGCTCTTCTCGCCGTGGACGGAGCTCCCCGGGCACTCGATCCACTCGCGTGCGTGCAGCGTGGGCGGCGGCGGCGGCGGAGCCCGCGGCTGCACGCGGATGGGCGACGTGTAGCGGCCCTGGCTCCTCTGTGCGCCGCCGGCGGCGTGGCACGCGCGCACAGTCCGGGGAGAACCTACGATGGAAAACTGGGGGACGACGGGGGATGTTTTTTAGTTTTTGCTTAGCCAAGCGATCGGTGTTTGGTCGGTGTCAGGCTTGTGACGATGCAGTGCGGCGGCGATTGCAATCGGTTCTTCGAGTCATGATACCGCGTTCTCCGGATTATAGTGAGATTAGTCTCGGTGTCAAAGTTACACAAATCTGTTAACACATGCACCCCTAAGTTTTGATTTAAAAAACTGGGGCGGGGGGGAGGAAATGCGGTCATCCAGATAAAGATGTACGTGCGTAGCGTAGTGTGTGCGGGATTTAAATTATTTGCAAAATGAGACGAGACAAAAAATAATAACAATCGATTCTCAAAGTAAAATTGCAATCCCGAATCATGCGTAGCTTGGACATCAATCAATTATTTGAATCGTTTACTTAAAGCGTGGAAAATATGTTCGATAAGATTGAAGTGCGTTATCAAAGAGGAAGTTTGAAAGTCCTAATAATCCATGAAACTTGGATGATGATGATGATGATCGGCGTTAATGTGACTTGCATGGCATTCGCACATGGACGCGACCGCGTCTCGTGGCTCTGTTTCAACGCGGGAACAACATGGGGAGCAACACGGGGAACATCACGGGGAACAACACGAGAATAACACGGGAACAACACGGGACCAAAACGGGAACAGCACGGGGAACGACACGGGGAACAACACGGGGAACATCACGGGGAACAACACGGGGAACAACACGAGGAACATCACGGGGAACAACACGGGAACAACACGGGAACAACACGGGGAACGATATGGGGAACAACACGGGGAGCAACACGGGGGACAACACGGGGAACAACGGAGCAATGAGGGAAGCGATGGGGGAAAACCCAACGAGTGGGGAAGGGGCGGAAAGGCAAAGGTGAGTGGACACAGGAGAGTGGATAGAAGTTGTAAAGAAGCGATTTTTCGTGGCCATGTGTGGTGGTGGTGGTGGTAGTGGTGGTGGTGGTCACGGGGCCCACTACTCGTGGTGTTCATCTCGTTGAATTTAAGTTCGCCTGTCTTGGCACAGAGCTGCTGCTGGCCGAGGAGTGAACTAGACAATATCTATGTGGAGAATGCTTTTTCCTCCATGTGACAGGACACACCCTGGTATAAATTGTTTTAAATAAAGCTATTATTGCATCACAAAATAAAAGTCCCCAATTTGTATCTCCACAGAAAAGTGAGATGCTTCTTAGTCCATCAGCCAGATCCAACGCCACGTGTTCAAACAAGCACAACCACTGGACCGATTTCAACTTCAGGATCTCATCAGCAGAGTCGAGTTTTGTTGCCAGATGTTATTGGCACAAGCACCCCCATCTAGAACACGGCAGGCCCTACTCAACGTCAACGAAAAACAATTTACTGCATTGCAACAACACAACGTGCGTCGTGGAACATCATGAGCCGCCAAATAATAAACAGACCCCCGTTTGTCTCAACATAAAACTAAAAGACTTTTCCAGTCCATCTTCTTGCAGGATGATGTTGGTCTGCAGAACCCTAAGGCTGATGGACGAAGACATTTTATTGTTACCTGACAAAATGCTCAGGGAGCTTTTTTTAACGTAACGTTGTTCCACGAACGTGAATGCTGTGGATGATGACCCACTGGTGGATGGAGGCCTCCCCAAGCCGTCACCATCACCCATGGCCCTGCGAGGAAACGCTCCACCTGGCACCTGCACACGGACTAATGTCCGTCGCTCCATCTCCACAATTGACGTCTCTCTTGGGGGTGTTCTCTCCTTCACCTGCCCCTCCATCGCTAGTCTCGGCCACTGGCCATCGTCCTCATAGCGACGCGTCCTGCCCAAGCCCACACGCTTTTTGAGAGAGTTGTCAACATTATATCTTGAAACCTGCATTTGTTCAATAACCCACGTGTTCCCCTATCTGTTTCTCAGGATAACTCCACGTGTATTCGTGCACTTGTTCCCATGTTATTTGTTTATGTTTCTGATCCATACGTCATAACTGGTAATATAAATTGAGTATACGTTTCTGCAGGCACATTGGTATGTTTTATCATTCTCGAGTTATTGTGTGTCTGTGCAAGCTTCTGATCAAAAAAGTCCTAAAATAGTTAATGGGCAACTTTGGCCATATTCGAATAAGCATGAGTGTTTGATTGTAGGATAGTGTTGTATCATCAGTTGATTTTAGACCTTTACAGATAATACAAATGTTTGTACAGCAGTGCAGCGAGTTAACCAATTTCAACGATTACAGGAAAGGCCTTTATATCCTTCTGCTTTGCGTGTATATGCAACTTAGAGAAGTCGCATTGTTATCTTCATTAGCCATGGTGGCTATTTCCATTACTGCTGACAACTTGTTCCAAGATAAGCTTATTTGATAGTAACACAATAACAATACAAGACGATCGTGAAGAGAGTGTCTGCGTTACATTTGGATCAGGTGAATGTTTAAATTGGAGCAGGCATACACAAAGGGGAAAGAGACTTGGACTCGGAGATGAACACATGATTTGATCAAGTCTGCCCATAGCCACATAACCTCAAATGTATCGAGCGGTGTCAGCAGATCTCAGAAGCTAAGCAAGTGTTGAGGCTGGTTCATATAGTAATAAGAAGTATTGTAGACTTGGGCTTTGTGGTATCCAGGAGATAGCAGTATAGCAATGGATCCTTGAATCTATCTACGTGGAAGCCTTTGATGTCCACATACATACTCGTTGGTATTCTCCAGGTAGAGTTAATCGGTTTTCTCCTACGTGTGGCCAATCTGTCAGTAATGGATTTCTGATGCATTATCAGGTTGTTCTGTCTTGTTCGGCATCATGCCTGACATTTTGCTCCATGTGCTGGCTGCTTCTTTGGGAACTCAATTGAGTAAGCTCCCAGCGTGGGTAACGAAATATCGGATATGCCGAACAACATGTGGCACGACTAGAACACACATCGGTCACCTTCACAGCACGACCACGGAAACCTTCGCCAGAGTAAACAATCATGGAAATGGACAAACCGTCCAATGCAGAAAACCTTCTGAAAGTTCATACATTCCTGCATGAATAAAAAGGCATTGTTTTTTTGCATAATTGCTAAGGTAATACAAACATGAAAGTAATACGTTATTGCAAGATTCATCCATTCAAAATACAAAAATTATTCGGGAAGATAGTCATTAAAGACATTGGTAGTTGGAAACGTTTGGAAATTGTAATTCACGTCAAGTTTAATTCTATTTTAACCAAAAACATTTTCTTCCAGGACTCATTTCCGTGATATTACATATGTTCTGCTTAATTATTTATTGCCTCGGATTACAAAACAAAATTAAACAAAATATTATACACTAAAATAAAACCCAGGGATATTTACTGTTGCTAAGTAGTGACGACAATGTTGTATTCACTTAATGTTTGAATGAACGATGCTTGATTAGGACCTCGAGTCATCTGTGGTGACACAGATATCACTGATAAATAGAGGTATGTTGGCTTAGATCGCGTAAATATATAAATGTGTCGTTAAACCCGCCACCACCCGACACAGCCAACTAGTAAGGGTTGTCACGTCAACAGAACGTGCCAATTCGTCACTAGTACAGCACAAGTGTGTAGTGTGTAGTAGTGTATAGTGTAGTAGTGTATAGTGTAGTAGTGTATAGTGTCGTGTATAGTGTAGTATACTAGTACAGCACACCGGTGTGTTGGAGAGCCAAGCCACAACATTTACAATCCGAGTACGACGTTTCGCCAGTAATACAACTAGCTTCATCAGGCGGGTGGTGGCGGGTTTTAACGACACATTTATATATTTACGCGATCTAAGCCAAAAGACCTCTCTTATGGATGCCATTGGTCGTGAGAGCCTACTACTACAGTACGTGTCAAACTGACAGATGTCACTGTTGTCGAGTGGAGATGTCAGCGTTTAGCGTCGTCTGAGTCGATGGGTTTACACTTACAAGAGATGAGCAATGATGACATGAACAAAATTGTAATTTCTTAAACGCGATCGCGTGTTCGTCTCCCCAACAATTGTCAATTTACAAAATCCAATTGTGAATGTAAAATGTTGCATGCAATATGCAAAACTATAAATGAACACGGAGTCGAGCGACTGGATGGAAAGTCTATTGCTCGGCGAATGTTGCGGGTTATTTAGCTGCAGCTTACCGTCACTTTGTAAATTATTCATAGACAATGTGATCGCAACCACTTAAGTACAAATACCTGACTGGAGGCCAGAGACCGGTCCATTGCGTGCAGTTTGATTCCTGGGGAATTTCTCACATCGGTCATCTTCTCATTGACGCTCGTATCACGCAACTACGAATGTGAATACAATCTTCGCTTTCTTTTTGGCAGTGTTCAAAATACCGCTTACAGAAATGTGAGCACTAGTCCTGTTTCAAGAAGGAGATGAAAAAAAAGGATACGAATAAATATGATTCTCTTTAAAATTGTTACATTCCGCTGTGCCGATCGGAGGCAGATGGTCGGCGGTCTCTAAAGCTTGTTGGAGAAAATGCACCATTATTCACATTAGTAACATTTTATGCCTTTTTTTAACGCTTTCACTCAAAGCAAGATAGTGCCTTTACTCCTGTAACGCGTTCGAGTTGCACGTTATCGTGCAATTCTCGCAGGTGCAGTGCGTGTGCCGCGTGATTTCATCTCTCGTCAGAAGCCAACGCGCCCAGTGACGGCATCCGACAGGTTGCGCGACACCCAGAGGGAGTCCGCGCGCGGACTGACTTTCGCCGTCGCTCAGACAAACGCAACGCCGAGTGAATGCTGCCATGCCTGAAAGTGTTAAGAGGCCCTGCCCTGCTCGATCCCCTTTCTCTTTCTTTTGTGTGTGAAGCCCATTTGCCCAAAGGCCTCACGCGGCGACGTTACGAATCCCTTGCGAAGCTCGCCGGGGCAATGAGGCGTGCGAATGTAAACCCACCCGCAGGAGCGAGGCGCGTGCGCCGAGTCTCTCGCGCGGCGCACGGGAAGCGAAACAAAACCGCAGCGCTGGCCGAGCTGCCGAGCTGCCGATGTGGCTCTGTACTGCCGATGTGGCTCTGTACTGCGAAGTGGCTCTGTGCTGCGATGTGGCTCTGTACTGCGATGTGGCTCTGTACTGCCGATGTGGCTTTGTACTGCGATGTGGCTCTGTACTGCGATGTGGCTTTGTACTGCGATGTGGCTTTGTACTGCGATGTGGCTCTGTACTGCCGATGTGGCTCTGTGTTGCTTTCGCGTATCCCTGTTCATGACAACTGTAATGATGCGAGCTCTGGCGCTTGGAATATATCCGGTCAGATATTCCACTTGGTGTGCAGCAGCGGCGGTGGTGGTGTTGCGGAGATGGAGGTGAATTGGGATCGTGGCAATTGAATCTGAGATGCTTGGTTTTTGAAGCGATATTTGATCGTGTCCTCTTATGGAGATAAATTGGGATCGTGGCAACTTAATTTGAGAGGTTTGATTTCTTAAACGATATTTTATTTTATCGTCTATGCAGGATGATACTCGAATGGGCACCCGTGATTTATAATTTTAGTCGAAGTGTGGTTTAGTTAATCATCATTCCAGGGTTGAGAAAATGGGTACCACGCAGTTGCCAGAATGAGACATTACAGCAATGCGACATTTTCACCGCTGGTTTAGGCTGCCACTGGTTATGAGCTCCATGAGGACATTTTTACTTTGATATTCATGTACGTTGTAGCATATTTTAAAATGAAAAAACATGTTTGCTAAATGATTATATTTTTCACGATGTTAATGTAAAGCGCGGATGGCAGGACGTATTTAGTTTTGCCCTCTACGCACTTTTTAGTTTAACTGGTTTGACAGCTTCAAAAACGTCAAGTCCACTTGCTCTAAGATCCTGGTGGTGCACTGACGCCTGCCTCACTTGACGAAAATGAAAACAAAAAACACAACTAAACTTCGTGAAATGTTAAGCGTTCGTCTGCCATAGTTGGGCAGAAAAAGTTCTGGACACAAGCAGCATCATCATCATCATCATCCAAATGTGTAATTAATGTGTAATTCTGTCGTGTGCAGCACATTTGTTAATCCACTGCTGGATGAGGGCTTCCCATGCTCTGCGAGACTTGGGGATTATTTGAAATGGGCAGTGAGCATCTCCATTTTCAATCTGAACCAGTGGTGGACATTTCACATTTCCATGATGGGAACCAGTTTGTCGATATAACAACCAATCTGGACTTGCTGTTTACAAAGTCTTACTAATTTCGTTCACCCCAGAGGAATACTGCCTTCGAGTTGAGTGCTTTACAAACAGTTCTGACTGGGGATATACTGTATGTATCGTACATACAGCACATCTAAAACACGTGTGGCATTACTTTGGTGTTCTCAAAGTGCTCAGAACTTTTTCCAAGCATGTAACATCAGTGCTTTGAACAGAGGCGTGTCCGGGCACATAGCCATGAACCAGGATGACATTTATTGATGTGCGAACGCGGTCAATGCTAATGTGTAACATGTTGCTCGCGGTCCTCACCTGCTTGTCAGAATGGATTTGTCTCCCTGCAATTCCCAGGGAGTTGAGAGGGTTATCTCCCTCACCTGCTGCTGGGTAAGACTGAAATTAGGGGTATGTGCAACAGTGCAAAGAGGCACGCTCTCTCCTGGTGTGCTACGGGGAACAGCCTTTACCTGCTACACAGACCGTGCGCGGTGTCTGACACCCTGGAGACCACATGTGTTATGCAAGATGGGGCCATGGGCACATATCTCATAAACACATTGGTTGTGTTTGGGTTGGTCCCATCTCTCGCACATCATATGCTGATGAGCATTGTTTTAATGATGCTTCTTCCCCCAGGAAAACCTCACTGCGTCTCACGACTCAATTCCAGGAAGGTCGTGGCAGGTTTTTTTTCTGCAATAGGCTGCGATGATTGCTTCATATAATTCCAATTTAATAATTTGTGGGTAATTTTTCTAATTTGGACCATGACGCCGGTTACACAATGGCCGACTCTTGGGATGTAAACTGTGGCTGGGAGTCAAACTCAGGTCGCTAAGTTCACAACACAGTGCACGACCCACTTCGCCGCCGCTCCGTTCACCACGCTGTGTCCTCGCCGATCTGAGTGGCCAGATGGCCCTGCCCAGCCACTCGGTGGTACTGGCGGAGAGCGCGAGCTGTCCACGGCGGTGTGCCAAGGATTGCTGCGCGGTTTCTTTTCAGAAGGCCTCACTTGAAGTTTACCTCTCAGGCAACTTCTTCCCCCAAAAGTATTTTTGAATAAACTACTCAGGTCCACATAGAGGGTACATATATGGGAATTGCCACCCGTATAGACACAATGTGAAGGATAATGATTATGACCAACGTTGTATATTTTGAACCTGGCTGTGCCGTGTGTTTTGAAAGGGGAGGGGTTGGGGTGCCGAAATGCCCGAATGATTGATCTTAAAAATCAATGCCCACCGTGCACTGAGCCAACCTTTCTCCCTCCTCACTGCCTCGTGAGCACCGGGCCACGGGCTTGTATCCACAGAATATCTGTGTCACACTTTCCTTGTTGTATTTGTATCGCTCGCACTCTGTCCTGGGCTCTGTGTTTGAGAAAAATAAACCCCCAATGCCCACTGGAGGCAAATCCGTGATGGGGTTCCCCCAGGCAACTCCTTCAACAGCCTCCAGGAGAGTGTGGAAGCCTTGGGGGGGGCAGGCGAGCGAGGCGAAGTGCCGCCGGCGAGAAGCCGTCGTCGGACCCACGCGTGTGTGCAGGCACTGCGGTTTCACACACACACACATGACAGGTTGGGGGGTGGAGGTGGGAAAAGCTGAGTGCTGTTGACAGCACAGTTACTCGTGATACAGTTACTCATGAATACAGCGGCTCTGTGAGCACGAGCGTACAGGTCTCTGCTGCGAAGTACGCGCGCGTGCAGCCATTTATCGTCCATCCACTGCTGGATGAGGAGCTCCACCACGTCGTGTGGCTTGTTTGATCGCATTTCGCTCCGCTGGTCAGTGCGGGTTGGTGTGAAGGTGGGGGGGGGCATGGACATACAACCACAACGGTGGGGTTCTGGTGCAGGGCTGCTGCCCCACCACGCGCAGCACGTGGCCCTGCGAGACGGGCGAGCACTGCACAGGGTTCAACACTGCTGGGATTACGAGATCTGATGAGATCGGGCGCATTGCGGGTGATTTGGTAAGAGAGATGTTTGTTCTGTTTGTGCATCAACAGCGTTGTTATGTAGAATCAAAGACCTGCCCAGTCTAAGGAGTTATTTATTTGTTTCGTGTTTGATGAAGCGGTGTCATTGATTTGGCAAACTAAACTGATCCAGTTAATCTGCAAGGAATCAAGATGACGAATGCACGAAAGTTTTGTTCGGGGTTTAATACAAAAAACTATTTAGAAAACAAGGGGTAGGATAGGTTCATTGTGCGTCGTTTTAAAATGTTCCTAATATCGTGTCTCTAACATGGGAACTTTCGAGTGTAATACGGCTGGGTTGTTCAGTAAGTAGGGTCAGACTCTTGGAAGGTGATACGTTGTCAGGGTTGCTACAAACCACCTTTCCTCTTGGGCTGACAAGATGAGCACTTTGCTTTCTTCCGTATGGACACGAAACGACTTGGAAACTCCGACTGGGCGAGACACTCCCCCAGTTGGAGATGAACACTGCCCCCATGCTCGTCTCATCACGGAAGACGGATCATTCATTGGGCATTATTTGTCGCACAGTTGATTTTTTTAAAGAGATGTTTGCGTAGACATTTCTGTACACACGAAATAATATAAAGCCATGCTGTACGTGGAGTTTAGAATTTGTAGTGATTTTGAATCATGTAAGGAGAGACGACTTCTGTGTAAAGTAATAACTTTTGTCAAAAGGGAATCTGTGGTTCCTACGGATTTGAGGTTGCATTCACGTTTTTTACTCTGTTTGCCCACGATCAATTGCTTTGCATATTCTGCGTGGAAAATCACGTTTTTTTGTTATTTTGATACAAATGTGTTAAATCTATGCGCTATGAGGAAGGCCTTTGACTCGAATATCGCCTTATATATTTTTGTCCTTTTAAGGTCACATTGTTTTTGACAAATGCGTTGAAGTGTATTTTAATATCGCGCTGTGCTTCCTTATCCTTTAATGAAATACCGCACCGAAACGACCAACCATGACACTGATCTGATGACGTTCAAGATAATTATGGAAATTTGTGATTTTTAGGGTTGATAATAAATGGGATTTCGGAAACATATTTGGAATAACAAACAAGGTAAAGGCGCAGGCATGCAATTGCTTGCTCACGGCACTGCTGGTGGGATGGCCTCGACCAGAGGGAGCTCTGGAGCACTCCTCTCCAGAGTAATGTTGTCCTCCTCTGGCCATGCTGTGCAGACATTTAGGATGCTGCTAATCCTGCATAATGCATGGGCATAATATGACTTTGAAACCTCTTGATATGCAAATTCGTTTGTCAAGGCGCTCTTCTTCCACCTCCAACCCAGCTTATATATACGCTTCAAGCTTGGCAGTGTTTCATTCTTCACCTGAAGACGCCTGCTTGCGTTGTGGCCGAAACGTCGTGAGAATTATTTTATTATGTTTTATTTTTATTATTTTATTACTTCCCTTCTACGTGACTTTACCGAAAGAACCAAGAAGAAGTAGCCACACTTTTACCCCACCACAATTATACTGCCGGGTTGCTGCAAATGCCACGCCAGGAGATCGAACTGGTGACCTCTAGATTGCCAGTGTAGTAACCGTTACACCGCAGCATAATTTTAATTGTAGGGATCTGGAATTGTGGCTATTGTCCCCCTGCTAATCGAACGTGTTGGGCATTCTGAGTGTATCCTGCACTTTTGATAGAATGTTACTGTTAGTTCCATGAAGTAAAACATTAGGATTTGCACTCTTTTGTCAATACACTGCTGTATGAAGCCCCCCCCCTCACCCATGCCGTGATCGCCATGGGGAGGTTACTCGTTCGTTTGTTGTGTTATGTTTGTATTTTAGTTGTCCCCTTGAAGGACTGAGCATTTCATTGAATATTTTATTTTAAGCAGAATGATTTTTGTGATGTACAATTTTCTTGCCGGTCCAATTGATGCTTTGTTGGTAGAAAGAGGCCATGAAATGATTTCTTCCACTACTGTGGTTGGGGCTAATATTCAACCTCGGTATTCTAAATAGCAGAACTCATTATTCTGATGCAACGGCGGTGCTAGCCCAATGAGCCATGCGGCTGCTCTTTGCTTAATAGTTAATAACGGCGCGATAGTGACTCGCGGTCGGTGTAATTATCTTCTATTTAAATGACATTTACACTAAAGCAGTTTGCCATGCTGTGCAGAATGATTGTGCGCTTACTGCGCGAGCAGGAAGTCGCTGATTGAAACTGTGGAGCTTGACGCGTGTTCAGTGACAACACGGAGCCCCCACCAGCCCCCACCAGAGCCCCCACCAGCCCCCACCAGAGCCCCCACCAGAGCCCCCACCAGCCCCCACCAGAGCTCCCACCAGAGCCCCCACCAGCCCCCACCAGAGCCCCCACCAGCCCCCACCAGAGCCCCCACCAGCCCCCACCAGAGCCCCCACCAGAGCCCCCACCAGAGCCCCCACCAGCCCCCACCAGCACCCACCAGCCCCCACCAGCCCCCACCAGCCCCACCAGAGCCCCACCAGCCCCCACCAGAGCCCCCACCAGAGCCCCCACCAGCACCCACCAGCCCCCACCAGAGCCCCCACCAGAGCCCCCACCAGAGCCCCCACCAGCCCCCACCAGAGCCCCCACCAGAGCCCCCACCAGAGCCCCACCAGCCCCTACCAGACCTCCACCAGAGCCCCCACCAGCCCCCACCAGCCCCCACCAGAGCCCCACCAGCCCCCACCAGCCCCCACCAGAGCCCCACCAGCCCCCACCAGCCCCCACCAGAGCCCCCACCAGCCCCCACCAGAGCCCCCACCAGAGCCCCCACCAGAGCCCCCACCAGCCCCCACCAGAGCCCCCACCAGCCCCCACCAGCCCCCACCAGCCCCCACCAGAGCCCCCACCAGCCCCCACCAGAGCCCCAACCAGCCCCCACCAGAGCCCCCACCAGCCCCCACCAGCCCCCACCAGAGCCCCCACCAGAGCCCCCACCAGAGCCCCCACCAGCCCCCACCAGCCCCCACCAGCCCCCACCAGAGCCCCCACCAGAGCCCCCACCAGAGCCCCCACCAGAGCCCCCACCAGAGCCCCCACCAGAGCCCCCACCAGCCCCCACCAGCCCCCACCAGCCCCCACCAGAGCCCCCACCAGCCCCCACCAGCCCCCACCAGAGCCCCCACCAGCCCCCACCAGAGCCCCCACCAGCCCCCACCAGAGCCCCCACCAGCCCCCACCAGAGCCCCCACCAGCCCCCACCAGAGCCCCCTGGTGGCGGCTCTGGGCGAGATCGGCGACAAGTCGAGGACTGCAGTTTCACGTCCAGAGCGGCCGAGTTGCATCGCCGCCCTCACCGCGGTGTTGGCGCCCTCTGCGGGCCGCCACGAGGAAGCGCGATTCCGCCGTCTTCCGTCTGGCTCATGAGATGGCAGAGCAACAACTATCCACAGTCTGCCTCATCAGCAGGCCGCGCTCTCCCCCCTCATGACGGACGCTTGTGTTGCGCCCGAAACGTCGTGATTTATTTTATTTAATACCTCCGTGACTTTACCGAAAGAACCAAAGAGTATGGATTCCTGCAGTCACGAAAGCTTCAAATCAAGATTCAAAGCAAGAATCAACAACTATCATTTCCATAATAGAGGTTCAACTGAACATTTATGTTTACGCGATCTAACCCAAAAACCTCTGGTGAAATAGATTGGCCACTTTCTATAAGAGGATAGGTTTTCCCCTTTTTTCTGGCAACAAAACAGTTGCGTTAAGATGTTAAAACACCAAACTGAAACCCTTCACAAGGAATCATGTCTGCATTAACCACAATACTTGTGGTCAGAATTGAAACTGATTGGTCCGCACCAGAGACGGCTTTCTTTTGAGCCTCGTCTCAAAACGGTGTTAGACCCGAGGACGCCAAATGGCCAGCCTCTGTCCGCCCATCAGTAAACGTGGCACGCCACAGCGGCACGGTGGCTGGGCCGTGGGGTGAAGTGTGGGCACCTCGCCACTTGAACCCTTCACTCCCTTCACTCGCGTAGAGTTGAGACAAACCTGACGAGTTACCTCCTGGGTCTCGTGAGCAGTCGCCAGGCTTGTCTCACAAATACTGCGGAACTAACCACGTGTAGCCTCAGGCAGCCCCATGGCAAACCTGTCTACGCACAGGGGTCGACCATCCACGTGATTGTACTACCCAGCAGCAACTTTGGGCTGTCGAGTTGTACTCATCTTAGTTACTTGGTGGGTGATTTGGCTATTGGCGATGTTTGCACACCGCTCCAGGTACTCGGTTGAGACTGAGTCAACCCAGGGGATGCCCAGACACTCATCGCTGGTGTTGGTGGTCCAGTACCGCTCCATCCACCTGCTCTCCGACACGAGGCTGCTTGATGCACAGAGAGATCGTGTGGGGTTCATTACGGCCTTCCAAGAGGACCCCCCCCCCCCGTGTAACCATGCACGTGTAGCTGGTGTGACGCTGGCCAGGGCGATGGACGTGTGCGCCTTGGGGCGCCGCTTTGTGCTGCGTGCGGCTCGCTGAGATATTCACGCTGCAGACTCCCGAGGCCGATTCCCGACCACGGCTAGCAGTGGGGGGTGATGTCAGAACCGATCCCAAGGGGCATTCCCTAGGTCGACTCAGCCTTTACCGAGTATCCAGTGCAGGGTATGGACATCGGCACGTGGGTAACAAGAGGGCACTTGCCCCCAAGTCTGTTAAAGGCTACACGGGGGATCTTTGTCTTCGTTGTTAGCACATGCGCCAACACACGCGCCCGTTTGTGTGTTTCCATTCGCTCATTTCCTTGTAAGGTCGAAATCGCCAAACGAGACGAGGCTCCCTGAGCGAAGTGGCTTATCTGCTGATGTTGTTCAGTGACAGACACACTGCGTATGCCACTTATTTTTTACGTGTTATGAAAAAGGGTCATTGCCCGAAACGTCACCGATATACTTTTCCTTTTAAGACCACAGTGTTATTGACGAATGCGTTGAGTTCCCCCCCCCCACTTAATTATTGTATAATTGTGCATAGATGTATATGTCTATATGTGTCTATGTGTTTGTATGTGTCTATATGTGTTTACATGTGTGTGTATGTGTGTGTATATGGGTGTATATGTGTGTATATGTGTGTACATGTGTTTACATGTGTCTGTATGTGTCTGTGTGTGTCTATATGTGTGTATATGTGTGTATGTATGTGTCTATATGTCTCTATATGTGTGTATATGTGTGCATGTCATTGCATCCCTGGCGTGGTGTTGGCCACCCACCCCCTCGTGTGCCGTGCCGACCTTCACCGGTGGTGCTCCTCGCTAACAGCGCTTGCCCCAACAGTCTGTTAAGCCTATACGGGGGGGGATCTTTGTCTTTGCATGTCATTGTACATAGATGTGTTCGATGGGGAGCAGTAGCGTAGTGGCATTGGCGCACTGCGCTATGAAACCGATGACCCGAGTTCGATCCCGCTCACGGCGAACAGCGGTAAGGAATATCTGAAGCGGTCCTGGGCCTTCACTAATTCGACTCAGCCTTAAATGAGTACCCGGTACGGTGTGTAAACATCAGCAGTGGAGAGACCACGGCGTGGTGCTGACCACTCCACCACTACCCCCTTGTGCGCCGTGCCGGTCTTAATGGGTGCTAGCAAACAGAACTTGCCCCAACAGTCTGTTAAAGACTACACGGGGGATCTTTGCCTCTAGATCTGTATGTATATGTCTGTGTATAGGGTGTGCTTGACCACATCGCTATCAAAAGGACGCAGACCCCTAAACCACATCCACACCCAACATCAACAACAACTACGCGCACACACAGATGCAACGCATACACACGCACTTGTAGAGAGGCACATGCTGCACACAAGCGAGACACTGATATAACGAAGACAAATATTCCTAAAGAAATACACACAACCAAATGCAGATACAACGTAGTCGTTTTACATCGTCACCCACCCATAACAACCACTGCGAGGGAAATACCAGTAGCGTTTCGGCAAACAGAATTGGAGAGATAAATCCGCGTGACACACAGACACGCAATGAGAGAGAGACACACACACACACAGACACGCAGTGAGAGAGAGACACACACACATAGAGACACGCAGTGAGAGAGAGACACACACACAGACACGTAGTGAGAGAGAGAGAGACACACACACACATGGACTGAGACAAAGACAGAGGGGACAGATACACAGAGGGGCACGTGAGACTCTGCGCCTCAATGCAGCATCACAAGCTGGCGCTGCTGCTGCTGGCGCTGCTGCTGCTGCTGCTGGCGCTGGAGACTGTGTACAGCGAGAGAGATGACGCCGGTGAGACGACTGCTGCGTGGACGGACACGAGCACGTGCAGAGCGATTGTGTGCATTGGGTACATTTGAATATAACTGCCGATATGTACACGAATGTGTACACGTGTGTTTGTATACAATTCATCACTGTGCACATGGTGTATGAGTGCTATACGGGGGATCTTTGTCTTTGTAGGTGCCTACGTATGAGTCTGTTTATGTATTTGTGTCTGTCTCAATATACATGTCGAACATACAGTAACTTGACAAAAGTAAGTGTAAATGATCGTGAGCATCTTTGTGGATAATCAAATGCACCACCTTCACGTCTCTGTTCCTGCATATCCACGTGGAGGGGGAGATGAAGGCTGACACGTTTTGCATTCAGGTGAAATCTGCAGTAACGTGGTGTGAGTGAACTTTACAATCACACATCGGCAATGTTTGTCAGCGTCTGGCAGCAGGTGGACATCAGATTACACCTCCCCCCCCCAAAAAGATGCCATGTCAAGATAGATGTAACCTCAACACCCCAGCCGCAGGAGCGCGTGAATAGGCGATCGTAGGATCGTTTATCCTACTCAAATGTTGCTATTAAGTTAAATAATGACCACTGCTGCAAGATATCATGAGAGCAGTTCTCTCGCGGGTGTCTCCAGCCGTGATCTGTCCGCTGAAGGAATAAGACATCCCTCAGGCAGTTTCCAAATCTCGTGATGTTGCGATGTAACAATCCATAGAGCACCTACACACGAGCAGCTTTCATTGCTCCATCTCCTTGGTGGTCACCCTCTGGGATTTGTTCCCTCCATTGACTGGCAATCCGTCGTTAGTCTCGCCCACGGGCCATCGCTGCCTTATAGCCGTGACACCTCCTGCCCGAGCCCACGTGCTTCTCTTAACCCGTCAATATTACGTCTCTAAGCTGCATGTGTTCTTCCTCTTTGAGTTTTTCGGTAAAGTCACGTAGGTAAAACATTAAAATAAATAAAATCACGACGTTTCGGAGGCAACACAGACGGAAGCTTGTGTTGCCTCCGAAACGTCGTGATTTAATTTATTTTAATTTTCACCTACGTGACTTTACCGAAAAAACCAAAGAGTATGAATCCTTGCAGTCACGAAAGCTTCAAATCTAGAATGCATGTGTTCTCTAATCCGTGTATTCCTCTTTTTATCTCTCAATGTAAACTAATAACGCGAATCGCCATTGCTTCTTTGTGTATTTTGCAGCTTTGTGCCATATTCTTTGTCAATAACCACGTTTCTGGTGGATATTTTATGTCGGGTTGTTAAACATTTTTTGTTTGCATTACTGGTAACTGCACGAATAAAACTAGTACAAAAAACCCGGTCACTGGTTTGCCGCAAATATACAAATGTCTAGAGGAACAGACTTCACGTGTTTTACCTTCTTTGCTGAGAAATGAAGGGAGCTGCCACACGAGTGGATTCGTTAGCGCGCGGAACTTGCAGTTCAGAGGTCGCAGGTTCACTTCCATCTGAAACGACGGTGGCAGCTTCTCAAACTGCCCCGCCGCTCTCCCCACAGCAATGGCCACGGGGTCACTCACAGTTGTTAGGCCGGTCGGCAGGTCCCTGTGGTGGGGTAAAGCATGAGGGGCACACACCTCTTCCTATTCACATTCCACTGGATACAGTTATCCGCTCTTGATTTTCAGAACCAATAATCGATTCTCAAAGTTGGCCCAACATTCCATGTTTACTGGGCTGTCGTTGTTTCCAATTTCACGTGATAATGGCGACATCATAATAACTACGTTGTCGGCAAATCTGAGACGGGATGTGTTTGTACATTTGCACGTGCGCTTTTCCCAGCATACATGCCAACATTGGGCCAGCTTTGATTGACTTTGGACGAACGTTGGACCAACGTCAACGAACGTTGCTCCTATAGTTACATTTCCACTGGATTTCATCTCATGTCACTATGAATAACTTGGGCTTTCTAATTAATTGAGGTCTTTCTTTGCTCCCCTAGTGACGCAAAAAACAAGTCCGCATTAATATTTAACCTGCTATTTAATGTGTCTATGAATGTATTGATATTTAACCTGCTATTTAATGTGTCTATGAATGTATACTGTATGCGTGTATCCAGCTGCCCTTCAGTGTTCAGGGTCCCGGCTCTATGAAGTCACGTGCTCCTGGGAAGGCGTCGGCCATTATGAATTCAACATGAGCTTCGCATATCGGTAAACACGACATGACCATTATGAAACAACCCCAATGCAGCCATCATGAACCCGAGTCGGACATTATGAACCACACGTCACGATGAACTCAACATAGCCATTATGAATATCTGACAGAGATGCCCAGACCCAAGGCTCGACCCTGAATCGTTGCAATGCTGGCTCATTGACTCAAACGTAGCCATTATAAAGTCGACAAAGCCATTACGAATCTCTTAAGGAGACAACCAAAACAAAGTTTCCTGAATTAACATTTCACATTGTTGGGGCAAGTGCCATTAGCGAGCATCTATGAAGGCCGGCACAGCATACAAGTGGGTGGTGTGGCCAGCACTACGCTGGGCCACCGTTATCTACCCAATACTGATGTTTACATTGTGTCAGGAACTCATTTAACACTAAATCGACATAGAGGAGGCCCAGAACTGGTTCAGATATCTTGGCACTGAGGTTAGCCTTGGCTGGGAATCAAATCCAGGATACTGGGTGCTTAACCACTAACTCCGCAAATCCCGCACTTTAAAATAGCCACACACACACTCCCACTGCCTTCAACCATCTATTGATCCATTATGAACCACAAGCAACATGATGATATATTTATCTTTGGAATTGTCTCGTTCCAGGCAACAGCAGGCATTTGCCTGCACGAGGCTCCACCTGCAGGAATTAGGTCAAGGCCGGGTTAAGGTTGAATGTCCTCTCGCCCCAAACCATGTGCACTACTATGTGCCACTGACCGTGACCTTGAACCTGGCCTTGGCCTCAAATCTGACCCTGGCGATCCAAGTTCAAAGGGTGTTCTACCTCGAGAAACACAGTGAGTGATTATATATTTTCACCACGCAAGGTGACCAAATCACCCAGAATGTAGCCAGTCTCGTCAGGTCTCGGGCTAAGCAGGCTTCAGCCGGGATGCCTCTTGAATGGGCGACCACCACAAATAAGCGCGTCACAGGGCAGCGAGGCTTCGTGGTGGGCAGCAGTGGGCAATGTCTATGCTCCCCGACCCCATATCACCAACCTGCACTTACCATGGCTGTAGTACGATAACCTCCACGATCCACATGACGTGGGGTGCCCCTTGTCCAGTAGTGGAATTGCATGAAGGGCTCTCAAAGTGCAACTAGCATATTCTGTGTGGGGTACATACAGTATATTTATTTATTGAAAAGGGGCATGGGGGAGCACACATGTGATCCAGCTCTTTGGAGACAAGAGCTGGTGGATCGTAAAGAGTTTGGTGAAACTACTGATCTATTTGGGCATCGAGGTGGCCTAGAGATGGCAGTACAGCATGTGGCTTTTTGGGCCTGTCTGTGTTGACTTTGAGTGCTATTCTTTTGTATGCATGGTGGTGGGTTTTTCCAAGTACTCTGGTACATCCTCATTTTGAGATATAAGTGTCGGTTTGTGCCAGTTGCTGCGTAGTGATAGTAATCCACCACTCAAGAGAATGTATTTACATGCATAGTTCTCCCCTCTTCTGGAATTGAGAGATATTCTGCTCGCCAAGTCTCGGGAATTTGTATCTCAGAGGTGGCAGTTCTTCCCTCGACATACAAAATACTCCTTTAACAAAGAATTCGCCAAACATCCCAATGCAGGACACTCTTGAGAAAGAGTCTTGAAATTCGGTGCGCCCTGGATAAATTACATCATTATCATTCGTATTATCAAGATTCCCATATACAGGACACAACTCGCATCTCTGCTGCGACATTTTGACAAATCCCGAGGTGCCCACTTCACACTTTTATTGCCCGTTGCCCAACACCAAATTTACTGCCGAACACGGCAGCTCAGACAGCCGGATCTGAGTCAGCAACCCCAAAGCATATTTCTGCACCGGGCGAACCACATCCACTGCACTTCTCGCTGTGGTTTGTGGCTACTGGTCACATGCCACCTTCTCCAGTCTGCGTGCGACCTGAACAACATTCGGTGAGAAACTAAGGGTGTAAAAAATCAGGTGACTGTTGAACGGCCGAACAACTGTTGAAAGCGAACAGAGACCCTCGATGTTGAGGATGTAGAGCTCAGGAGTGCGGGTCCGATGGTGTCGAAGCTGGAGTTCTGCACGTCGTCAGAGCTGCGGGTGACATTGAGACCAGGATCCGTGTTGGAGAGTTGGGGGCTTGCAGAATTCGCTCCGTTGGTGGGCACATCAGCTGCTCCGATGGGGCCCACGGGTGCCAACGAGGGGCAACGACGTTAACGCTGATCTACTTCCCACCGCCACATTGCATTAGAGAACATGTGCAGGTTAAATAAATATATTATTCAAAACTCTTAATAAAATGTAGTGGGTTTGGACAGGACACGCCATGGACAGAAAGGTTGATGGCCGATGGACAAAAATTAAAAGGGAGTGGCATGCAAGGAATGTAACCCGTCCAAAAGTACATCCATAGAGGAGATGGAGCGATAAAATCGGTTAATGTGCAGGTGCTACGTGGACTATTACATTGCAGAGGTGGCGGCTGCTTGTGGAGAGGCTTTCATCCAGAAGTAGATTGTATGATTGACGACGCTGTGGTGGCATGTACATGATGTGAGACCTTCAGGAACAATCCATAGAAGTCAGGGATCCGTCTGATGAGTAGCCGGTGGATTTTGTGGACTGTTTTTTCCCTACAAAGTGAAAATATAGACGTGAAGAATGATGCTAAAAACGTTATATGACGGGCATATTAATTAATTAATTATAAAACAGAATGCTACATTTATAAATAAAGGTGAAATGTGTTTAAAACAAGCTATATGAGCAAATGGTAATTAGTTTTGTTTTAGATTATATGGACAAAGGCCAAAAAAGTTAAAGCTCGGATGTTAACTTTTAGATTTGCACGGTTGGCTATGTATGGTGCGAAAGAAGTTCAGTGTACATACATATATTTCACATTAACTCTTTAATGGTTAAATATTCGATTTGTTAACTGAAGACATTTTCTGATTATTTGGTTCTAACGCTTTCTTTTGTCTCCCCATCCAGTCATCGTAGAGGCTCCATGTCATGTGACCGCAAGGGCGGGGCCTCGTCAAGGCTTGCTGAGAGCTGATTGGCTGCCGCCAGACACACGGGGGCTGTCGGGTCACCTGGTCTACCAAGTTGCCTTGACAACCATGCCACGTGGTGCTGCCACGACTGTTGCTACTGCCACGTGGCACTTTACACGACCTGTCGGAGCTAAACCTGACGGAGTTAAACCTGACAGAGTTAATAATCCTGACATAGCTCAACCTGACAGAGCAAATACATTTAAACCAGCTCGAGTTCAACCTGACATAACAGTTAAACCTGACACGGAAGAAAGTGACATCGTGGTGAAACCTACGATTGATAAACTGGATATATCAGTTAAACCCGCCGTGGAGAAACCTGCCAAGTCGATGCTTCAAACACCTGCCACATGGAGAACTCCTGCCACAGAGGTCAGTTAATCATAACGGTGTCCATGTTGAAGATGATGATTCATTGATGTTAAAATGATGAAGATGTTGATGATGATGATACCGATGTTGTAAATTATCGTGATGTTCATGACAATGATGATTAAGAATATTTTTATATTGATGTTTTGATGCACATCCGATTAGCACGGTTGGCTACGCACAGTGTGAAAGAAGTTCAACATATATTCATGTTCATGTTAACAAACATGCTGTTGATGCATTTTGTAATATATTTATTTTAAAGCTATGTAATGTATCCGCTACGTTACTGTTATATGAGAATTGTTGTTCAGGTGGTGGGGGGTATTTGACAATACTTCAACACACTTGTCAGCGTGATCCGGATTAACGATGGTGACGACGCGTTGACGCGCACACTCTGGCAGATGCTGCTCCTGTCACGAGCTCCCTCTCTGCTCGTGGATGACCTCCCCGTGGGCGAGCGCGCCTGCGTCCGCGTGCGAGCTCGCCCAGACGGTGCCTCCATGGGGGGGCCCTGGGGTCCGTGGAGCCACACTGCGTGCTCTTGGCCCGCCCACATCACGGGTCAGCATCCACTAGCCCAGAACTCAAAACAGTGATAACCCCCATCACTCAACACGAGCCTCAACCACTAACAACAATAACCCCCATCACTCAATACTAGCCCTGACACTAGCCACAATCACGAACCATAACCCTCAGCGCTCAACACTTGCACTCAACATTAGCCACAGCCACTAACAATAACCGTCACCACCCAACACTAGCTCTGACAATAGCCACAACCACTAACAATAACCCTCATCATTCAACAATATCACTCAACACTATGCCTGATGTTAGCCACAACCACTACCAATAACTCCCATCACTCAACACGAGCACTCCACACTTGCCACAGCCACTCACAATAAACCCCCACCACTCGAACACTATCCGTGATCGTGTCACTGACATGCCCAGCCACTAACAACAATAACCTTCATTGCTCAACACTAGACCTGACACGACCACTAAACACGACCACAGTTTGAATCCAGAGGCTGTCCTGATCAATAATGCGGTTGTGTTAACCGTAAAAATAGCGCCGTATGCTTCTTAATAGGCCATTGTGTGCTGGCGTCATGCCCAAAATTTGCCAAATTTGAAAATTGGATTATACATAGCAATCATTGCCTCCTACTGTGAAAACTAGCACGGGCCCTCCTGAGTAAAAGGCATGAGACTTGGTGAGGCCCACAATGGTGATCACCGTCGCCATTTTGTGGGGCAGAGGAGCGACGCTCACAACAATGGGGGGAGCGCCGGGTGGTTAAAACGCAGCAATTTGACACAGTGGAGAGCACATGGCACCTGGGTCTGTCACGTGACCTCCTGTCAGCAAGCCTTCGACACTGCACTTGGCCTCAAAGTGCACCTAGCTTGGCACAAGCACCGTGGTGACGTCACCGCTACTTAGTGGCAAATGTCGGTTGTTGTTGTTGTTTTGGCTATGTATTAACAAGTCCCTGTCGTGGGAATGTGTGATTTCTATCAAATGGGCTCATTCCTGCCAATTCACAATTAGCGCAGCTCCATTATTCAACGGAGTGGAGACATATTTCACGTTGACGGGAAGTCATTATTACATTGGCAATGTCGGTCAAATAACGAACACTTAAAATCGTCTGTGTTGTCTGCAACCCCAGACCTTCTGTCCCTTCTCTGCTTCACGCGGGACCTGACCTCGTTAGCCTGCGAGTGGAGGGTGGAGACCATTCTGAACCTCACGTTCACACTAACCTACCACTCCAGGTACTGCACACACATCTGTGAGCATGGACCTGGAAATGCCACACACACAAACAACGCCGTGCGGGATATTTGACCACACCATACCACACGCGTGTCAGTGCGGGTTGCTGGTAAGGCGCATACACATTCAATTAGAATACAGCGCATTCATCCATTGGGCTGCACTGCCCTTTGCTGAAAAGGTAGCTCCACTACAAGTTAAATGTCCTAATATGTATATGTATGTACTGTATGTTGTACTTCTTTCACACCGTTCCCTGCCAACCGTGCTAATTGTAAGCGTGAGGAACCACAGACAATGGCGAATGCAGCCAGGCAGTGCCCAGCCCCCATCCCCACAAGCTCTGCAGTCCTCTATATATATGGTAACAAGTTGTCGGCTAATGAGTGAGTGTTTATGCATGTGTGAGGGAACTAGAGTATCCAGAGAAAACCCCACGGTGTGCGATGGGGGGTAGAACTCTATCCCATGCACTTGGAAGAGGAGGATTCTGCACTTTGATGTATCGGCCTTCTCCTGGTTGGCCAAGACATGGCTCCTCGGTGCTTAAGGGAAGGAAGTTTGACGCGTCTGATCACACTGACCCTCACCTCCACAGTGCTGGCTTGCAGGCCATGTGCACAGCTACTCCCGCCTACACGTGTGGCTGAAGAAGACGGCACACGTAGATTGTTAAATGACAAACAATTGAATGGCCATGACATTGACCAATTCTCTTCTTATGTGTTTTATGTTGTGTATAAGTGAACATG
The DNA here is from genome assembly GCF_965212315.1 of Lampetra planeri. Classification (NCBI taxonomy): domain Eukaryota; kingdom Metazoa; phylum Chordata; class Hyperoartia; order Petromyzontiformes; family Petromyzontidae; genus Lampetra; species Lampetra planeri. Next base: position 786,930 of record NC_136124.1, on the reverse strand, counting down.
TTTTATAATGTTAAAAAGTTATTTATTACTTGCTGCATCAACGATGAAGACAAAGAGAGAAATGCGTTTATAAGTTGTTCTGTTACTTCCCAAAGCGTTCAATTGTATCACCAACTACAATTGTTTTTTTCACAATTCAAGATGATGAAATGGTTCATCTTCTTGGTTCTTTCGGTAAAGTCACGTAGAAGGGAAGTAATACAATAATAAAAACAAAACGTAATAAAATAATATAATTCTCACGACGTTTCGGCCACAACGCAAGCAGCCGTCCTCTTCACCTGAGGCTGCTTGCGTTGTGGCCGAAACGTCGTGAGAATTATATTATTTTATTACGTTTTTATTATTTTATTACTTCCCTTCTACGTGACTTTACCGAAAGAACCAAGAAGATGAATCCCTGCAGTGACGAAAGCTTTAAATCGAAAGATGAAATGGTTGTTTGGGCTTTGTAAATAATACATTATTAACAATGATGCTGGTAATAATTAGGGCTCACTCCCTGCTCTTGCCTCTACAGACTCAATATCTAAACGTGGAATCTTTGTCTTTGCAGTGCTGGCAGCATGCCGTGCGCCCCAAACCTACCGGGGTCACAGTTCGCCTCCTGTTCCCTCCCTCCTGCCGCCACGCCCGATCCTGTGAGGGCCGAACTGCGAGCGGAGACGTGGGATTCAACCTGGAACGTGGCAACCTGGGGTCCGGCACTGCTCCGACACGCGGGTAAACATGCGGCGAACTAAACCTACAACTGTTGTGATACACCCACACTCTATGCCACTACCACACACGCACCCACTATTATAAATGAACTAATGGCACATGTGCCACTGGGTTGGAGTGATGGAACAAGTGGTTAGTGCACTACGCCGTGAACCTGGCCACCTGAGTTCAATTCCCCAGCAAATATGGAGTGGTTGTGGAGAGCCAGACAAGCGGGGTCAAGTATGGCCAGACACCTCCGATGCTACAACTTGCAGGGAGGCCTTAATCCAGCAGCAAATTGACTAAGGGCACGTACAGTTTTTTTCAATGCATACATACATGCCAACATTACACATGCAATCATTAGTATACCTGCTACTACGACTGTTACCCCTTGAAATATGAATGCAACCTCTACTATACATGCAAACACTCATATTAATCATGCCATCATTACTTATGCAACCAATAACACACATCCAACCACTATTGCAACTCTTTCCCTCTCAGTACAGACAAATCCTCCAGGTCACGTGACCTTGTATGCGGGAACAAGCAGTGGCACCCTGGACGTCACGTGGTCATCACCTGACCCGAGGCTGACCAATCACCTTCGCTATGAGATCGGATACACCGATGCAGGGGAAGAGGCCGATTGGAAGGTGAGACACAGCCATTGTAAACCTGAAACATGCAGCGTCAACCCAGCATGGTCATTGTGAATCCGAGAAAGCCATTATGAACCCGACATGTGCATTCATGAGAAATACCCACAAGCAGGACTTAACTCCAGAATCTCAGTGCTTCATGGCCATTTTGAACCCAGAGGCACAGCCAAGGCCAGCACCTCCGTGAATCTGACACGGCCATTATGAAACCGAGGCTTTCGCAACCAATATCATCCATAATATTGTTTTTTTTCTAACCCCCCCAAACCCCCCCCCCCCCAAAAACCCTCCTATATTATTATGAAACCTTATGAGACAGACACCGATGCCCGTGACTCAAACCTAGGACCCTCGGTGTCTTCAACAGACCCAACATGAGCCCCTCTCGGACTCTTGTCCCTCAACGTTTGGACGGTGGCCGTGAGCGAGCGAGCAGGTCGTTCCCGTGGAGGCGTCCACGCAACTGGAGATGTCGGGGTTGCGTCCGGGACGAGGCTACTGGGTGAGGGCTCGTACCCAGCCCAGCAGCTTCTTGTACCGCGGCTCCTGGAGCGGCTGGAGTGCATCGCGGCTGGGGACGGCTTCGCCTCAGCACGGTTTGTCCTTGCGGGACCTTGGGATGATGTGAAGATGCAGCTTAAAACAACAACAACCGAGTGTTAAATTACGTTCGTTATCAAAGCAACATCAATTCACAACAGTTTATGTCTGTTCCTGAAACGCTGCATGAAACTTCCCCTGAAACAAGTGCCTTGGCCAATATCTGTCTTTAAATTCCCTGGCCTCGCCCACCATAGTCTTGGATCCCACAATGCTCCGAGCGTGATGGTGTATTCACTTTAACAGAACCGTTCGTTGATGTCACCACAGTGTGTGGTGGTGGCACTTCTAAAGTCATTGACTACAAACTTTTTTCACTAACCGAACTTTATATGCGTGTTGGAAAGCCCACTTATTAATTGTAAAATCAGTTATTGTTTTGACTGCTTTCCAATATTTTGACGATCAACCAATGATTCGATATCACATGCTAGATTGTTAACAATTCAATAATGAGATGCACAATCAAGACAAGCCTGCAGACGAATGGGTTTCAGGATTAGAGTCTTGATTGAGGCTCATGGAGAATGGGATTTGTGTGTCTGTCTCCACAGACGTGAGGTCTTGGTCACCTTACCTTGCGGTCGTCTTGTTTATTGTGGCGGTGGTCGTGATTCTCTTCGTGACAAATACAAAGCTTCAGAGGTAATGTGACACACACAAAGACAAACGTATACCTATGAGCACACACAACATGCTCTTATACATCAAAGACATACGCACACATACACACCCACACAGACACACTCGGACATGTACATACAATAAAGACAAAGATCCCCTGTATAGCCTTAACAGACTGTTGAGGCAAGTGCTGTCAGCGTGCACCTATGAAGGCCGACACACACACACGTTCACAGTCACCTCTCTCACCCTTCTGCCCCCAACCCCGCGCTGCAGACTCAAGGATCGCCTCTTCCCTCCCGTCTCCGCCATCGACCTCCCATTGAACCGCCTCATGTCCGAGTTCAGCGACAGCTACCAGGTTTGCGAGTACACACGTACTCACTCGATGTGTTTAACAGCAAACACAGCCCTCGGGCTCTTTCGACGGCAGTGTCCTGCTTGTAACTCTGCTCCTGCTACTATAATGATCATTAATACATCCACTCTCGTCTCTTAATCTTCTCATCTGTCTGCTCCTCGTTTCTAAATTACTATCACGGTGAGTATTACAATATCCCTCTCATTGTTGTCTCATTATGCATCTACTATTGCTATTGTCGATGTCCTTACGGCATCTTTTTCATCACTCCATCTACTACTTGTCTTTGTGCTGCTACTGCCACCATGGCGGTTGTTGCTCTCCTCGGGATTTTAACTCGAACATCTCTGGGGACGCAGTCTCTGCACTTGTCCGATCCGTCTCACCTTGCATGCATCTGCCTCACTGCGTGGATGTCCTCCGAAGCCTCCTCACCCACCTCCTCCTCCCCCCCATCCACCTCAGAGCTCAACATTGGAACTCTTCCTTAATCATCTCCTTCCTACCTCGTATAACCCAACTCAACTCAAGAAGCCTGCCCACCCCTCACCGCACATGGCATTGCAAGTCTAGACCAGGGCTCTTTGGCGACACTACATTTCCGGCGGCCCACCACGTGACATCGCATGTCATGGGTAGAGACTTGACGGTGTCGCATGCGTGTTGTGTTGCGACATCGAAAACGCCTGGTCATCTCTACCTCTTGTTTCTCTTCGTTTTCATCTTGCCCGTCTCTGAACTCCAGGTCTCGTGTGTCTCTCTCGTTTGTCTCTCTCTCTTTCGTGTCACTCATCTGCGTCTCGGTTGAGCCACATTTCGCAGCGGGCCACTCCCAGAGCCCTCGTGGACCACACGTGGCTGGCTGCCAGTCTTCCAGTTGAAGAAGCAGATTTGCGCCTGGATGAGTTCTCCTTTCAATAATTGCAAACTTCTCCCCCACCCCACCCCACCCGCCTCGCCGATTCCCCAAATGCAGGGCTGTGCATGGGAAGTTTCACCCGGGTTTCCGGAAGACACGGAGGTCGGCGCTTGCCCCATCGAAGTTTTGTCCGAAGTCGACTCACAGAGGCCGCTCCTCCACCCCCGTGAGGGCGTCAATGGCGGCGGCGGCGGTGCCGGTGATGGCGACGACGTCGACGATTGTTCGCTGTCCACTCGCGATCCACTCGCCTCCCCCAAGCAAACGGCCATCCGAAGGGCCGCCACAGCGGGCGCTCGCAAACGCAGAGTGGACAGCGGCTTCTCTGAAGGAGACACGGCGTCCGACTCTGGGGAGTCGGACGCCGTGTCTCGAGCCAATTTAGGCGAATCGGATTCGGTTAAAATGGATTTTTCTCACCCGGGATTGGCAGAACTCGATTATTCCAAGTCGGGTTCATTTGAACCGTATTGGGTTAGTGGAGAATTGTTTGAGCTCCCTTGTGCAAAAACAGATTTGTCTCGGACAGATTTATTTAATCCGGATGCAGCTGAATTTGATTTGCATCCACCAAATTTAGCTCAACCAGAGTCATCTCTCTCTGGCTTAATTGAGTCAAACAGGATTAATGCAGATGCTTTTGAGGCAGACTCAATTGAATCCAGTTTAGCTAATTCAGAATCAACTAAATTAGAACTGGATTCAGTTGAATCTGATAGACTCAATCCATATTGGGAATATAAAATGAACTTCGAATCAAATTCAGTCAGAGCTTTTGAAATTGATCCAAGCTACGATCAAGCTGATTCAGGTGCATTAGAGTCACTTCAATTTGATTCAACTCAACTCAATGAAATTGAATCATATTTACCTGAATCCAGTTTATCTGAACCAAGCACAGGTGATCCAGTTTTATCTGGATTGGATTCTAAAACACAAACCTCCTTTCCATGTGGAATTACATCCAACGCCTCCGTCCCATACCCAACCCCGGTGACTTTAACCCAGACTGACGCGTCGGTCCCTCCACACACAGGGCAGCAGCAGGTGCCCCACAATGCCCTGCAGAGCACTCAACGCCCCCAGGTGTGGCTCGTGTCGGACCCTGAAGGCTACGTCATCGTCCCTCACCACATACTCCCAAACCTCGGCTGCTTAAATCCCAGCAGCCTCAGCAGTCTCGGAGATTGCCCTGTGCAATGTCCCCAATTCATTGTGGGTCTTGCCCCGAGCGAGGGAGATATGCCCGCTCCAGGCTATGTCAACATGAACCTCCAGCCCACAACTTGACGTGGAAAGAGTTTCGGACCCTCCAAGAGACTGGGCCTCGTCCTCCAGGGCAGGGAGGGATCTTGCGCCCAACCACCGCTGGGCAGATTGGGTGCACAGTGATTCAAGTTTAGACACCCCCCCCCCCCCCCAACTTAAAGTTCCTGCGCTTGACACTGACATTGGTGGAGAAGGGATGAGCAGATCATTGACTATTCTAATAGTAAGAAGTATGCATAATCATTGTGTACTTTTTAATATTCAAATAAATACCTTCAGTAAATAGACATTCACTTTGCTATTGCAGTATTTCCTTCAGCCCAGTGCTCAGCTTTCCCTACCCGACAGAGCTCTTTCCCCTGTTTGTATACAACCCAAGCTGCTGCACACTGCACACACCCGACGGGAGTGGCAAGGGCTGTCGTTTTAGAAAACGGACCCACAGCAGAGAGACATCGCACTCGAAGGTCGCTTCAGTCAAACTCCGCGTCGCTCGGTGGGACACTGCTTGGGGGGCAATCATTGACACGTGAGGTATATTGGTGATCTCTATATGAGTTGGTAATAATGTCGGGCTTTTTTACTCATTGCACTCTGGACCATATTAAACCGCTGTGGTCCGAGCTCCTTCAACGGATGATTAGCGCAACTACACCAACTCTCTCCTGAGAATCTCTCTCGTGGCGATCAGACCTCGACGTTGGCATTTACCTCCTGAACACATGCAAGCATAGAATAGCGTATCATTAGAAGTCATAGATCAGTAGCTGTTATTTACCGTTTAAAAATAATCGCATTGTCATCGGTGTGGGGAATTGAACCCATGCATTGTATCTGGTACGTGAGATCACGTGATGTTCCACCCTCACAGTTGCAGTGTTTACATGCAGTGTCCCCCCCTCCACACTTCCGATTAGCACGGTTGGCTACGTACGGTGCGAAAGAAGTTCAACATGCATACAAGTGCTGTGTTTTTATTGTGTGTGTGTATATATACGGACTGTATGTATTATCTTTGTCCACACGTGTTGTACAAATTGTGATTTATATCGTGGGAAACTGCTGTGACTTATGGTTGTGTGCACAAATTATAATTGCTGTGACATGTCGTTTATTTTTTACACAAAACTGATTCTCCAAAGAAAAATCCCCTTTTTTTACCCAACGGCAATAAACCGGGGAAATTCAGCCGTGCGACAGCGCCACACGGTGGTGGTGGCAGCTACTCGCACTGACACAAGGAGCATAGATCAACAATACAACTCCCCTACTCGTGAACTCGCTGAGCACAATGAAGACGACAGAAAGAGCTTCACGGTCCGTGTGTTTACGAACTGTGGGTGGGCTGCAAGTTGCCCCACAACAAACGACGTCTATGATTATTGACGCTCGGTTTTAATTGCCAACGGCTCCAACAGCCAAACTTGAGTTGAACACGTAGGCGTTCGAGACCTATACAGTCCCTCCAGAAAAACGCGATTATGCGATCGCAAGATTTCACGCAAAATCAGCCAAAGTCCGCATATTTATGCGGGGGGCGCGTTTTTTCAAATACGCCGCACTTTCGCCGCATAAATTGCAGATTTCCGCGCGCAAAAAATGCGGGCTTGCATGATTTCATAATCCCCGCATTTTCGTTGCAAAAAGTCACATAAATCTTAGTAGAAAGTTGAAAAATGTTGCGTTTACTTCACACAAGCGCAGCCATTTCCCCTGTTGCCATGGGAACGTTATGAAGTGACGTCACTCATTACGCGACATCATTGAAAAGCTGCAAACCCCGCGATGCCAATGAAACCATGATGAAGCCCGCAAATCTTTCTCATTTGCCAACAAACATAAGCGCAAAAGACCGCGCAAAACAGTTCCTCAGTGTGTTACATGACAGTGGGGGCAAATTATTTTGCATAGCTAGCTCTGTAAAACAGGAAGCACACATTTTATTTTTAAATATTTTATTTATTCATTTTTACAGAAGTTGTAGCATATTCATTTTGTAAAGCTACAGAACTTGTTCGACTCAATGTTTTGTAAGTTTGAGCCATCTGTTTGTTAAGGTCTGAAATAAAACAAGATGAGAACTTAAATATTCCCAGCACTTTCTGTGATGTAGTATGCTTGCTTATCATAGGAAATAATAAGAAATGACTCTTTACATTAAAGTAGTAGCCTAGTGAATAGGGTGTTGGGGGAATCACTTTTTTTTCTCTTTTTCATCAAACCGCAGTTTTTGCAAGTTCCCGCAATTTTTGCAAGTTCCCGCAATTTAATTGCATAAAATTGCATAAATATCCCGCATATTCCATTGCATTTTTTAAGAAAACGTGCCGCATAATCAACGATTTTTTCCCGCAACAATCACCAAAAAACTCCGCGTTTTTCTGGAGGGACTACCTATATCCATATTAGAGGGTTTGGGGGTTTTTGGTGACAGTGTTTTTAAGACCGAAACAGGAGGACTTCACAACTCTGGCTATTGCCTGGTTGTAATTACTGGCGAAACGTCGTACTCGAATTGTAAATGTCGTGGGTTTACTCTCCGACACAGCGGTGTGCTGAACTAGAAACGAATTGGCACGTTTTGTTCACGCGACAACCCTTACTAATTGGCTGTGTCGGGTGGTGGCGGGTTTAATGACGCATTTATAGATTTACGAAATCGAACCCGATGACCTCTATTATGGAGCCAAACTTAAGTGGCTTTATCGAAGCTGCTCAGAGTCTCTGGAGAGACATACGAAGCTGCGCGCTCCTGTTTCATGCCTCGTAGAAACCGTTCCACCTTTCGATTTAAAGCTTTCGTGACTGCAGGGATTCATCTTGTTGGTTCTTTCGGTAAAGTCACGTAGAATGGAAATAATAAAATAATACAAATAATACAATAATTCTCACGACGTTTCGGCCACAACGCAAGCAGCTATCCTCAGGTGGAGAACAGGTCTGTCGAGAAGACAGAGTCTGTCTTTTTTATTATTTTATTATTTCCATTCTACGTGACTTTACCGAAAGAACCAAGAAGATGAACCGTTCCACCCTTTCCTCTTCCCCTGCTATGGTGCCGCACCAAGGGCTCTGTGTTTGACCTCATCGTGTGAATGTAACAAACTAACAAGAGCTGTTTTGAAAAATAAACCATGCATATGTGAGGACTTATTTTACAACTACTTTTTCTCTGCTCTCAACATGCATAGACCATTAATAACACATAGCGCGTACAACATCTTTCATACGGTGGATTACAGGATGAATGTAACATCGAATTCCCCTATAACGCCAAGTGTTGCATGACGGGAAAGTAGCATTCTTGTAATAAAGAAAACAGGGCAAGTTGCAAATAAGAGGAGTGGCAACTCTCCATGCTCTGGGGCAAGTTGCGGGGGAGGTGTTTGGCCCAGACAAAATAAAAAACACGGAAAGTGCAATTAAACAATTCTATATTGTGCTATACATACACGCGTGTGTCGCTTACCGTACTCGAATGGGAGTGAACACGTCCACGCGGCGTCGTCTGTTTTAATTGCCTCTCCGTGGACATGCTCGCTGACATGTTTGCAGTCACGTGGGCAGTGAGTCTCTGACCCCTACGAGTGAGGAGCAGTTACACTTGTCACTAAACCACGCCGTACACAGCACCAGCACGCTGAACGCATGAACTCGGTTCATCCGCTCGCAGATAATCGAGAGGTAACACTTCTATGGAAAGTGGGCAGTAAACGAGCGCTGCAGTGACAGAATAGAAAATCAGGCAGACAATACCGCCCCCCCCCCCCCCCGTTATAATCTGTCCCTCCACGTGAACATGTTCTTGACACATCCCACCAGCCACACGGCCGTCTGGGAAGTGTATTTGCAGAGTTCACGTGGCATCGCTGCTCCTCCGTCGAAGGTGCGCGCAGACGGCGTGGCCGCGTGCGCGCGCCCCGTGCACTGCCGCTGGGGCTGCAGCAGCAGCGGCGGCAGAGGGCGACTCGTGAACGCGTCTCGGCTCGCGGGTTTATTGCGAAAGATCTCGTTTCGAGTGCGCGTTGTTCCCGACAACGTGCACGGTGTTTTTGTTGCGGCATCTTACGGCACAGCAGTCGTAGCCCCTGAGCACTTGCGTTCCCTTTGAACATAGAAGCAGGTACCAGTACTAATCACTTGTGATGGTTCCCCGAGTTTTAGTGCAGTATGTTGTTGTCTTGTAAAGATCCCTCCCCCGGGGAGAAAGGGTTGATAGGCGTTCGTTCACCGACAGAAGGCGTCTGCTTCTATGAAGTCAAAAAATGTCTCGAAGCCCTCGCGATGTGACAACGTGTTTAGCTCCATGCTCAGTGATGTCTCACTAATTATAGGATATTTGGCAATTCATGTTCAGATGTGGTTGACATACTCTGATGGCAATGCAGAGGGAAGGGGGAGGGTATGTCACGTGTCATCAACTAAGGTCTTAATTGCCAACCCCCTATTAATTATTTACACATTAAAAACAAATTACCATTTAAAACACGTTGTTATTTGCAGTGTCTGTGTCTAATATGCAAATTTAAACTTGGATCAAAGTTGATATATATTTTATTAATATTATTTAATTATGATAATGTGGGCTTAATTAACTAATCTGCATTAAAATGGGGGGTGGGTGGGATTTGAAAATAAATGCAGTTTATTTTTTTCAGCGTGTGATTATCGAGTTTGCCATGAATAATCACAACACTCCTTGCTGGGAGAACTGCACTTGTAAAACATAGAGACACGGGCACAGTGAGCGCATGCTCATGAGCTGATTATACACCGCGGGTTCTGCAGCTTTCACCGTGTCCCTGGTACGCGCAAAGCCAAAGTGCACAATAAACCGTAATCTGTGAACACGCAGAGTTTAGTTGCGTTAAATTAAACGTCAACGAAGACTTATCGTTTAATGCAAATGAATCGATATGGTTGCATCCTGAATGCCCATTGTTACGTCATCTCAACTTCTATTCCCACGAAATGTCATTAGTTATTTTCTCGCGCTATGCTTATGGAATTTGCTGAATACTTTCATACTGATGGCATCGTGCATAGTACATGTCACAGCGATGGGATGACACTGTGGGGACACATCGTTGGGAATGACAACATTTTTCCCGCGCACCATTTGGACGTTGACTGCATCTCAGTGTTCTGCTGCGGCAGTTTGGTGCGTTGCATGCACCTCCCGTGTCGAGTAACGCGTGCGTGGCGCCATGCGACTCCATCACTGGGGATCGGCAATACCGCGTCTTAGATTGCCAACGCTGCTAATGTTCGCTGATATTTAAAACGTTCCTTCGGAGTGGGCAGGTAGGAACTTGGTTGGACAGCGCATTCGTGCACGACAGAGAGCTGGCGATCACGTAACACAGTTCAACCAATCCGGGAGCGTGCTACATGTTTGGGAGGAGCTATGCACGACAGACAAATGATCCCTGGTGGGCAGTGTGGAACTGTTGTTCCTACCTGTATAAACCTTTTTACCCGTGTACCGCTATTCAAAGCAACAATATATAGTGTCAAATACCTTACGTCTCTGTTGTTGTTGTTGCTTTTTGTCTTTAATGTGTAGTCCTTCCCCCTAACCTCCGGTTAGCGCGGTTGGCTGCGTACGGTGCGAAAGAAGTTCAGCATGATGGGCTGTTTATAGATCAAGACCGATATTGAATTGGAGAAAATTTGCATTTCATCTGATCAGCTCAAAATCGGATTCCAATTGTGATTGAACAACAGTTGATTAGGTCCCAGCAGACCCAAGGCATGCAACTCTTGACCTTACTTTGTTTATGAAGATGATTCATTCGTAAAAAAAGTATCATGATTGTGAAGGAGGTTGTGTCATTGAGGTGGTTTATTTGAAAATGTTAATTAATTGAGGGGAACGTTACCGCAGCATTGTATGCAATATTGCGTTTGTATATTGGGTGCCATCAGTTACCTTGAGTGCTTGTGTCAGTAACATCTGGCAAGTCAGAAGCAGCACGTGTCTTACAATCTGGAACCTGCTAATGAGACTCAGAAGGGCAAAACCAGTCCAGAGTTTGCCTTGCTTAAACATAATGCTACATATTGGTCCCAAAACTAATAGGGTTATGAAGTAAATACAGTATATGTTTAATGTATATGAACCTTATGGCGGCATCATAGTACCCCAGCTCTCACACAATGTCCGTGACGCAGTCATTCTTAGTCTGTTGATGGTCGGCGATGCGGCAATCGACTCATCTGGACGAGTTGTACACGATGATGCACCACTACGGTGCGTACCGCGAGCGTTCGGGGTTTCGGCGCAATCGTCCTCGCTGCGTTCGACATCGCGGAGTGGCACCGATGTCGGCTTGATTGGTACCCCAGTCGCGGAGTGAAGTACACCCCTAGAAACAAATAGTGTCCCAGAAGTCAAATATTTAATTGCCTCGGCCAGTTTGTGTTATTTGGTGCCCCGGGGTACCGCCATAAGGATCACGTGTACAGACAAAACCAAGTTCTGCTTGTATTTGAAACACGGATGATGGTTCTGGGCGACGTTTTGTTTGCTATGGCGTGGTCGGCTATGAGTCCTCTGCAGCGTCATGAATTTGGTCGAAGAGAACAAGAGGTTGGGTTAACGTTCGGGTTGCTCTTTGTGGCAGCAACGGATGGTGGTTGATGGCATATCAATATCCTTCAGTGGTTGATGGCATATGAACCTTCAGTGGTTGATGGCATATGAACCTTCAGTGGTTGATGACATATCAACATCCTTCAGTGGTTGATGGCATATGAACCTTCAGTGGTTGATGGCATATCAACATCCTTCAGTGGTTGATGGCATATGAACCTTCAGTGGTTGATGGCATATCAATATCCTTCAGTGGTTGATGGCATATGAACCTTCAGTGGTTGATGGCATATCAATATCCTTCAGTGGTTGATGGCATATCAACCTTCAGGCGCGGTGTTTTCTGGAGACGCAACGGAAGAACAGCTGTTGTGTTTATCTCAACAGTGCCCTCACGTGGCCTGGTATTGGAAGACGCAGAGCTTGAACAAGAAGGATGTTAATCACGATTCATTCTCGTCTTTCGTTCGGCTGATGTAGATGCAGAGCAACAGCTACAATTTCACATGCAGGTGGTCAAGCCAGACGACCACATCACGAGCGACGGAGTGTATCGCTGCGATGTCTCCTTTGTATTTGTGGATCGGCCATTGCGTCGTTACACGTTGTGTGGTCTGTTCTGGATGACCACAGTAGCACACTGCGGAGGTTGACATTTCCCATTCGTGCATCAGGTATCACCATCAGGTATCACCATCGGGTATCACCATCAGGTATCAACATCTGCCGTGGTTTGTGCAGTGGATGCGGTTTAGGGTGGACCATGAGCTTCGTGGAACATCAAACCCGGGATCTTCTGCGTTGGGGCTTTAACAAGGATCATGATTCAAGGCGTGTGCGCATGTCGTAAACATTAATTAAAAGAACGAGGCAGAAAATATGTGCACGATTATGTTTGTAATGGGGGCAGTGATGCAGTGATGCAGTGATGCAGTGGTCAGTGCACTCCCCGACGAACCCAGTGAACCCACTTTGTTGCTCAGCCCCGAGTCACGCCAATGGAGAGTGATACCTGGACGAGCACTGGGCCTCGAATTTCATCAACCCCACACATGGTGGTGTCGTGCGTTCACACAACCAAGATGATCAATGTGGCATGTGAAGGCCTTTATCCAGCAGTGGGTTAAGAAGAGTGGTGACTATTTTCTTCTTAATGTAGTAGATTTTTTAAAATACCGTACACGCATGACATAAGTACAGTATATATTTCCCCATGCATGTAAATGTGTTTTACATTATTCTTAGGTTTTTTCGGTAAAGTCACGTAGGTAACTTTACCGAAAAAACCTAAGAATATGATTCCTTGCAGTCACGAAAGCTTCAAATCTAGTGTTTTACATTACATTACTGAACGTATAAGTGTATTTTGCTTTGTATAAATGTTACCGTTAGCTCTTGCGTAACGTGATAAAAAAACTATTGTACACATTTCAAAATAGGCAGTGAATATGACCAACTGTTTTTGAATATAAATGCAAAAAAATTACTTAAATTGTTGCCATTAAAATAATGAGGTATTTCTATACATGGCTCGACATAGTACGGCCCTTTAAAGCACCTCCATTAATTTGTGCAATTTTTTAATTGGCCGAAAAACGTAAAAATTGGAGTGAAGTGATTGCCGATCTCTCTGAGAGGGCAAAACGAAACCGTGCCACACAGACTGCGAGCCCTGACGAGTTTTCACGTCGCAGCCACACGGAGCAGTCACATGCTGACGGAGAGGAGAGAGAGAGCTGCTCACACTGCATTGACATGCTACAACATTGCTGACGCAACTGCCCAGTTGTGGATAATGGGGGGGGGGGGGGGGGCACGTTACGTTTTAATCTTCCCACGGGACAATAACTACCTGTTCCATGCTCGACAGAAGAGAGGACAGCTGGTCAATCTCATTAAAACAGAGGGCCCCTTTTAAGTAGTTTTAAATATGCAGCATGCACACTGCGTCTGAAAAAAAGTGAAGTTTCTCGTTTGAATTTGTTCTCTTCTTCGCTGCCTGGCCCACCCGTAGACACGTTCTGCATTAGAGCACTTCGGTTTGATGCATTTGACACATTCAACTAAGGAGGCGACATTTCTCCATTGGGCATTCTCAACTTTAAGCGACTGGAATAGCAATGCGGACGCAGGGCATGGCAGTGGAAGCCACTAACATTTGCGGAGCAAATTAGTTTATTTTGTTTTTCTCGTTCAAACACCGTCGCCGCTTCGTGTTGTTTCCGGAGGTGTTGGCTTGCTGTCAGTGTCTGTTTGGGTTCTATTTACCTTTACAAATGGGGAGCGTCACGGCTCATTAAGTTACCCGAATGAATATCGTGCATACTGTTGAGATTGTAATTAATTTATATCGCGAGTATGAATGGCATCAAACTTGCAAATTAAAATCGAGCACCCTCCCTCCCTCCTTCATCAAAGCTGATAAGATAATTTCAGCTCCAGAGAGCAGGATTGTCTGGGGTTGAATCGGGCCCGCAGTCCTGGCCGACTGCACACCCGCACCACGACCTCGACACGTCTCGCCCCTCTCCGCCGTGTGTCCAACAGAGGCTGCCGCTTGCATCTGGCTGCAAGTTACAAGACACAGCAACAATACTCGAGCAACCGGGGACACTTTTTGAGTGGCATGTCTTGAGGGACAACTCTGCATGTTCTGTGCTAAATAAATACAAGAATACCATTTTCCCTCTCATATTTCGTATCCTAGTAATGCAAATATTCTACAAACAGCAACAAGCAATGTTGGCCTGTAGTATCACCCTCTGGCGTGTAGATGTTTATTTAAGTTTAACACGTAGTAGGCTTTCGCGACCAATATACATAATCGATCTTTTTTTGTTAGATCGCGTAAAAATACAAATGTGTCGTTAAACTACTCAGATTGTAAATTGTAAATGTCTTGGATTTGCTCTCCAACACACCGGTGTGCTGTACTAGTAACGAATTGGCATTGTTCTGTTAACGTGACAAACCTGACTAATTTATATATTTACGCGTTTATTTATATCACTACTCAGTCGCGCCGCTGAGTTGTGCATCGCCCCGTGTGGTAACGGCAAGCACGGCTGCATGCACGGCGGTTTGCATCGATTGTCAGGCACCTGGGCAAATGTGAAAGCCTGCGCGCTCTTTGACTCTGGGCGTGAGGTTGTATTGCTTTTTTAGAAACACAATCCCAGCTATGGGGCGCAGCATCGGGGAGCGTGCGCTTTTTGAAAGGCAAAGTGGGGTGGTTCAACCCCAGCCTTATGAGACCAAGGACGTCTCGACTTTCTCCATCTACTTAATCTCGGGATGGTGTTTCATGTTCATGGCTTCATTTTGCATTTGAAGAGAAAAAGAGATGTCTGCATTGAAAAAGGTTTATAAAAAAAAATTACGTTTCTGCTGCCACAATGGGATGCTGAAAGGTTTATAAAAAAAATTACGTTTCTGCTGCCACAATGGGATGCTGCGATGGTGAACACGCTGCAATTGTGGGCAGTTGAAATAATGGACAAGACATTTTGTTTAGCAAATGAGAGATGGTGATGGCTTGGAGGGAGGCCTTCATCCAGCAGTGGATCGTCGCTCATGAAGATGAACAATGGTGGCATGATCCCCCGCCCCCCTCTTTCGCAACGATTCACCACCTTGTCATGATATCCCGGAGAATGTTAGCACCTCAATTGCGTGATTCGATGTGTGTATCGTCAGCCTAAGAATGTACATTGCAACGTGGATGGGATACGGGCAAACACGAGCCAAAGTGAATTAGCGCTGGTCATAATTGGTATGATGTGGCTGCTGCTGACGACGATACGATCTCCTCGCTTGCACAGAGGCACGCAGCCTTCCGTGCAGCACGCGGTGCTGGTGTGGGGCTGGACACCGGGGAGTAAGGCCGGGATGCATGTTTACCTTCCATTAGGGGTGGTCTGCTGAGGACTGCTGATTGGCGTGACATTCACAGTAGACCAGGCTTTCGTGGGCAGCATCTGTCAGCTTTAATCCGTGTCAGCCAACAGATAAAGCATGCTATATTGTTATCGAATGAATAAAGAAGTAATTCATTCCAATATTTGGCACCGAGTTTGATTTGGGTTATACCACTTTCAGGGTGATTGGGTTAAAATGTAATCGATGCCAATGCCAGGATAACCAGTATCGTGCAGCGATGAATGATAACTGACAGTCCATGGAGGCTGCTTGTTCATACTTTATTGTGTAGGTGAGATACACAAAGAGTACATTAGACATAGTTTAATCCCCACACCGTTATCATGCACAGTTCGATATCTTATCGTGATACCACCTCAGTGGAGGTTGTGAATGGGCGAGAGGTGCTGGTTTGGATATCACTCGCCACTGATATTAGTCATGGAATAGATTTCAGATCGCCTGTTTACAGCGGAGTGCGCTAACCACTGTACCACCGCTCCACCCCAGTACACTTCCCCAAAATCCTGTAAAAATTATTGTTCTTACATGGCGGGTTTTAAAATTAATTCTCACGGCTACCTTCGGGCTCTGTAAATCAGCATCAAAGCTTGTAAGTGTAGTTTATCATGCGGTTGTCATTGATTCTGAACATAAATTGCGCAACAACTTGGCTGTACGGTGAGGCGAGTGCTCTTTATCTTCTGTGTTGTCTCTGGGCTTTGTGATAGCATCGTTTGCTAAATGCTTCATGAGCTCCTCCACCCGTGGGATTGCTTCATTAACTTTTCTGAAAATGTTGAATTTAGCAGTGCCCCCTTTTTTATATTTCCCCAAGCAAGTTGAAAGAGAATGACCACAGTGGATTTTGGCAAACAATGGAATTAAGCTTCAAATATGGATTTTTTTTTTATTCAGTGGCCCAAAGGGATTAAACATGTACATTCGAGCTTTGAAGAATGTGTGCATTACAGCTTCTAAAAGGTCAAATCCATTGTGTTTGATATGCTGGCAATTCAATCTCCCTTGTGGAGGAAGCTATTGCTTATGAAATTAGGATTGACGTGACATACATATTTTTCTGAAAAACTGCTATTTTTTCTTTGAAGATAAATTATACTTTCTTCATCAGTATAGTAGTAATAATGCGACCTGTGCTTGTTATTTCTAAGAACTGATTTCCTTCTTACGACTGAACTGCTGCTGCATTTTGTGGTTCAGTGTCGTATTTGTACATATAATGGTTATCTACAGAATGGAGCGGTGACACGTTATGAAGCCAGCAACTTGAGTTAGATAATTACCAGCCAAGCATTGCAATATAGGACCACAGAGCTTGGGCAATTGTTGGCGGTGGTTCTGGCTGCCTTCCTGCTTGTCTATGGGTTCCTGCGCCTCTGAATCATTATCTTCCTTTCAGCGCGAATTCACACCGTGGGCAGTCCAGATTCTAAATGGTTATTGTTATCCATACACATATATAATAGCCCAGATCTGTCCTTCCGTGACTGTGATTAACGCCCCCGGATTGGTTGAAGTGCGTCACGTGACCGCGAGCGGCCAATTCGTGTTGTTGTGGTGCGCCCCGCACCTCGGAGGCCCGAGAAGCAGCAACATGACAGCCACAGCGCCGGAGACGCAGCCACGGCAAGCTGACGGTCGATCCACTCACACACGGCTCACTCATACACACAGCTCACTCACACTCACTCATACACACAGCTCACTCACTCACACTCACTCACTCACACACAGCTCACTCACACTCACTCATACACACAGCTCACTCACTCACACAGCTCACTCACACTCAGCTTACTCACTCACACTCACTCATACACACAGCTCACTCACACTCACTCACACTCACTCACACACAGCTCACTCACTCACACAGCTCACTCACACTCACTCATACACACAGCTCACTCACTCACACAGCTCACTCACACTCAGCTCACTCACACTCACTCATACACACAGCTCACTCACTCACACAGCTCACTCACACTCACTCATACACACAGCTCACTCACACTCACTCACACTCACTCACACACAGCTCACTCACTCACACAGCTCACTCACACTCACTCATACACACAGCTCACTCACTCACACAGCTCACTCACACTCAGCTCACTCACTCACACTCACTCATACACACAGCTCACTCATTCACACAGCTCACTCACACTCACTCATACACACAGCTCACTCACTCACACAGCTCACTCACTCACACTCACTCATACACAGCTCACTCACACTCACTCATACACACAGCTCACTCACTCACACAGCTCACTCACTCACACTCACTCATACACACAGCTCACTCACACTCACTCATACACACAGCTCACTCATACACACAGCTCACTCACACTCAGCTCACTCACACTCACTCATACACACAGCTCACTCATACACACAGCTCACTCATACTCAGCTCACTCACACTCACTCATACACACAGCTCACTCACTCACACAGCTCACTCACACTCACTCATACACACAGCTCACTCACTCACACAGCTCACTCACACTCACTCACACACAGCTCACTCACACAGCTCACTCACACTCACTCACACACAATCACATGCAGCTCAGAAGAGACGAGTGAGTGAGAGTGAGGCAGAGGGACCCCCGTGCTCTCCACTGCTGCTCTGAGGGAGAGCCGTGCTCTGTCCATTACATTAGTACTCGAGTTTTTTTGGTGCTTAAATCCACTGCTGGATGAAGGCCCACCGCACGCTGTGCGAGTGGATCGTAAGGATTTACTTGACCAGTGTTGGGGACCGCCGCACGCTGTGGTTGTTGGGGGGTGCCGCAGGCTGTGGTTGTTGGGGGGTGCCGCAGGCTGTGGTTAATAATTATTATAATAATTATCAAGTGTTATGTGAACCAGTTCTGGGTTCCACATTGACCGACCCCACAATGACCAGCATAGTGAAGTACGCTTAAACAACCACAATGGCCGGCATGGCGTTTGAAGGCGATACTCTAGAAGACAATTGACTCAGAGTTGCAATTCATTTGATTTTATTTCAGTTTTTTTTACGCAGATAAGAAGCCAGCGTGCACGTGATCCTTTCGATCGAAGATCCCACTTTTGAGGCCATGCACGATTGTTAACACAAGTTTTTATTGTTTTATACATTTCGGCTGCGTGTTTGCATATTCAAAAGCATGACTCGTGCTGAGATCGCAAAAAAACGAAAAGCAAAACCAGTGACATCTAAATTGCTCACAACATACTTGTCAAAGTGATTTGTGTTGTTCGCACAAACAGAATGGGTGACAAACAAAGTATGAATTGATGCCTGTAGCGCTGGGAGAAAGAGCTCTTGGAATTCCGCAGAGTTGTCCGACAGCTCTCCTCCTGTCTGCTCATCTCGCGTCGTGCAGAGCGCGCGGCTCTTTGGCGCGCGCGAGGCACAGAGGGTGCGGGGGAGCAGGGGTGGAGGATATTGTGAGATCTAATTGAAGTGGCAGCAGGACTGACACACTGACATGCTTTGAGGACCACGGCTCATCGTGTTAAAGTCAGAAGACGCGGGCCTCTGAAGTGAAAACGGCTTAAGCTGCCGGGTTCCTTTTAACCCTTTCACGTACAATTCGCCGTAACGGCCTGTCAGCGGACGTTAACCGCCGGGGCCGTCGGGTGAATGTTTGAAACGTCGTTGTTGAGTTGCCGACAATGCTGGGGTGTGTCTGCGGCACGCCAACGCTCCAAGCTGCCGTCTTGGGAACTGGTCTTGTCGGAAAGGAGCGCATTAAGTCGTGACTGATATACGTCCCCCATGCGCATCCACGAGTGATTGTGTGTTACTTTGAAGTGCCGTGAGCTATTGCTGAATTTCAACAAAGTAATCATATTTTATTATGATTATGTTACGACTGCTGTTCTGGGTTGCCGTAGCATCACGGTGAGCACGTGTTGGGTCTGACATCCAGAGCGTGCTGGCCTGTCCTCCTGGCACGGCAGCTGAAACAATGGGGTGAACTTCTCCGAGCGCTGGATGAGGAGTCTGTCACGACTTCAGGCACAGCTAGAAGGGACCAAACACTCAGGACGAGAAGCATGAACGTGGAGACTATGCCAGCTCTCTGGGAAATCGTGGGTTTTAAATCCACGACCTGAAGTATGGCTGTGCAAATGTGTCGGCATCATTCTGTCAATCCACTCGTGGACGAGGGCCTCCCCATGCCGCGTGGGTTGTGGGGGATATTGGGTGATGCTTCACCGAATGCGGGTCACTGTGGGGTGGTGATGGCAGGGAGATAGACATCGGAGCTCTGAACAGGACAATGTTGGATTTGTCTCCACTGCTCACAATATAGCACCTGTTCTGTGCATGGGGTCACTCATTTAACCAATATCCAGGATAAACTTAGCTTATGAAATATGATGGTATAGGGTGCATTATGGGTGATATGGCTATGGCTGTCAATATGTACCTTGAAAAAGTCAGAGCAGACACGAGCTTATATGCATATAAAGTATGCTGTAGACACAAACATGCCACTTGTGCCAATGTGAAATGCGTAACCAGTCAGTTGAATGTCATCTGTACGAAGCCTTTAAAATCTACCTCGGAGTATCCAGACGGAAGCCTGCGGCACCAAGTCTGTGTCGCTTCTCCCGAGGCAGCTCGGTGTGCAGGCTTTCTTCGGACAGAGAATAAATAAACAAAACATGCTGATCAACTAAAGCCCATAAAGCTTTGAGTTTTCCTTCAAAAGACCCGAAGCATTTTATTAAATTTAATGCGTTTTGATTATTCTAAGCACACAGAGTAACGCATTCGAAACCACTTAATATGAGCACGCAGTATGTATTCTTAGAGCGTCTTGTGTTCAGCAGTGAAGTTGTTCACAAATATATGCATTTTGAGCAACTGCGATGGTGTAACAATATATATTTTTAAAGCGCCTTTCATATTTAATTATCTGAAAGCGCTGTATGTTAAAAGTAAATACATTAATAATATTGCAACTACACTCACCAGTATTGATAATATCCAATAGATATCGTCAATGCTTAACACACTTGACTTGCAATCAAGAGATCGCCGGTTCAATTTTATCTCCCGGCGCGGCAGTTAAAACAATGGCCAAGTCTCTTTTATTTCCCCGCCTCTGTCTACTCGGCATGTATGTGTATGTATGTTGAACTTTTTTCGCACCGTACTTAGCCAACTATTCTAATCGGAGGTGCGGAGGAAGGACTAGGACCTAAAATCAAGAAGCGGTTCGAACGAAATGAGTTTTCAATCCCAATTTAAAAGTGCATCGCTCCAGTGGCTTCCTCATGTTGGAAGGAAAAGCATTCCAGACGTCCGCTGTATGTACAGTATGTTGCACTTCTTTCACACCGTACATAGCCCAACCGTGCTAATTGGAGGTGTGAGGTAAAGGGCAACAAGCTAAACACAGCAGTGTCTGTGAGCAGGCCATGTGTGGCCGGGTCGAGTATGGCTACTCCCACCTCTTCAGTTCCATGGTGGCTAGGAGATGTTGACGACCTCGTCTGGTACGAAGGAGGTCGTGCGTTCGACCCCGGCCCTGACGCCTGCTGTATATTTAGAGTTTGCGTGTTCTCCCCATGACCGTGTGGAGTTGTCTCGAGGTCCTGCGGTTATTCGCTCCACATTTGGAAACATGCGTTTACAGTATTTGGCTGCTACAAATTTCCACGTGATAAGCCACTTCGTTGAGCTATCATTTGTGGCCAGGTCGCTTCTGAAAAAGAGCTATGTAGCTCAGTGGGCCTTCCTGGTAAAATTAATTAGTTTATTTTATACTTTATAGCTTCAAAGGCCAAATATACTTGAGGCCTTCTCCGCCACCATTGGGATGAGCAAGCAGTTGCAGGGCTGCAGCTTTGCCTTTTATATTTGCAATGGGTAAAACCATTGCAAACAGCGAGACATCTTCTCGTCGGGTCTCCGTGCCATCGCGGTAAATGATTGTCTTGATTGGCCAGAAGGGGAGAGATGAAGGAGTCGGCAGCTCTCGGCAGTCAAACCTCAAGGGGGCCCGTCACAGTCACACCCGCGCGGGCGTGCATCACTGTTCCACGACTCCAGTGAAACAAAATTAATACATTTCAAAGTAATTGTTTCCGGCTTTTATTTTTGGCGGAGATTTGATTGACCGCAGCCTCATCATGTAATTCCACGAGTTTAAATGTGGTCTACTTTGGATACGTTTGTGGCACCTGCATATTATTTTCCGAAACGATTGCATGGTGTCTGCAGTGTCTGCAATGGTGGTATCTTCATGCTTGGTCATAGGCTGAGCCTGCGAGTTGTGTCTTGCGATCATTATTACCGAGCACGCAACGTGAGGGGCGGGGGGGGCATAAGTCCATAATGCTGTGCATCTGAGTTTAGAGGAGGCAGGAGATTCGGGCTCGCTTGCCATATCGAGCGGGGACCGCGAGTGGGGTACGTGTACTTTCATATGGGAAGGGGAAGATGATGGAAGAATAATTAAGTCAGGGAGTAGAGGGAGTGGGAGGAGAGGGGAAGTGGGGTGATTTTTGTATTTTTGCCGTTTACATTTTCACTATGAATAAAAATTTTCCCCAACTTATGTTTTACATTGAGATGTTGTTAAGATAATTTTAACTGGTGTTACCTTTTACTTTGTTGTGAATCCTCCTGAGATGCGGTTGCACTTAGATGCTGCAAAATGGAAAGTATTTAGCTCTTCCCACATACAGCAGATATTCGTTTGCGGATGATCTAGTCCAGTGGTTAAGGCCGCACGCCTGTAATCCAGCATCACGAAGGCAGGGGCTGGTGGATCACACAAAGGTTGTGAACCTCCCGTCCCACGGGGGTCTCGGTGCCAGACCCTGGCTTGCCAGGTGAAAGCAAAGTACGGACTAAATGTCGTCTGGCTCTTTTATATGGGATGGGGTGGAGCCTCCTCGCACACCGTGGGATTTCTCCAGGTGCTCCGGTTTCCTCCCACATGTATAAACGTTGTAAGTAGCTGAAAGCATCTTAATATATACAAGGGATTGCAGAGCCTGGGTAATTGGTGTCAGCCTGGCCCTCTCCTCGCCTGGCTGTTGCTCCTCTGTGATTATGAGATGTAATTTTCACGAACGATGCTATATAAAGCTAAACATTATTCTTATATTACTATTTATATTTCCCCATATTTTTAGTCCATACATGATCCACATACCGCACAAGAAGCACGATAATTGTAATAATACGATTTCTATCACATTGTTGTTTTTTACTCATCACAATTTAAATATTCACATGTTTACTCTACAGCAGAAAAAAGGAGTGCTCGGTTGAGACACCGTCACCTCCTGGTGGCACGTGGGAAACGAGTTGCATGCGACACGTGGAGCAGAAAGCCAGCGCGTACAGTACGGCATTAACAATAAGAACACTAGAAAAACATCTCAACCACTATAATGAAGAATTTGGTTGCACTATACCCAGTTTAAAATTATTAAGATTAAGTGGAAATACCGAAGGCTGCAACAGCCGAAATAAATCAAATTAGCAAAGATCTTAAGAGTAGTGGGAAAATCATACAACTTGCTTGGCTTCCTAGCTTTTCTGCTCTGGTGAATACAGTGAGAATTAAGTCGTCCTCGTCTGTTATATATCCGTGATAATCTCATCGAGTCTCGAGGCTTTTCCAGGAATGGTTCTTCAACTGGGACGTGTGGCCAATTCGCACGTGGGGAGCAAACGGAAGGCGCGCGAAGAAAATGCGTGCGTACGAGAAGATCGAACGAGTGAAATCCACGCACAGAAATGGCAGAAGCACCACTTTGCGCACTGACGCTTCCCCTGCACCCCTCACCGAGTGGCGGGGGCGACGAGGGGTGCGGGCGACGAGGGGTGCGGGCGACGAGGGGTGCGGGCGACGAGGGGTGCGGGCGACGAGGGGTGCGGGCGACGAGGGGTGCGGGCGACGAGGGGTGCGGGCGACGAGGGGTGCGGGCGACGAGGGGTGCGGGCGACGAGGGGTGCGGGCGACGAGGGGTGCGGGCGACGAGGGGTGCGGGCGACGAGGGGTGCGGGCGACGAGGGGTGCGGGCGACGAGGGGTGCGGGCGACGAGGGGTGCGGGCGACGAGGGGTGCGGGCGACGAGGGGTGCGGGCGACGAGGGGTGCGGGCGACGAGGGGTGCGGGCGACGAGGGGTGCGGGCGACGAGGGGTGCGGGCGACGAGGGGTGCGGGCGACGAGGGGTGCGGGCGACGAGGGGTGCGGGCGACGAGGGGTGCGGGCGACGAGGGGTGCGGGCGATTGCCAACCCTCCAGCCCACCCCTTGATACCCACACCCCCTCTCCCCGTAATAGGTATTTAATTGATGTCTTCAAATTTTGGGGACTACCCCCCAATTGCCCCCCCTCCCCCTCCTCCTCCCCTGGGAAGTTGTTAGATGTCCCTCTGATCTGCTGATGCTGACTGCACAGTACGTACTGGATTGCAGGTGTGTAGGCCGTCGCTTTCAGTCATTGCCACTCGAGCCCATTGCTGCTTGTGCCCCTTGTTCAAAGGTACGCGGCAGCTTCAGAGGTGCGCGGTGACCCCTCGGTGACCCCTCGGCCTTCGTGTCGTGTGAGGAACGCCGCCGTCAAGTCGCGGCTCCTGTGGCGGTCGTGACCCAAGCAGTCAGTGGCGGCGCTGTCCCATTGCTACCACCCTCTCCACCCCCTTTCAATTGATGCACGCACAGTGTGACAACAGAAGATTTCTAGACAATAGCTGGCGGTATGACGAGGCGAGTCAGGCAAATGTGGACAACAATTACAGGTGGAATTCAACTAGAGTAGAGAGATGACGATGAGACGGAAATTTAGTGCAGTGAGAGATCGAAAACGAATTTCTTGAGAACTGCTTTTTGTGTTTAGTTTGTCCTCTGCACCTCCGATTGGCACGGTTAGTAACGTAGGGCGCGAAAGAAATTCACCATACATATATACATACATGCAGACAGACAAGAGACATCGATATATAGAGATCAGAGAAGATGACGACGGACGAGGTAGAGATGAGAGTGATTAATTAACGTGCTATGTTAATTGACTTGTGGTTATTTGAGGCTGAATTCGAGCTGATTTTGGTGTACAGTCCCCATTCTTTTTTACGAATCTGGGGCCTCTATAGCTGTTTAGTTTGCTTAGGCCTATTACACCCAATGCGTTTGAAGAACAAATCCACGAGGTTTCGTGTTTGTGGTTTGTTGTAGTCAGCGGGTATTTAACGTAATAGAAACTTTGAACCTACGCACTCCGCAGAATGAAGATGATGGTAATGTGATGTTAAAGGCCTTGTGCTTAAGACGACTTTAGGGATGACTTTACGCGCACAGTGATTAGACGTGGGAGAGAATTAGCATGAAAATCCTTCACGGTTCATTTTAAAGCATTACTTTAGATCTCTATGTTAGGAGTAAGCGAGTGTGTATTTAATATAAAGATGAGGTAGCCTAGTATGATTTTACTTCATAAAATTATCCCACAGTGAGAATGAATCATGTCTGTGTTATGGCAAGCTGAAAAAAATAATGGCTAACTCATTTCCTTTAACTGCATTCCATCATTGCGTAAACAAATTTACATCAAATTAGTTTTTTTGGGGGGGGACATCGTTTCTCCGAGTGGCTCCCGGTAAAATTGTTCTTTGACCTTGAGGGCACGGCGGTGAAGCCTCTTAAACTACTACAGAGGCTGCGGTGTAACCCTTCATTGTCCTCCATGGTCAACCCACTGGTGCATTGAAGGCCCTCCGGAAGCCGCCGTCACCTCTCACGATCCTGTTGTAATCGACCGAGCACCTGTGCACCAACTGATGTAATCCCTGCAACTAATGGATGGCTTCTTACCCTTAATCACTTGAAACTCTCATGCAGATTCCTGTGACCAGTCATTTCAAAATGGATTATTATATTGCAGAATTGTGAGAGATGGCAGTGGCTTGCGGAGGCCTTCATCCAGCAGTGGATGGGCCATGGCTGACGGTGATTTTCTATGAGTCCTGGTACCTTTTCGGGGTCGTCCTGCATTTCGATGTTTGACAATTTCCCAAGTGAGCATTCCTCTTGAGGCTGAAGAGTTAGGGTACCCAGACAAAATTGAGCAAATGCAAATTCATAATGAATCCCTAAAAAATGCGCACAGATGAAAGTCTGCAAGCTCCACCTTCTGGCCAAGAGCTCTCCTTTTCATCTCGCTTCACTGTCATCTTGTGCACGTTGCTCTTGCAGCAAAGATATCTTTGTGAAACTCATCATTAACTTCCAAACTGGAGGTTACCTATTTTTTTCTGCCCACACAGTGATCCACATTGCTGATTGCCTCCCCGTTTTAACCCTCGACTTAAAACCATCTTTCTTTCCTCTACCATTGACTTAACCCTTTCCTGTTCCGAGACGTATGCAAGTTGCCGAGCGGATGTCCCGTTCACCGCTGAATCTTGGAACGCGCGAGCGGTTAGCGTTAATTTTAACTGGAGAGGCGTAGCGCTGTTGTTTTTAAAGCCACTGCACTCACCGCAGAGAACGGTGGCGAGATGCGACCCGCACTCGATGGTGGTTGATGCCAAACTGTGCCACACGCCCTGCCGCATACCCATGAAGTAATTCCATTTTAGTTTTCCCATCGAAATGGGAAAGAGTTACTCACGGCTATCCCTTTGTCCTACATTGTCGTTATCATTACCAGAGTCAAATTCTTCCCACCTGAGCCCATAATTTCACCTCCCACCAATTGTTATTGAATTAATGATCAGTTAAGACTTCTTCAAGGTAAGCCTCACCAGAAGGGCTCCTTTTTACGAAGTGACATTTTTTGTATTATAATACTTGATTATCATGAGCTTAACCCGCATCTATTCTAACTACAAAGGCGACTTAGGGATTTGGTTACAAAATGTAATACTGTACATAAATTAGACAAAGCCAAGGAAATATTTATAAATTCCATTCGCAAAGAATGCATCCACAGGTACTCTGTTGGCGGTAAATTCAGATCACGTTAATTTATACATGAAGTGCAGGGCATTTAATGACTGTTTAGCATATTCCCAGAATAGCTTGGTTGTTGGTGATGAATTTAATTACTGCTGTATTTATTTGTTTTAAATTCAGCACCGTGCGTGTATTAATTATTAAATGGCCAGATTTGCCCTAGTATCCAGGACTGCCACAGCCCTCTATACGCATGAATTTGAACCCTGCGTAACTTCTCACAACTCTGAAGCCTAATTTGGTATGGCACCACAGATGCTCCATGCTACGTATGGTAACAACCTCTGCTTTGTTGTTGCGTGCGGTGTTTTTCTACTTTAACGCACATCGTGTGTTTGTTTATTTGCTTTGGTGCTGATGTGCAGGCACAGTGCACTCGAGATTGCGATGCTGATGACAACAGAGGTCGGCGATGGGCACAAGCAAATTAAGCAGAGGTTTGGTGCCCCGAATAGCTGAAGGGAGCCCGGATTCATTAAATAGCAATACAACAAATAGGGGTGGACCAAATATAAGCTTATACTGAGATTCTTATGAAAAATATAAAAACAACCTCATTTTAATACAGTAATACAATTGAGAGTATTTAAACTTGCAATTTGTCCATTCGCTTAATTGTTTAATGCAAATGTGACATAATAAAGTTGCATAGCTTGCCCTGCATAACATGTTGTCGTCACGTAATGCACCCAGATGCAATTGATGCTTGGGGCCTCCTCATGGGGCGGCACCACCAGTTGGATGACAGAACTGTCCTGTGTTTGGCACGCTGAGCTTTATTATGAATAATTTATAAGAAATGTTTTACCCTTATAGCACATTTTTCATGTTTTCACCTTTTGATATAAAGTTGGCATGCACAGTAATGATTTGCCCACTCGCCCACTAAGCTTCACAGCCGAATGATTTTGCAATGATTTGGTATTGTGATCGGTGGCTGTTCGTGACATTTTCACTCGGGGGGGGGGGGGGGGGGGAGGCTGTTGTGAGTGATCTCTGAAAATTTGCTGTTCTAATTACGAAAAACCTCGTCATGTTATCGGCCTTCCCTTGAAAGTTAGATAACTGTGTAATCTACCAACGGCAGGCATTTATAAGCAATACCAAACAAAACGACAAAGCACTTGGATGCTGTCCCCACGACCCTCACGTCCACACGAGACACCTGCTGCCATCGCTGTTGTTTCCGCTCAGCAGCGCGTGCAGGCCGTGGAGCTGGTGTGTTGCTGCACACGGCAGCCCAGCGTTGTGACATCGTCACGAGGGCCGTGGGCGGATGTTTCAGCGCCCTGAATGGGGCTACAATACGAAGTTACTCGCAATGAGCGAAGGGAAATCTCTCACACGTGACAGCTGCGCGAGACCTCCCCGAGGCACGAATCAGACTGTGGTGTTGCATCGGTTTCTAATATAACTTAAAATGCTTTATTCATTAGGCAATTCACGTTGAAATAATCGTATTTCCATTTTTTTTAACACGACATAACAATTGAAAAAGTATTTTGATTAGAAAAATAATGTCTCGTCTCCAGCTGCTTGGCGAGGCAGTGACCCAACGCCCCTAATGGACGAACCGCGCCTGGTCGTGATTCGAATCAATCACACTTTTCCTGCCACTGTGGTGTAAATACCGAGCCTCCAGTAGCTGCAGGGTTTTGACGAAGCGTCACGCGCGACATAGCGAAGGTAAAGGTGCAGCCCTGCAAACGCTTCCTTGCGCCACCGCTGGCAGAAAGGCCTGCATCTGGGTGGCTCTACAGGGCTACTGGAGGCGTGACCGACTCTTTCACGCCGGCCCAGACTTCTTGGTAGAGATTCACAACATACAGTATATACATTCACAACATACAGTATATACATCCATAATACAGGTGTTTTGGGTTAGATCGCGTAAATATATAAAAGTGTCGTTAAACCCGCCACCACCCGACACAGCCAACTAGTAAGGGTTGTCACGTCAACAGAACGTGCCAATTCGTCACTGGTACAGCACAAGTGTATAGTGTATTGTGTAGTATAGTGTAGTGTGTAGTAGTGTATAGTGTAGTATACTAGTACAGCACTAACCGGTTGTGTGTTGGAGAACCAAGCCACAACATTTACAATCTGAGTACAACTTGACAACCCTCACTAATTGGCTGTGTCGGGTGGTGGTGGGTTTAACGGCACATTTATAGATTTACACGATCTAACCTAAAAAACATGTATTATGGATCATATTGGTCGCGAAAGCCTACGTGTTTAACAGTATATTAATTTAAATTAGTTGATTCTTATATTCGACGACTGCAATGTTTTGCTATCTGGAACCTCTAGTAAGGTACTTTGTGGACGCAAGTCCATTTATAACACTGGTCAAAAAAAAAAACATTTTTTTCTGGCCTGGACTTTTGCAGATGTTCTAGACTAATTTCAGGGTGCTGATTCCAAATCTGATCTCAGATTTGCTCTATCACATCTCATTTTTATGCTATCGGCATACCCCATTTTCATTGATTTTACCCGAAATTAACTCTGTCACTGTTGATTGCAAGTTGTTGCGAGTTAGTGACTGCTTTAGTGTTAAAATATGGTGCTGTATTTTTAGGATAGTGTGTTTAAAATAAAATTTTATGTAGATATCCACATTTACTTAATATTTTTCTTCTGCAGTTTTTATTGAAAATGCAATATTTGATATCTCAAAAACCTGATGTGATAGACAAAAACTGATGCCAGATTTGGAATCAGCACCCCAAAATTACCTTATAACCGTTGGTATATATTATGCCAGAAAAAGTGTGTTGACCAGTGTAATTAATCGGCGAAGGTCCTCACCCAAAATCATAATTCAGAACATATCGCTACTCTGCCAGCGTCACTTCACTGGTTGCCGGTTAAATTCTGTTTTGAAATTCAAGGTCCTCCTCCTCCTCACATTCAAGGCCCTGAATGATCTCGTAGCTCTGCACATTGGGGAGTTTCTGCGGCCCGCTACGTTCCAACAAGAACTGTGATGTCGGCGGACTTAGATCTCCTCTGCATCATCAGAACGAAGTTCAATCCATGGACGGATCCCTTGCCGTTCGCTTCCGTGGCGCCTGTGCTGTCGAACTCTGCCGGGGAGTCCAGTTCGGTTGGGATCTTCAAGTCCCTCCGCGTAAGAACATTTCCCTTTCAGGATGCACTTTCCATTTTAAATGAGCCACTTCATACCCAACCGAACCCACATTGCCAACGAGCCAATTAGTTACTACTTCAGCCCACCGGTGTGTTGGAGAGTAAAACAACAACATTTATTGTTGTGGAGTCAAATATTTGTTGTGGATTTACTGCTGAAGTGGTAACTAATTGGCGCGTTGTTTACGTGACAAACCTTACTGGCTCTGTCGGGTGGTGGAAGGTTACGACACGTTTATACTTACGCGATCCACCCAAAAACCTTATTATGAAAGATACGGAAATTTAGTTTAATATAAAAAATATTCCTTTCGAACCAAATGTGGAATTTTTAATCCACAAAATTCTCCTCCAGAAATTATGAAAAATGTGACATGTAGGCCTTATTTATTTAAAGGACACCAAGGTTGGACAGCTTTGCGATGACGGTACGGTTAGCAAATGGGTTAGATGATGTGATGTAGACTGTTGAGATTGGCACGGTTGTTTTTGGCCACGATCGTTACTTGACAGCCAAGGTGACAGATGAGAGCCAGAGGTTTAATATCCTTTAATCTCTTGGCAAATAAGCAGAGAGCTCTCCGGGGAGTTCGGCTTTGTGTATGTTGGACGTTGAGCTGGTGGGAGTGGGTCGGTGATTACATCAACGAGTTGTGCCAAATACCGCTGCAGTTGTGTCTGTTTGCTAGCCTGTTTTTGTGCTGAGCACACAGGGACAGGATTGTGCGTCGTTGGTCAATGATTGTGAGCAACCCACTGATGGCAGGTGCGCGTTAGTGCTCACAGAGGTGCAGCAGCATCACTATCTGTCATTAGTCAAAATATTCGGCTCCCTTTGACAACTTCACCACTGGCGTTGCATTTACTTACTTATTTATTTTATCTCGCTTTGATCTGTGTTGCGACCCCTTTAGCCGCTTCATGATTTCTAATTTGGAACACAGGTGCATGCTCATTGTAATTGTCATCACGATCACGGGTAATTGGCCCACCGTGTAACAATTACGGCTTTCAGATATGCTGCAGGCAAAGAGAATGTAACACTGTATGTGCGTGTGCTGGACTTCTTTCGCACCGTACGTAGTCAGCCGTGTGCTAAACCCGCTAAAACTTGAAACGTAACAACTTAAGGCACATTTTCCTCTATGGCCCATTTTCCCCACGAGTTCCGAACAATGGTGACATTGTCACTACAGCATGAGGGTTTCATTTTTCCCCATGGGCAACAGGTTTACGCATTTACGCAAGTGCATCAATCTGGTCTGTCGTGACACACGCCTGTATTCCAGCACTGTGCAAGCGAGGGTTGGCGGGTCGCACAAATCTTGTGAAACTCCCTTCCCGTGGCCATCGCGGTGCCATACCCAGGTTTGGCCAGGAGAAAGCAGTATTGGAAAAATGTGGACTCCACCTGTTCCATCTGTATCGGATAAAGTGTTTCCCACTCGCACGTGTTGGGTTTCTCCGGATGCTCCGGTATCCTACCACACATATAAGCACTAATTAAATGAATGATTGATAACATCTTAATATATAGAGCACAGCAGAGCTTTAGGGGGCATTTGGTGGCGGCTCACCACGTGGCTGCCTTCCCGCATGTTTGTGATTCCTCCTCGCGCCTCTGAGTCATTGTCTGAAGATAGGTGCATGCTCATTGTAATTAATGATTATCATCAAGTAATTATGATATCTATCTCTGCAGGCTGGTGCTGGGAACATGTTGTGCTGCGTTAGAGGCCCAGCTTCATCTGGGGCCCTTGATTCGACTGCAGCGGGGCATTTAAATTGTTGAGATGTAATACATATATATGAACTATGGAATTACTTGATAGTTCATACATTAGGCAGAATTTCCTCGCTGGAATTAATCGATTGCATAATAATGCACGATAAAAGTGTATCAATTAATGCAATGCAAACAAAATGGTAAATATATTTTTCCGTAAGCGTTTTGCCATCGTATCACAGAATATTTACAGAAATCTGTTGTTCTGAAAAATGCCACTAGGCACTGCTGTTGTATTAATGAATGGTGGGAAGGATACCGATGTGTGTAAACACACATGAGGCTGTATCAACTGCCGAGACAAAGTTTTAAATCAATAGCGAGATACCTATTTGTATTTAACCAGGTAAGGCTCACTGAGCTATAATAGCTATAATTCAGAAGCAACCTGGCCACAAATGAGAGCTCAACGAAGTGGCTTATCTTCATGTGGAAATGTATCGCAGCCATATAATCTAAACGTATGTTTCTAAATGTGAAGGGAAAACCCGGAGAAAAATCCACGTTACCACGGGGAGAACACGCAAACTCAAAATATACAGCAGCAGGCGTCAAGGTCGGGATCAAACCCACGACCTCCTGGTTACCAGGCGAAGTAGTCAGCATCTCGCCACAATGACGGGGTCTGTAAAGGTCCCATGGCTTGTCTGCAGAACACGCGGCGTAGCAAGCGTGATGCTACATCTGGCTTCGCAATAGTGTCCCGACGAGTGTAATGATGTCTGCGTGGACAGAAGGACAGGTTTGCCCAAGAAGATGTCAGGCTTTTACACCTTTTAAAAGTTTTACAATGTGGGCGTTATGATGAAACGTGTGTGATGATGAAGGCTTCAGGATGGGGGGCTTCAAGTGTATTAGCTCTGCTTCTCAGGGGTGATTCAAGAGGCAACGTATTTGAAGACGGCTCACCACTGGATAATTTATCGTGTGGGATTCAACGAGCGGTCGTCCACGTGTGGACATTAAAGATCCCACTGCATGCATTGCCGTGTGGGTCTTTGTGCGGCGCTATAAATTAACAGGCTTCGCTAAATAAATTATAGCTTGAAAATACGTTTAGGGACAAAGAAGGCTTTGTCATGGAGAGGGAACAGATGTGCTACTGGACACTGCTGCAAAAGAAGATAAATGCATTATATATTTTATTAAAAACACAATTACACACTCTCATGCTTCATTGCGGCACTTTATTTCAGATTGTTTAGCTTTTGTCATTTTGGTGACCCCAGTTCCTCTTGCAAACGACGCGTCTCTTGGTCTCTTGAGCTCTCACCTTGGTTAAACAACAAACGTCACCCTTGGTGGATTGTGGATAAAGACATCGTCAATGGATGCTGCCGCTGTGTAACGGTCAGCACACAGGGCACGCAATTCAGAGGTTGGCGGGTTCGATTCCCCAGTGTGGCAGTTTAAATGATTGTGCACGTTTCTTAAATCTCTTCATCCCTGCACACTCAGAAGTATGAATGGATACACGGCAGTTAGTTCATCAGCAAGTCACGTGTGGTGGGGTAAAGAGTGAGTTGTCTAAACGCTTCCAATATGTCCCTCCGGCATTGAAGAGTAGTCCAAAATACCATCTAGTGGGGCTCTCTGAAGCTCCTTCTAGTAGAGGTCATTCCGTTAGCAGTGGCGTGAGTAAACAAATGCAGGCCTGGGCCGTTTCCCGCATGATTAAAACACATAAAGCGTCTCTTTCATCACCAAATAAACTAGACAACATATACGTCCGTCCACTTAGCCAACAGACATTGTAGAGCAGGGTCGAGCAGACTTTGTTCAAGGAAGGAAAGCAAACCCTGAATCAGATCTAACTATTCTGAACCTCAACAGCCAATTGTGGCCTTGCTCAAAGAATAAACTAAACCATTTTTATTTTATTTTACCAGGATCCGGAGAATAATCCACGTGATCACGGAGAGAACTTGCAAACTCCAAACACAGGGGGCTTCAAATGTGTTTAACACTTATATGGGACTATCGGTTTTAATGGAAAAAGAACGGATACTACACTGTGACATAATAACAAATGCATGTTAATAGCTTCAAACAGTGAAAGTCTCCATTTCTCCAGGTGGTTTCCAGAGCCCGGAGGCACATTTCTCGTGGTGTTGTTGCAAATTCTCAGAAGTGTTCACATTGTTTTGAAGCACCCCTGTATACAGGCGTCAGGGTCGGGATCGAACCCACGGCTTCCTGCATACCAGGCGGGGGAGTGAACATCTCGCCAACGTGGTACCCTCCAGCAGGCAACTCATAAATACGTCTCTTCTTTGGTTCTTTCGGTAAAGTCACGTAGATAGAAAAGAAAATGATGAATAAATAAATAAACAACAACAAACACTAATATAGACTGTAGCCTGGTTCTTAACCTGAGTGAGCGTACTGGCAGTCTATAATGTAGACTGTAGCCTGGTTATTAAGTTTGGTGAGCGTACTGGCAGTCAATAATGTAGACTTAGTCTTGGTTCTATCAGTAAATTAAATGTAATACAAATAAAATATAAATTATATAAATAAAAAAACACGACGTTTCGATCGCAACACAAGCGGTCGTCATCAGGAAAAGGGGGGTTAGCCTCTACATTATAGACTGCCAGTACGCTCACTCAGTTTAATAACCATTGCTACAGTCTAAATTATAGACTGCCAGTAGAATCACTCGGATTAAGAACCAGGCTACAGTCTACATGTGTGTTTTTTTTTATAAATTAACTTCATTAATTATGATTCTTCTATTTACGTGACTTTACCGAAAGAACCAAAGAATATTAATTCCTGCAGCACGAAAGTTTAAAGTCAACATTGTAATGCTTGCGTGTGTTGCCTGGTGTTGGAGGTAAGAATGGCCCATGGGCAACACAGTGGGGCCATTGGGCGCAGTTCGGTAACGCCGAAGTGTACAGACATCTACGCCGTGTTGGCAGCATGTGAGCAATGGCTTGGGTAATAATAGTGTCATTAACACAAATTAAATAACGAGAAAAAATGACATAAAAGGTCACGAACAGTGTTGTTCACAGTCATTCTCATGTTCTTCACGTGCGTGGAATCACTTGGGTATTGTAGTGGCAACACTCATATTATGCACTTTTATTTCATTATTCCTTTATCCAGCAAACCCATCGAATCTCAAAATTTTTAGTTTTACTGGGCTGTTTCACCAATTTTGATTTAGCATTGTGCAGTTGAGAGGAAACGGGAACACCGAGAGAGAGAGAGAGAACAACGGCAATGCAATGATAACACCGTAGTTATAATAACACAGTAAATTACTCCACTTTATTTAGGTCATGGAGATTGTTCAACCATACTTGAGCATTGGTGGTCAATATGGGTTCATAAAAAGAGGGGGAGGGGGCAGGGGAAATGGGGGTGGGGGCTGGCCTGGTCTGGGTATCTCACTTGCTAACGAGTCCAGGTCTCCTGGTTCACAGCGCTGCGCAACGCGCACTCGTCATCACTCTCCTTCTCCATGCTGAAGACAATTCACAGAGATTCGGTGAAGACGCCTCCTGCCATACTGCCAGGCGCAGCGTGGCAAGTAGGTTTGAGGAATGATTCCTTCAACACGATCCCTCAACACCGCCTTCAAAGCTCTGCATTGCATGCGCGTCCCACAATCACTCCGATAGGTAAAGGTGCAGCTCTGAAATGCCTTGCTCACGTCACTGCTTGTGTGGACGAGCCCTTTGCTTGAAGAAGACCAAAATAAACGTTTAGGGGGTAATTGGCCAACTCATTCCATGCTGGTCAGATACCACGGAGAAGGTGAGAATACCCACATTTCACCCCCACCAGTGCCTTATCAAGCTAGTGCGGGGCCTGTAGCATATGATGTTATTAAGGGGCCGTAAAAATACACATTAATATTAAAACACAACATTTTTACGTGCATAGTAAAGTAATTTAATTTTTCCATTTGCTATACAGCCAGATAACACGACAAATCGCTAACCTTAAATACCCATTTGTTCGTAAAAGTTGAAGGCAGTATAGTACTATAGTAATAGAGCAAGTGCAGAATCACTGAACCGGAATTAATAGCTTGAAAGCATTTGGCGCGGGACCCTTGAAAGTGCGGGGCCCGTAGCGTGTGTAGCTACTTTGCTTCGAGGATAATGCGCGCTGATCCCCACCACATTCGACCTGCCGATCCACTGTTGCCTACTTATTCATTTGTTTTGGGCGGACAGAGGCTGTGGGATTTTAGAAACTCGCACCAACGTTTTCAACTGCCACAACCTCTCGAGAATATAACCGGCGACTTCTGGATTGCAAGTCCGGTGTGCGAACCATCACACCACGGAACAAAACCCCCTGTCAGATTAAAACTGACAACGGTCTATTTGGGGGAAATGAGTCCGAGGGGTGAGTAGAATGGCAGCGGTTTACTGCTATTTGCTCTAAGTGGCCAAAAGCTGCTTCTAATAAAGCTTGTGTTTTCACCGCAGCAATGTGACTCATTGTTTTTGTGCCCCATTGTTTCGTGCTTCTGTAAGAAAAAATTGGGTTTCAAATGCACATGAAGCTGCTCTACTGCCTTCAGGGCCTTTCCTGAGCTCCAGAATGTGGAGCGATATTGAGTGTGTCGCAATTGTCGGGGATCGCCTACCTCCCGGTGATGCCAATAGATTTAATGCGAGGCTCGTACAACAACTATCAATCATTCCATAAACTGTTTTGGCCACACCAGAAGTTTAAATTGAACCCTGCACTCATTAGCAAATCACTGCAATATTTACAATTGTGCCTTAGGGATGTGGGTTGCGGCGAGGAACTTAAATGAAGCTGAATGCAATTACTACACTTATGTGAATGTACTGTTACTTGATACCGGGTATTAATTTTGTGTGTTTTCAAAATGTGCCCAAAGTAACGTAAGAGGGGAATGCTCGCCAATTTGGGGCTTGTGGTTGTTGTTTTTTAAAAGTGCTGAATTGCAAGTCATCTACTGGAACATTTGTCCTGCCTGCTTAGCATTTGTGAATTAAAGGGTGTAATAGTGAAGGCAAGGTCAGTTTGTACTTTGGTTTAAACATTCCTGCAACGGGCGGCGTAACATGCTGACCTGCTAACTCGAAATGCGCAAGAGATTACGTGAGGAATTGTCTATAATATTGAACAACTGTGAGAATAATTTTCCAGAATACAGGACTGTATTTCAAAATTTACCAACTCCCTGTAACTTTGAACTCTTTATTCACAGTTAGTAAGGGAAACTGTTAAACTTGTATTGAACAAATACTCTATTAACCAGTCATTAATCACTATGTGTTGACAATAATAAGAGTTTAGATTCCCCCCCCCCCCCCCCATAATTTTAGATTTTATGAAAAAAAAATGTTCTCCCCTTTGTCAATCCACTGCTGGATGAAGTTATTCCTATCGGTTGTGGATATTGGTTTGACCATACTTCACTCCGCTGGCCATAAAGGGAGGGCTGGGAGAGGTTGAATACACGACTGGTTCAAATTTTCCTCTCGTTCGCTGTGGCCAGGAATTCCACTCGGGTTTGCAGGGTTCATTGCACTGTGAACGAGCCACTCCACCCAAAGCCCCCTTTCATACAGCATTAGAACAATAATGCATTTTAAACCTTGGAACGTTTATTTTGCGCGCGTGAAATGGCCCCCAGCGCGCAGCTCTGAGCTGACTGCCGCGCCACGCGGCGCTGTGTCGCGCGTGCCAACCAGCGGGGTCGTGGGGATTGGCTTCGCTCGATACTGGGCAGAGAAGGGGACGTGCGAGCCAGTTTGAACGGGCCGATTAATTTAAACATGCGAGCAAGATGTGCGACTTGGTGGAACCTACTTCAAGATCTGAATAAAGCAGAAAGAGCTGAGCCAACATCGAGATATCGCGAAGCGTGTGCACGCGATCAAGTTCTGGACTCTGATTCAAGACTGAAGTCGTCTATTAATGTAGAGATGTCGAACTTTCCATCACAGCAAACACAGTCCGCACGGGTGCAGAGAGAAATGCGACTTAGTAGTATCAGTGACAGTAACTGATCCACTTGCATATTCAGTATTTATGTTTTATAGTATCACAAGCATCGCAATCTTAGTCCTAGCTAGTGCTGTGTGCATTCCCTCTCCTGCTGCTCCTATTTCTCGTCGCACTACACACAGCCCCCCGTGCTGCACTAGTGCTGCACGGCCCCTGTGCTGCACTAGTGCTGCACAGCCCCTGTGCCTATTTTCATTTAATTTGTTGATTTGCTTCACCCTTTGCACTGCGCTGCTGTAAATAAAACGATTCGCTGCTTCTTGCAACCTCTGTCTGCACATGTTACATTTCGAACATTTCAAAAAGGAAATTCGAAGTCACAATTCGTGTGGTCTGCCACGTGGAGAGATACGAACGCCGTGGTCCCATGGACAAGCGTGGGGTTCGTTCACGATTGGTTTGAAGCCAACTTGACGTCAAAATCTGTTCAACACTCATTTAATCAGGGACTGTTTTATTTCCAAAGTAGTCAAGGTTCTGTCTGAATAGTTTGCACTCACTCAAGCTTGTTGACAACCCGATCGTGGCAATGAAATTCCTCGACTTGTACGTCTGTTCATAGCAATTGAAGCTGTTTGTGAATTCTTTGGTTCGTTGCGGTAAAGTCACGTAGGTAGAAAAATAAAATAAAATAAATAATAAATATATCACGACGTTTCGATCGCAACACAAGCGGTCGTCCTCAGGCGGTTCAGCAGTTCCCCTGCTGGATGATTATTTTTTCCGCCTGAGGACGACCGCTTGTGTTGCGATCGAAACGTCGTGTGAAATTATTATTTATTTTATTTCATTTTTCTACCTACGTGATCTTACCGAAAGAACCAAAGAGTATGGATTCCTGCAGTCACGAAAGCTTCAAATCAAGATTGTTTGTGAACTGTGCACTTATTTGTTTGGTATAGACGTATATATTTAGAGGAAATGCCACGAGAAGGGATGATGGCAAATAGTCGAGTCGTGATGGAGTGGCAGCCAAGGAATTGAACGCGTCCGAGAGGACACTGACCCAGGAGGTGATGCGATGAAATCAGCTCATGTGCAAATGATCGGTGGATTATTTCATGGCGACAGTTTGGGGAAACCTTCATCCAGCAGCGGGTTGAGCATGGCTGTTGGCAACATTTTGTAAATGTATTGTATTTGTTGTAGACATAATCACTGTGGAAAGTTATACAAGAGGAGACATTTTCAGAAGATATTGGTACTACAGAGTCTAATCAAACATTCACACCCACTTTTCATTCATATAGCACGTGTAAAATCAATACCTTGCCCAACCAGTAAAATATTGGTAAGTTTAAAAACACAGTAAAGGATAATCATTTTAGCACTTGGCTTTTTCAAGTTTTTTTTTTACAGGAGTAGGCGTAACCTGGCGCATTGTTTCACGCACTGTGCTGTCAGCCCAGTGATCTGACGATATCTGAAGTGATCCTGAACATCTCCCCCACTTCAACCCCCACCCCCCAACTCTTCACCAGCATGGGAGGCCTTCATCCAGTAGTTGATTGACAAAAGGCTGTAAAAGCTGTAACGTGCTATTACTATTATTATTACAGTATTATCATTCGTAATATGAGAATACATATTTTAGCTTCACGCAATTGTATTATACCCCACTCATTATATACTGCGTTTGCCAAGGAAACGTGCAAGGTTACAGTCTTCTACGTAATCCCCCAACGGACCCAAGCAATTATAGGGCTTCTGTGGAGAGGATGCTTCGGAACACCCGGAAGAGAAGCCAATTCTGTTGACGTCCCTCTCGTTGTCTGCTCACTCACGGTCTCTTATGCCCTCAGAGGTCACCAAATCAGGCCGTCTTGAGTGATTTCATAAAAACACGGGCAGCTGCTCGTAATTGAGAGAACTGATGTGAGGGTTGAAAGCAAAATAGAAACCTGCCATGGGCTACGCGATGGGCAATAACGTGAGGGCCTTGGGAGATGCCGTTGATCGCAGTGAAGGAAAAACAGCTCGCGAAGCAAAAAAGGAATGACTTTGGAATGGGCCATCCGTTGCCAGCAAAACTCATCTGAAAATGTATCAATTAATTTCAGGAATTCTTGGGGAACTCAAATAATTATTGAAAAAAAAATCAGTGATAATATTTCCTTTTTACAATTGCCGTTTAACGTTTATTTTACCATGCTTATGGAAATTAAATTTCCATTAATTGTTTGTTATTAAATACTGTCTAAAATTAAAGCCAAAGTGTTGTAATAAAAAAAAGTTTACTTAACTTTACGTATAAAGCAGTGCACATTTTTTAAACGCTAAATTCATCTGTGGCAAAGATAAATGGTTCCTTAGAATTATCTGGCCTTTTAAGTTTTTTAAAGATTTTAAATAGCCCAGACTCAGAACTCCTGTAGGCTTCCTCAAACAAGCCACCGCTCTTGGCACAAAGCACATCCATCATATTTTGAAACCAAAAGGTCCCTTCGGCATCCATTGGGAGTTGGGGTGGCAAGGTTGGTCAGGGCACATCAGCTGTAATGCATGCTTTTCCTGGACCCTGGCCATTATTAACAAGGTCCCCTGGTGTAAAATATAAGTTCAAATAAGCTCTTTTCCCCACAGCCTCGCTTGTCTCCCAAGCAAATCCGGCATAAATGGGAAGGTATCCCTGCCCAGAAGGGGAGATTTCTTGTGACTGCATGACCACTCACTGCAAACACCCCCACGCCATTGCCCTACTGTGGGAATCCTAATGGGTGCCTTAATAATTTACGATTCGCAGTAAATGCCATTAATGGGAATGGATTGCCTCTGTCGCAGGGCAAATATTGCACAGCAATTATTCAGGTGTTGGCGATATATTACGACCCTGCTCAATCACCCCGTTATAAATGGAAAACAAAAGCGAGAGAAACAAACGGATTGGTTAGAAATGTCGAGGAGCTGGAATGTAGACACTCCAACCGTTGCAACAAGAGATTGTGGGTGATGATTTAAAACGAATGCGTGAGCAATTTGCTTATAGAGCAGCTTTACCGTGAGGCGGCTTATTGTGCGAGCACTCGTTTATTAAAGGAACCGCAGAGGAGAATAGTGCTGAAGTCAGGCGCGTCTCATGATGAGTCGGCCCTCCCGTAAATATACGAGGAATCCACTTTGGCCCGGATGTGCCGCGATTCTATATTGCTGCGGGGATCCCTGTCCCAGCTGTTACGGGGGCTCTGCTCCTCTGGAGTCGCACACAGTGCTTTATAGTTTTACGTGCCAATGGAATTTTCTTTTATAATAGAGGTGTTCAGGGTTAGATCGCGTAAATATATCAATGTGTCGTTAAAACCCGCTCCTACCCGACTAAGCCAACTAGTAAGGGTTTTCACGTCAACAGAAAATGCCAATTCGTCACTAGTACAGCACACCGGTGTGTTGGAGAGCCAAGCTACAACATTTACAATCTGAGTTCGACGTTTAGCCAGTAATACAACTAGCTTCATCAGGCGACAGACAGATTTGTGGAGAAATCTAACTGTTTCGTTCGTTCTATCGAGGTGTAGATGTGGTGACCACCCTTCTGCGCTCTTGGCGGATTAATGAGTCAACGTACATTATGCATGTGCATTATGCGAGTTTTTATCGCAATTCACTACGTTACACAACTAAAAATAGGCAAAGTGCCGATAACCAGACTTGACCCGCCGTGCACGCTTGAGTGGCATTTGCTTGTGTTTGTCTCAAACCCATTCGGATTTCTGCTTCGTCCTCAATGTGTGTGTAAATCCAATGCAGGGACTTGGGGTTGTGTGTGCAACGGGAACGCTTTACATCTCTTGCATATTCCTTCTCTAACCTAGATAGGTGCCGTGTGCATTTGTGATCAGAGGGGCACACTGACTTGCGTAATGCCGTGCGGTCTGAATTTTGTGAAAGCCTCAAAGTCAAAAGCGCTGACTTCGAATAGAGCCACATCCCCATTTTAAGATGACTCTGCGGTGGACTATTACAGTATACGACGCCTTCAGTTAGCCAGCAAAGCTACCACAACGTGTGGCACTAAAGCACAATGTGGCCACATTCTGAAGGCTGATGGGTACAGGAGACATCTAAACATATATCATGCGTGTCAAAACAAAAATTCAGCCATTCGCAATCCATCAATGGACGAATCCTTCCCATGCCATGTCGCTCCTGGGTTTTTTCTTAGCATACTTCACCAAGCTGGTCAGTGCAGATTGGTGAAGTGGTGGTGGGGGAGGCTGGACCATTTCAGATATCACTGACCATTGATGTTAGCCG
The DNA here is from genome assembly GCF_965212315.1 of Lampetra planeri. Lineage (NCBI taxonomy): Eukaryota > Metazoa > Chordata > Hyperoartia > Petromyzontiformes > Petromyzontidae > Lampetra > Lampetra planeri. The sequence continues at coordinate 745,039 of NC_136124.1, read as the reverse complement.
TAGCCAGGACTCAAACTCTGATTTCCGGAATCAAAGCAGAGCAAGCTAATCACTGGACCGCTGCTGCTCCCCTTTCATATATTTATTCCAAGAAAACTTATTTTACGATTTGTCTGAAGAATACATTCTATTACTATTTTTTTTAAACACAACATTGTGAAATAATCTCACCAAGGACAGTTTAATAACAGTTATAACTTGCAGCCCTTTGTCAATTCAGTGCTAGGATGAAGGGTTGTCAATTTCCTGGTGTCAGTCATGAGGTTTTATTTATTTATTCACTCACCATCTTGCTCCAAGCTGGGTTGGTGAGGGGTGGTGAAGGTTTGGAATGGGGGAGAGCTCTAGATCTGTCAAGGTATCGTTCGCTCGCAACTGGTGTTAGCCGTGGATGGGAATCAAACTCAGATCGCCGCATTCTTCACACTGTGCGGAAGTCGTCATTAGGACGTCATTAGGACGCTGTCTTTCCGACAGCCCTGTTCTTCACCTGAGGATGGCTGCTTGCGTTGTGGCCGAAACGTCGTGAGAATTTTATTTTATTATGTGTGGTTATTTATTTATCAATCTATTTATTTATTTATTTCCCTTCTACGTGACATTACCGAAAGAATCAAGAATATGAATCCATGCAGTCACGAAAGCTTTAAATCGAAATCTGCCACTGTTTCCCAACAAACTCCGGTATAGGTCATTGCAACACATTCGAGTTGTTTCTCTCTGCTCTAAGGAATGGGCATCACCTGCAATGCTATCCTATTGTAGGCCAACATATTTTCCTGCGATAAAACAATGTTAACGATGATGAGGGTTAGTGTATTTATTAATGCAACATTACCTTTATTATGCTATTTGCATCTAAATTCAATGCATTTTGATGCGTTTGTAATGATTTTAACCTTTAGCCTAAATGTGTGCCTTGCCTTTTGGCAAATTTGCATGCGCAGTAACGCATAGAGCACACAATTACTTCCACACACGGTCCATGGGTGTTGATCTCTGCAGATAATGAGGATAATATTAAAACTTGATGAACAATTTCTAATAGGTTTCTATATATACGGTGTACAGCAAGGGAGCTGCGCCGAACGGCTTGGGATGTTTCTTCCGCTACTCCTTAGATCAAATATGCAATTGACGAGAAAATCTAATCGTAACAGAAATGATAGCACGGGCTGAAATACCGTGAGTTTAAAACAGGACGCCAACATGTGCAACATGAACACAGTGTATGTGCATACGCAAACAAAGAGAACCCATCAGCATTTCCTGAAGAATTGCATTGTGGTCCACTTGTCCTAAGGTCACCATCAGTATAAATTTGAGCAAATGTGGCTGACAGACAGCAGCAGCGATAGACGACTGAGGCCTAGATTTGTCATAATTAGGACTCATCAGCATGGTCGAGTCACATCGGGACTTCACACATAAGGTTCCCCCAGTGGTAGACTCGGCAATGTTGAGCATTGGTGACTCAACTCTTCGCACTCAGCACGCCACTGAATGGCGCTGTCGCGAGACAAACCCTCCCCTCTTACACTCTCGTGTAAAAATGGTAATTTTAAAATCATGATCTTTTTCTATTTGAAGCTCTCAAATTTTGCAGCAAGAGGTAAATAGCTTTCGTGTTATAGAAACGATGCAAGTTGCAGATGTCCGGACAAATGAGAACAGCATCATCTCGAGTACAGTAAACACATCTCCCTGTGGGAGAAACTAAAAGCGTGCTCACGTAATATGCAGGCATATATCTTTATTCCAGCCCAAGGGACGTTTCAGAAGATGCATGGAGCTTTATTAAAATTGCTCAACTCTGCAGATTTTCCTGAATGAAATGCAGTCAATTAGCACGTACGATTGGAAGATGTCAAGAGTTAAAAGATTCCTCGGCTATATTTGAAGCGTCAAGTGGACAGAAGCCATCTCCGCAGATGCCTGTAAAATTGGATGTCTGTCCAATTAAAATTTACGTTTGACTTTTTCCCTCCTTTATAAATGTCTGGGTTTTTTGGCTCTGCACGGCTGTGCATTCGTGGCTCTTATTGTAGATGCTCGAAAAATGGGAGGCATAATGGGGAAAATGTAGCTCCCAATTTTTCGGTGACTCTTAACCCCCCGTTCTTTGGGGACCACTGTAAGACAGCTCTCATTGTCAGCCGACGTGCTCCATATGTATCTCCATTAGGATGGGGGAGGACCGGTTACTGAGACGGGCATTGTGATGGTCCGCATGAGTGCGGCGACAAAGGGAAAGACCTGAGACCAGATGGTGGAAGACTGCCAGGGTAGATCTTCGGAGGTCGCGTGTCAACCGTGCAGCAGCTGCGGGGATTGGGGAGGTAGACGGCTTTGGCAACGAGGTGTTGTGGTGGCATCAATGGCTTGGCCATGATGACGCCTTGATCTTTATTCGGTTTGCTGTGTACCGAAATGAGGTTGTACGCTATTCAGAATGAGAAATTGGTGTGTTCGTGGCCGTGTTTGGACTGCTGCGTTGCAAATGCGAGGGGAGAGATCTGACACCTCCCCAGGCTCCTCCGTGCCTGCCCTCATTCCTTCAGGTGTACTGCGCACGGCCCTCGTGCATGTGCTGTTAATTGGTTATGTAAACACAACACGAAACTTCATTTATCGCCATCAGAAATTGTGTTTAAACATTGGTCGTCTTTCACCACGTTTCACACATTATAAAAGCATTTATTTAAGAAAAACTTCACACATTTGCTATTGACACCGCCTTGTAGCTGGGGGAACAAAAATATATCATGCAAACTCTCGGGGCCCATGATCAAATTAAGCAGAACCCATCCGATCTTGTCAGATCTTGGAAGCTAAGTAGGGGAAAGCCTGGACGGTGTTTTGCAATGGGTGACCACCAAGACGTCGGGTTGTCACAACACGGTGGGGCCACGTGTTGTTTGGAAGAGGGCAGCGCAGAAACCTACGTTGTTGTACTGTACTTCTATACGGCCCCGTCATCACTAAGCTGTCACCGGCCGAGGCTGGTGAAGTATGGCCAAATGACCCACATGGCCCACGCGCTGTGGGGAGGCTCTCCTCCTCCCGCAGTACGTACACACGCACACCTCTTTGGCTCTCGGTCACGTGTCCTCCTTAATTGGTGTGCACCTGCCTTGTATTTGCCACAATCAAACACTGCGGCTTGTAAAGTTGTTCCGAGTGACCATTAGCAGTGTGCTCACTGACGTTTAACCACAGGGCTGTGTGCAATCTGTGCTTGCAAATCGGCATGATGGAGTGTTCGTCATCAGTGTATCAATTGTTTAGCATTCGGCCTGATATTTTATTTGAAGTCCGTCAGTCGCTTTGGACTCAACAGTTCAGTCGTGTGGTATGTTTCTAAAGACGACGACACACTGTAGTCATGTATTCATTCAATACATGATTTATTTATGAGCATACGGTTAAAACGATGACGTAAAGATATGTAAAAATTGATTAAATGTAAGGCAATAAACTAATGAACCTTTACCGTTAGTGTGTTTTTTATTTGCTTGACTATTTTCAAAGGCAAATGATTCACACAAATAACGTGCAGCACTTTCAACGCGATGCATTGCAAACGAATATGCTCTCGCTTTTCATATATCTCCGAGGTTTGCGTTGGGCGAGTATTGAAAGTAACACCGCGTTAGACGGTCGTCATCGCAGCCGTTCCCTTCGAACGGGGAAATCACGGATCGGCAAAGCATCGCACGATAGCCGCACCGAATCGTTCTTGACGCGTCAAATCTCAGAAGCAAAGGGGAGGGGGGGGGGAGTGAGCCTGGTCCGCGATTGGTTTGGCGACCACCAGCACGTGCCTGCCAGGTGTTGTAGGGCCCCGTGGGGCTGCGAGGTCTCCAGTGGATGCGAGGCCAGGAAGGGCCTCAAAGTCTACATACGGATGCAATGCTTTGAGTCCGTCTGTGGATTGAATGTATCTCCCGCGGGGCTTCGTGTGCTATATCCTCGCATGGCTGGGCTTTATCCGAGTGTTCCTGGGTTTTCTGTCGCACGCCAGGGTCCTTCCTGCATGGAGATGTTTGTCCAAAGGAATTAGCCGAACATTGCAATGCATTGGCCAAACTTCCATCTCCATAGCGTTGGTTTTGTTTGGACAAAAATGAGGCTCAACGCTCGGTGAGACGTTCCTGGGTGAACAAATGGCATACGAATCGTCAGCAGAAAGGTCACCGCGTGTGCTTGTGCCATACACTCAAATGTGATACTGTTACAAAATGCATAGCAAACCAACTTTGTCGACGAGGCTCTAGTTATCAGGTGACATCTTATACGAGAAGCCCTCGCCATGCCACCCATCACTGTATTACACTCCCACACTCCCATTCTATATTCAGAGGCGTATAATGAGGTTCACGTGATTACAGGGTGTTGACAGATAACATTAGCCCCCCCCTCCCGGTTATCGCAGTGGCATTATAAGGACTCGAGGCCTGTTTACGTTGTAGAAGTGTAGGTGTGTGCGCGTACCTATGTTTGTGGAGAGTGGTATAGCAGTGATTTCTCCACTGCTCTACGAACTTGGTAACCTGAGTTAGATTTCTGCTCATGGCCAATAACAGCGGTGCTTATTTGAATTGGTCCTGGGCATCCCTTAGATCGACTCAACCTTAAATGTATACCTGGTGCGGTGTGCAAACATCAGCACTGGGGAGACAAACGCGGCCGGGTATGGTGTTGGCCACCCACCCCCTCGTGTGCTCTGCCACCCTTCATAGGTGCTTGCTAACAGCACTTGCCCCAACGGTCTGTTCAATGCTACATGGGGGATCTTTGTCTTTGTGTGTATATATTAAATGACAACTGATTTTGAATGAGGCAGCTTTCTTGTTGGCTAATAAATAAATTGAGTATAATGCATTCTGTGCCCGGATTGCTAAACTGCAAATGAAACTGCACGTGATTGTTATGCATAAATCAAAATTGAAAACTCATATATATAAACTCATTATGTGAAATAAGTAAAGGAGAAAAAAATGGCCATCACAATTCTATACCCAATGTCATTAGTTGGTTTATTAAATGATTTAATTTATTTTAAAAATATTGTGCCTTTGATACATAATTTAAAGCTGCGCACCAATCCATAATTGGCACACAGGAGGTTTTGTACACTCACCCTCTCTCTCGGTGGCGGTGGAGTGATTGGACTTATGAGTGGGTGCCGTCTTTAACATTTTTTTCCAGGGAGTCAGGGAAGCCCGACACGACACACACAGACACATTTTGAATAAGTCAAATGGGAATCACAAAATATACCAACCTTATGGCGCGTACTCCAGATTGGCTTTGCGTGCGTGCATGACCCGACGTTATTTACGTTAATTGGATACTTTATCCACCTGCAAGTATGCAGTGTAAGACTGTTGCGGACGACATCAGCATTCATTCTCAATATCAGCTGCTGCCACCGAATCGATGTCTGTCCTCGGCGGACCGCTCCCCGAATGTCGCCGGCAGGTTAATTTGACGACGTCAACCAACGCGCGCTGGCAGCCTTTTAGTGGAGTATATCGCGAGTGCTTTTTATCGCTCCTGTAATTGGCGGAGACATCAAACGAAAAAACAAGAAAACAACCTCCTCCGTTAGCTCTCTCTGGGGCACCGTTTCCCCGTGCGACACGCCACTTCTAAAAAACGAATACAACGGCACCGTAGGTAGTCATCCGTTTGGGGACACCGGACCGCACGGCGACACTCCCGCGAGGACGACCATCGTGGAGATGGAGCGATGAGACCGAGCTCCGTGTGCGGGAGCCACGTGGGCTGCTGCATCGCGAGTCCGTTAGGGGACGGTGAGCGGCTTTGGGAGGCCTTCATCCTGCATCGATCGTGGCATCACCTCTCACGGTGCCGTTGTCTTGGTCCTCTGCGGATGGTACAGGAGGCAGCTATGAGCGCACAGATGTTCACTTCAACATGGACATATATAAGCGGCGCTCCACATAAGCTGCATTCAAATTCAATCGGTAATAATGCAATTTGCAGATTTCCTGCACAGCTTGAGGAGTTCGCTTAACAGACTAAGACTGATGCATGTGCGGTGAAGGAGTGGACACATGATCCCCCCTGTTGCCCGTGAGAAGGCGTTCGGCAAGGTGTACTCCAAAACTATTGTGCTTGGTTTCCGTTTATTTCAGAGTTAAAATAATACTTAAAAAAAAACTTCTGAAGAACATTGCAGTTGAAATGCATATCCCTCGTGTTCGTAAACATGACTCGCATAGTCTCTAAATTGGAGGGTACCTGACTTAAAGAACTAAAACCCTTATTGAGGACTCTGGGTATATATAACCACGTAAGAGCTTTTTGAGACCTGAGGCCTTTTTTCAAACGGAGATCCGGGTTAAAATTCAAACACAGTCTCGAAAAAGAAAAAAAAGACGTTGATCACATCGCAAACACTAACATGTGAAAATTAAACAAAACACATCGGAATCAACATATGCAATCAATAACCGACTCCAGATGTAAAAAAGATTACATTACAATATGTGGGGGAGTGGTCGCATAAGTGTTCTCTGAACCCAGTCACCTGAGTTCAACTCCCAGCCGTGGCTATCATCAGCGGTGATTGGTATCCGAATTGGCCCTTGGCGCACTTCTGCTTCACCAAACCGAACTCGCTTGGTGAAGTATGGTCACGAAGTGGGTGGGGCCTTCCTGCAGCAGTGGATTGACAAATGGGTTTTTAAATGATATTTATAACAATAAAATATAAATAAAAGCAACATGAAATGAAATTTGGAAGCGAAACGCAGCAACAAAAGTTAAATACAAATAACATTTAAATGAGCAGCAATGTAACATTTGATTGCATTTTTAAATGAAGGCTATCTAAAAAATGTGAGCACTCATGTTGTCCGAGTTGTAAATATAGCAGGCAATTATACAACAGAAAGAAAGGTTTTTTTTACGCGGGAAAAATCTGCAATATTATTGCAAGGTTATGGAGCATCGTGGAATAAAGGAAAATTACCAAACATATTTCAGGCAAGCAATTTTAATTTGAAAAAAGTATATTTTTACGGAGTCAAATAGATAAGATGTTATTATAATTAATTTATGAATGCCTTAAAGACAAACGTATTCCCATGCGTGTTCATCATTATTGACAGAGGGAGGTACACAGTCTTATTATAAAGATCACACTGGAATAGTTATCATTAACAATAGAGCTTTGGGCAGAATGGAAAACCGGGCACAGTCCGTATACATATTTTGATGTGGCATCGTTAAAAATAATAATTTTAGTTAAATTCATTGGTTGACATGACATGGAGAGGGCGTCATTCCAGCAGTGGATTAACAAAGGGTTGTGTAAATAAAATAAAGTGGGGTTTGGCTCATGTGTTGCCACATGGAACAGGATTGCACCCTTTGCGGGTGTGCGTGACTTGTGGAAGCACACACACACAGGCAGCCCCTTCACCAGCGCGAACACTTACTTGCAGCACGGACGCATCCTCCTGTTTAATGACAAATTCCCAACCGTTCACCTGGAACAAACATACAGATGTGTTACAACAACAACAACAACTAAACCCCATTCTAGCAAAGCCACATGCTGGCAACTCGACGAGGAATTTCATTGGGCAATTTTTTTTCGGGTTTAACCACAAATCGGTGACCGCATAACAAAACGATGGGGAAAGTAGTTATATTGATTTAAAGAAAGTGCCGCTGTGATGTTTAATGAGTGTTACAAAAGCTGCACTCAAAACGTTGTTCTTTAATGCTCATGTAATGTTAGCTGTGGTGATTTGGAATAATGTAGCTATTTTTTCAGAAAAATGTACCAATACATTTAAATGATGGCGTGATTAAGATTTTTAAATATGAGCTTTTGTTGTTGTTCATGCTACATATATGCAATATAGAAGAAGCATGGAGTATATAAGAAGAATATTTAAATTGTGCATTAATTTAAACTGTAATTGTATAAGATTATTTATGGATTAGCAATGCAATTTAAGAGACTTCTAGACTCCTGTAGGATATTTTAGGAATCACGTCCCATAGGCATTTTAGTTGCTGTAGGGTTGGTATAATTTATTTGTATGCTTGTGTTCAGGTCATGCAAGGTGAAAGCTTTGACATTTGAGAAATAATTCTGTTTAAAATGCTATGGTAGCCAGAATGAGTGCCTCATTATCAACTTTGTTACATTCTGTAATAAAGCCGCCGTTGCCAAACGTATAAGTCAAAGGGTTTTTTATGCTTCAAATGTAATTATACATTTTCTAATTATTTTAATTATGGCAACTCCGGTGGTAATTTTGTTACAATAAGATCGCCGTGAATTGGGGCAAATTTAAGGAAAGCAAGAGCCGCGCGATCACTTGAGGCGAGGTCAGCTCTTGAATAATTGCTCCGAAAAGCCCAAGAGGAGGCGATGATTTAACTCCCTCCTGCACATTTTTGCATGCCCCCTTGTCAAGCACAATACCCTATTATCACTATACCATGGTGTTCATTGCGTACGGAGGCTGTAGGTGTCTGAGCGCACTGGGTATGGGTATACGGGGGTTGGAGGGTGAAGATGTGGGTGAGGCACACATGGGATTTTGGGAGTTAGAGGATTACTTATGACAATTTATAATTCTCGCAAGAGCACCACTTTGTGGGATTAAACATCGGTTCTTCTGTGGAGAGACTCGCCTAACCGTGGTATTGTAACATTTACACGACTGGCTTTTGGTTGCCAACAGAGATACGCACCATACATATTCTTGGCTCTTTCGGTAAAGTCACGTAAATAGAAAAAACAAATCTAATTTTTTAAAATAAAATATAAATAATAACATCAAATATAAACAATAAATTGGAAGAAAAAAACCCATGACGCTTCGATCGCAACACAAGCGGTCTTCATCAGACAGAGAGAAAAAAAGAAAAAAGCACCATACAATGTAATTGATTTAACAACAATAAACATCGAATAGATATTTTCTGTTCTTCAATCTTATATATGTCTCACCTCGAGCAATGCATGTTTTGAAAGGGCAACGTCTTTGTGCTGTTCGCCTGTTGGCGTTGTTCTCTGGACTCTGACACTGTCAGTGAGACGAGGCCCTCAAGATGGCTCTCTCTGGTGAAGACCAATCAGTTTCAAGGACAATGCATGTTTTGATAGTGCAATGTCTTTGTGCTGTTCGCCTGTTGGCGTTGTTCTCTGGACTCTGACACTGTCAGTGAGACGAGGCCCTCAAGATAGCTCTCTCTGGTGAAGACCAATCAGTTTCAAGGACAATGCACCACATACTGTCAGAGCATGTTTGCATGTTCACCACAAGTATGTGTAGATAATGCAGACTTGATTCCTTGCAAAGGGTTTCTATTTGGTGTTGGAACATCTAACACCTGTTTTATTGCCAGACATGATAAAACCGACTTTTATTTGTTCATACTTTGATACTGGCAAAGAGGTCCCATGATGTATACTTATTGTTTCAAGATTTTAATTACTTAATTTCATTCAGTGAATGGGTATACAATACTTCCAATATAGTGAAAATAACTGGTCCTGGGCCTCACCTAGGTCGAGTCAGCCTCAAATTAGTACTTGCCGGCCGGGCGTGGTGTTGGCCACCCACCTCCTCGTGTGCCGTGCCGGCCTCTATAGGTGCTCGCTAACAGCACTTGCCCCAACAGTCTGTTAAGGTTATACGGGAGATCTTTGTCTTTGTCTTTGTATGAATACGGTGTGCCTCAATACATTGTGATGAAGAACCATGGATTTGGGGCTCTTTTGTGAAGTTCACAGTGGTAAGAAATGCAATTTTAGACCACGATGACTAATTGTGTCCCCAAAACATTCTCGTTCTGCAAAATTTGCTGCACCTTTACAAGCTTCTTCATCTGAATTAAGATTTTGGGCTAAGTATATACATATTAACATTTTCCCATGGTGTTCACAGGGGTTTAGCACAACAAACTAAACACGAAACGCAGATTGGAGTGCACTCAACACTGCGCACTTCATTCAAAGGATATTTGTCGACATGTGGTTAACTACAGTATTTTGCAAGTCGTGCATTAGACTGTCTCTGAGTATATTTTATAGAGGATGATATTAAAAGTAAAGCATATTACTTTATGTTACAATATTTATCATTTTTTCCAATCAGATTGTTTAAACCTTTACGCAAAGCACCTAGAACAGGGGTCGGCAACCAAAATAACAAGAAGAGCCATTTCTTTCCAATTCGGTACAAAATTCAGTATTTCAAGAGCCGCAATGCATCTGAGTACATACTGTACATACGTACATATCGTCAAGAAGCAGCCCGTAAAGAGCCGCATGCGGCTCCGGAGCCGTAGGTTGCCGACCCCTGACCTAGAACAACGCACAATCCCCCCAAACATTGGAAGCTCGGCAGGCTTGAGCCTGCGGCACAATACAACAAGATCCACTCCCTCCACCTTCGCTCGCACTGACCAGCATGGTGAAGGGAGGCCAAAATAACCCTAAAGGTCCACACGGAGTGGGAAGGCCCTCATCTAGCAGTGAATTTACAATATTCGCTTCAAGCATTACAATAAATATATATATGTAATAATATATATTTAAGTTTCCAGATCCTATTTTGTAATATTTAATACATTTCTATGGCTATAAATATTTCTTCCTTTGACATCACTGGAAACAAATGCTGTATTTTAAGTGCAGAACTCCTTTGGGCGACGCGCATCCCGTTTCCCAAGTTATTAGACACCAGGTGGCTAATGGTCTTACGAGCTGCGCTCGCGTCCCCGAGCATGGAGCACGGCTTTCATAAAGCACGGAAGCGGCATTGGGGAATATAAACTCAGACTTAATGCGGACCTGATTGTATCAGCATTGATGCTTCGCCGGGTCACTAGCCACAGGTAAAGCTGTGGGGTGTGGTGCGGTCATTGATGAGTGGTGGGGCTTGACATATGTGATGCATGAGGGGCTGCATCGAAGAGGGCATTGTGGCGGACGCACCGTGAGTGCACTTGCTCGCCTATTTGCCTATTGTTCACGATCGGGGAGCCCTAGAAATTGTCCGTGCACAATTAGGTCTATCGGGATCGATCCTAAAGTAAGAATTTCCCAGGCCCCCGGTATTGTAGCCGTACGCAAGTGTAGTGACATCGCGGATGTCACTGGGTAATGCCGCCCTAGCGAGGCACGGCGTGCGATGTATTGACATCGCGGACACCCCATACACGTGGGTGTAGTACCAGCCCTAGAGGGGCTCGGTGAGCGCTGAGTGACAGCGCTCAGTGGCACCACGCTCTGCGTGCAGTGCTAACCCCTACAGGGTAGGGTGGGAGAGTGCAGGCCGCAGGAACGAGGTTACTGTGGGCCATGCCACTCTGGTTGACCCCAAAGGACACGTGACCGGTAAAGTCTACAGAGGGCCCCCAGGTGGGGGCTAGGGAGTGGTCACGTGTCGGGGCGAGATCCTGCGGAAGGGTCGAGAAACGACAAGAGGATTCTCGAAGGTAGTCGTGGCCAAGGGCGGGGCCAGCCACGACCCGTGAGCATATAAAGCGGGTCCCCACAGGTTACCGGGAATTGCTCAGTGTTGCTGACGTCATCTGAAGATCTACGTTCTACGTCCGAGAAGAGTCACCAACACGTGGACCTGGACCCAGGCTGGGGTCCGGTCAGTTGTAGCTACTCCAGTGTGATTGGCGTAGTTTAGCTGGTGGTCCACCACCAGAGGCTGTTATCTGGTAAAGGGGCAGTTACCCCTTTGTGTGAATGTGTTGGTGTAAATAAATGTGTTGCCTCCAAGAAGTACGTCTGCGACTCAGTTGAATCCACTACACAAGTATCAGAAAGAATGGGAGGTTGCCACCGTGTGATGGTCAAGCGTACAGGACTCGCGATGCCAGAGGTCGCCAGTTTGATTCTATCTCCTGGCACGGGGGGTTCAAACGACGGTGCAGAAGTTTCTTAAATCCTACCGCATCTGATCACCCGGCAGTATAACCGGGCATACGTCGCAGTTAGCCAATCGGCAGGTTTTGTGTTGGTGGGGTAAAGTGTGGGTACTCTCACCTCTCCCAGGTGAAGGTAGATAAGTAGGAGACACTGTGTATACCCAGTAAAGGACACCCCTATAAATCTTGACTCAAAGCTTTCGTGACTGCAGGAATTCATATTCTTTGGGTCTTTCGGTAAAGTCACGTAGATCTCCGTGACTTTACCGAAAGTCCCTTCTGCTAGCAGTGACGTGAGCAAGACATTACAGAGCTTCACATTCATCCTTTCATAACGAAGACTTCATCCCGAGTGTTTATTTCAATGTGTGTAATGATCTCTGTATACTCCACTGTGAAGGATCTGTTAATGGATTTATCAAATGGCTATCAGCATTCTGCCTTAAGTCTAGAATCCTCTATGGACTCACCGGGGGCACAAATTTGACTTCTTATATATCCCTGGCATTAAACGGCTCTGGTGTCTAGATATTTACTATCCATGCCAGGGCCCTACGTCATTGCTCTGTAGATGCACAAGTGCCATCGCATGCCATGCGTGGTAATGTGGATTTTTCTCCCCGTGGTCACGTGGATGTTTTTCTCCGGGTCCTCCGGTTTGTCCCTCCACATTTAGAAACGTGCGTTTAGAGCATTTGGCTGCTGCTATAGAGTTCCGCACGATGAGCCACTTCGGTGTGCTATCACTTGTGAACAAGAGCTACATAGCTCAGTGGGTCTTAGCTGGTTTAAACATAGTTTAGTTGCGTACAGATGCCTGTAGGGAAACAGAAGGTTGTCACGACACAGCAGGATTCCAGCATCTGGAAGGACAATGTAACAATGTGGCGATAAATACCTTGCATTATTAAGGCGTTTGCTTGTGAAGGATAGTGGGAACTTTAATTAATAAGGAATGCAGCTGCTGCTTCTGCTGATGTTGCATCATTCAGTGTGAGGTGTCCCCTCAGTGGGAGATTTCTCATTGTTTTCTGCTGCCCCCATGATGTAGAACTTCCTTTACCCAGACATCCGTGCTGTCAACTCTCTGTTGCTGTGCAAATCAGGGTTTGTGACCTTGTTTCATCTGCCCATAACCGCCTGTCTCTTAGAAAATAAATGTGCCAGCTGTCTCGACGTCTAGAGATATGGTCACATTGAGATGCAATATACGTCCATATTTTATTGTATTTTAATGGTGGTGGTGGCAGTATTCCTGAGAGAGGTTTCGACATGATTGCATGTTATTTAAATGTCTAATTAGTATACATTATTACTGGTGGTGACAGAATTGTAATTTGCTTTGTAAAGAAATCGCCACCAGACTTCTCAGCCGAACTGATTCATGAGACCACCCCAACACTCACATCCCTCCAAGGGCTCTCAGTTTCTTCCTGGATACATTCAAAACCGCACCACTGTCTTCAACGTCCTCCACGGACTCACCCCTGCCCACTTTTACCATATCATCTCACAGTGCTCCCTCTCACCTGCACTATGCTTTATAAAACAAGGCTTTTCCTCAATGTCAGTTAACCGTTGCACAGTGGATAGGTTGATCTTTCTCTGCTGCTGCTCCTACAGTTTAAATATATCTTCCTCCGGTTTTCTGAAATGCCGAGAGCGTAATTCTGCATATGAATGAGAGTGTTTCTGTATAAATGGTCTTCATTCATACATCGACTATGATTTCATCTCAATGTCCTCATCTACCCAAAACATTCTGCCCTTTTTTCCTGCTCTCATAAAATAACCCACCCTCAGTCTCTCTTGGTGCACGTTTCTCCGATTTATAATGTGGATTTAAATGCACTCACACTTCGACGACTTCTATATATTGAAAAATGCATCACTCTAACTTTCATTGCCACCATTGTCACAAATCACGAATGAGGATTCTGCCTTTGTATAAGTTATCCGATGGCTTTTTTTCGTAAAAAAACGAGCTCCAATCTGTGATAACATTAGAAAAAAAATAACCTAATGCGAAACATAATCTTAGAACACATTATATTTGCGACGTTCATACTGTGCCTTTGGGAGGATAGGACCACTCTTTAATAGTACTTTAGCTCGAGGTTGGTAAATTATTTAATGCAATACATATACACTATTCCATGTGGAAAATGGCTTGTCATGGTAGCATTTTATTTTATTTCAGCACTTGAAGAATGAATGGGCAAATGCGTTTCTTATGCATGGAGTTCACAATTCCATGATGCTGCGGTGCTGCTAAAAGACGCATCTATAAAAGAGCATGGGTTAAAGGAGGCCACATTATTTATAAGAGTACAATGGAAAAACGTGACATTCATCTTCATCTATACGTTATAATCATTGCAACGATGCATCCTTAAACGCTGCATTCCGTCTAGGGTTCTTTGATAACCTGGTCAGGTGGCGCGCTCAGCAAGTGAAAGGTTTCTGAACTCTGGTTGGGGGTGGACTCAGCTCTTTCATTCCATCGGGTTGATGGAAATGGATACCACATTCTGGCAAACATAAAGAGTGGCTGTCCTTTCAAAGGACTTGGCCACACATTAGGAATGTGGAATTTTCATCATTGGGTCATCTTATATCTTCTTATTTAGATTTATATAGCGCCTTCTTCCAAGGAGCTTTACAACTACTGTTTTATAAAATTGTACATACGATAGTGGGTGAGATCAAGGGGTTATTACAAGTGGTGGTGGAGTTATGGTGACAGGAAAACAGGTGGGAGTGGTGCTCTTAATAGTAGATTAATACCATCCCATGCACATTTAAGCATGAAACCACTGAGATTAATTTGGTTGTTGATCCAAGGAAATGTTTGCAGATCAACGTGTACAGTGTTGACATGTACACTATTACATACGAGTTCACTTATTGGTTATTTTCGTTGCAAAACACAATATCTGTGATTTGTATCATGTATCACCGTCACTCATCATCTTTGGTTATCACCCATTCATCTCTGCACCAGTTAATACATCCCGGAATCCGTTCCAATGCTTCACATTTTAATCTGTGCATAAAATATTAAACTCATGCAATTCCATAGAGCCATGGTCCTAAAAGTGTTTGCTTGATCGCAATCAAAGAATGAGCATATACTTATATTATTGACTTTTTTTACACGTAGGCTTTCGCGACCAATATCATCCAAAATAGAAGTTTTTTGGGTTAGAGCGCGTCCATATATAAATATATAAATGTATCGGGTGGTGGTGGGTTTTAAAGACACATTTATATATTTTCGTGATCTAACCCCACAAAACCTCTATTATGGATAATTTACGTTATTTGTGTACTTTTCTTGCTTATATGTACATTTGTTTGTTTACATTTGTTTATATTTTTTTGGTCTCTACCCCATTAGAATAAAACAGCACTGGCATGTGCGGGTTTTTAAAGGTTACATTTGGAGGGGCAGGATGACGCATGATGTGGGTTTGCCGAAAATCGGGACACACACTTTATTAGCAATCTGCTGAGCCTGCAGCAATATTGAAATGTTAAAGAGGACAACAACATTGAGATACCGTCCGTGTCCTATGTAAAATGCCTACGACGCACTTTACCAAAGATCCTTTTTTTGTATGATTCCTAAGTGACCAAAATAGGTGGGAAAGGTATCAGGGCCTATGTGTAATCATAACGCTTATGTGCAGGGTTTAACTTCTCACTTGATATTTTCCAGAACGCTCCTGGGCTGGCTTGGAGGAGGGATTATAGGTGTAAGACACTACCACTAGAGTACAAGGTCCGCCATGATATCCGTACGTTATTACACCCTGTATATGCATGCCGCTACATTATAACGAGGACAACATTAGGTGAGATGAATGTGACGTGCCAACATTTTTCCCATAACAGCATTCTTGATGGTTCCGGCTGAAATTTAGCCCTAAGTATGCCTAAATCTGATTATTATGCAACTGTCTCA
This sequence comes from Lampetra planeri, assembly GCF_965212315.1. Taxonomy (NCBI): domain Eukaryota; kingdom Metazoa; phylum Chordata; class Hyperoartia; order Petromyzontiformes; family Petromyzontidae; genus Lampetra; species Lampetra planeri. The sequence continues at coordinate 729,129 of NC_136124.1, read as the reverse complement.
ATGTTTATTTTGTTTTAGCTCAGTATATGAGGCCTGTATTTTCGCTGTATGTGTTGTCGATTGATGGCCCAGGTCAATCTTGAAAAAGAGACTTGAAGCCTCCGTGGGCTCTCACCTGGTAAGACACAAGCAATGGGCGACATTCGTGTGCAATCTGGTTTCAGGCTTTTGCAGCATTCCACAAATCAATTATTCCTGCTTCACCTCTTTTTTTGCTAAGTTTTATTTCAATTTGCCTTCAATATTTGCCCACCTGCTGTGTCATCCAGTTATCCCTCCAAACTATTATATTTGTTCAGCAAACTAACACCAGTGTAAATATATCAGTAAACTAACACCAGTGTAAACATATCAGTAAACTAACACCAGTGTAAACCTATCAGTAAACTAACACCAGTGTAAACCTATCGATGTGCTGATTGATCAACAAAATGACAGTACACATTATGAGCGCAAATCAGTGAATGTTAACAAGACAGAGACGAGATGAGGTGGAAGGAAATGATGAAAACCATTTTATTTATGAATACATTTTTTTCTATATTATTTAAGTCTCAGATAAAAAGTATTTGTAATTGGATTTTTAAAAGTTAGCCTCAAACATTTTAAAAACTAAAATTATTTACATCCCTCGGTCAATACACTGCTGGATGAAGGCCTTCCCATGCTGTGTTGGTCATGAAAACGGATTGACCATACTTCACCACGCTGGCCAAGTGCCGGTGAGTGAAACGCTCAGGACTGATCCACATGTCACTTTCCATTCTGTGTTCGCCATCGCTGGGAATGGGGCTCAGGTCGTCGGGTTCATCGTGCAATGCACTAACCACTGTGCCACCGCGCCGCTCCTCGAGATTTTAGACTTTCATAATCTACGGACGGGCTGTTCCCGGCACTATAAATAAGATGTTCTATATCTCACTGCTGTGTTGTGGCAGCCTTATTTGGCAGCTTCTTCCATTACTAATGAGCGCATCAGCATCTCGTTAGCTTGACATTTTGCTTGGGTAAATTGGTGATGTTAGCTCTTCATTTCGTCTTTTTTTCTGCCGTTCTTGTTGACGCTCAACGTGGTGGTGAAAGAGTCGCCTTGAATGCGAGTAAATATTTCTCCTGATACATAGACTTACAAAAACAATAAAATGTCTTCAGCCAAATATTTGTCTGATGTGCCTCGTGTGCATTTACCTGTCCCGGACAGTAAATAAATTTATCAGGTAAACACAGGTCGCATTGTTTCCTATTCATTTTGTGAAATTATATATTTTTTTAATGAGGGGGGGGGGGGGGGAAGCAAAGCAAAAAATGTATAATCTTTTCTCAAAATAATTGGCCACTGATCATTACCCATTGATGATCCTCAGCCAGTGGTAGATATTCCACAGTTTAATAGCAGGAGTACTAATTTCATAACATAACTGTTGATGCCTAGCCTGTAAGTGATACCTATTTTATTCACCTCAGAGGGCTGATGGGCTGAATAAAAAATAACAATTTAGTATTTGAATGCATTTCGAACAGACAGGGTTTACAAGTTAATTCTGAGCACTTGAGGAGATAGGATGGCCTTTGTTTTCATGTAAGTTGGCCCCCACAATTTGGTTCATGTTGTACCATCGCTGTAATGTCCTGAGGCAAAGAAATGAACGTATTGTCCGTATACCGGTGCAGCATAACACAGCAGTCCTCATCAACCAGTCTGGCGATGTCGCTGTTGCCCTCGAGTGAGTTGCAGACTCTCCGTCAGAAGTTGCCTGAGATTCAGCTGCTGCTTTCCCATTCGGACGTGTGGTGACACCACGAGTCATCATATGTTGATGCCATCGTCCACCAAGAAATGATTCTGGAAATGAATCGAGGAACCGTCCGACCAAGTCTCGGGCACGTGGAGTCAAGTTCGACCTTTGGAGCACGGAGGCAGCCAAGCGTCACCAGGCCGGGTGCTGTATGGCAACAGACTCTGAAGATTCGTGTTCAGCTGCCCGATAACGTTCATCTTCCGACTGCTTCGACATCACGAGAACTGATTTTGATGCACCAACCCGTAACGTTTTCTGGCCGGGGTTGCGAATCGCGGGGAAATAAAGACTTTTTTCGAAAAATTCGCTTTTCTTTATACCGCCAACCATCGGTGTACTGCCAATACGTTCCAACATCCATTCTGAACTGTCACTAAACAACCCATCAACTAGAAATAACAATAGAGGCCAGAAAACCACGAGTTGTTTGAAACGTCCAGAGATCTATCTTGCATTGCAATTACAAATACCAACTTACAATGATGTTCATGGTGCAGTGCAGACATTGGGCGACTGGGCTGAGCCACTGGAGAACCTGGTTTAGTCACGTGGTGTCTGGATTCGAACTCAGGATTTTAATGGCGCTCTAAGTCCCGGAGTTACCTGGCCACCTGAAGATAAATGACATGAACTGACAACCAGATATGAGTCCACTAATTGTGACCTGATGAAGGCATGCTATTTATTTGTTGATATTGTGTTGATCGTCATACACAGGCACACATACAAAACAACACACAATGTATTCATCGATAACATTGTGAGCCTTTAAAGGAAACATATAAGAAGTGACGTTTCAAGAAATGGCCCTTGCTCATAGCACATACATTTCAATAAATGTTGTCCAATGAGGAAGGTCAATTGCCTGAAACGTTGTCTATTACATATTTTACTTTTAATTTAGTGTTGTTGGTGAATGTGCTGAGTTTCTTGGTAAAGGTAAAGGCTGGTTGTGAATGTGCCTCAATTGTCCAGCATGTATGAGAGAACAAGTAGGCACCATTCATATTTTTACTATCCAAATGCAACTGGAATTTTTCTCATTAAATCTGGAACTGGTGTTGTATCTTTCATTGGAGCACTGAACATCATGGAGCAAGTTAGTGGAACAAACAAAATACCATATCTTCTTGGTTCTTTCGGTAAAGTCACGTAGAAGGGAAGTATTATGTTTTATTTTTATTATTTTATTACTTCCCTTCTACGTGACTTTACCGAAAGAACCAAGAAGATGAATCCCTGCAGTCACGAAAGCTTTAAATCGAAAAATACCATATGTTATACATTCCACACAAACCTCTTCAATTTTCAATTTCATTTCAATTCCTGTCAGTTGTGTTATCCATTTAAGATGGACATTGTGGTACTCGCCTGTTATCTGGAACATTGCGGGTGAGGGTTTCTGGATCACACAGATTTGTGAAACTACGTACGCATGTATGTTGAACTTATTCCGCACCGTACGTAGCCAACCATGCGAATCGGAGGTGCGGGGGAAGGACAACAAACTCAACACAAAAAGCATTTTTTTAGAAATTGGTTTTCAATCTCGATAAAAAAAAACTACAAGCCCACTGAGTTTCCAGTTGGCTTAGAGATGGCAGAACGTCAAAGGGGATTGAATCCATCTTTGCGTAGCTTTGGGTGTTATTCCCTCATATGAGTGGGGTTTCTCTGGGTACACCGCTTTCCTCCCACATGCAAAATATGACTTCATAGACTTGGCCAAATATCCCCATGAAGGAACTTCCTGAAAAAATAAGCTGAGATGAAGACGCTGGCTTTTAATTAACGCTGTGCCTTAAAGTTGCTTATTAAAGTTATTAATTAGTATTGGCTATGTAAACATGCGTGTAATGTGTACCGGTGCTTATATAGAGGACACTCTTTGCTGATAAGTGTGGCACGAATTATTTCCTTGTGCAGCAAGGGAGTAAAGTGTGGTTCTGTGAAAGTCCTGATGTGCTGTGCAGTACAACGATGCACGTGTGTACACCAGCATGCGATAACGGAGTTGGGCCTGTAGGGGGCTGGCGGGGTTATTGAATAACCGCACTTGGACACCAGTCACGTGGTTAATGGCGACTCGGTTGAGGATTGCTGTGTGTGGCACACGTGCTGTTGCATCTTACAGATTAACCACAATAAATGTGTTTGCCCTCGATTCGGAACACCTGTCCACCACGTCCTTCATTTTGAGTGTGCAACATGCTGTGCCTAGCGCTACGCGCCGTAGTGACCCATTCTACGTCACTACATCTGTCATCCCGAAGAGAGTGAAATGTATGCTCAGGAACAACAGCGTTGCGCTTGATCTACGTTTGCGCTTTCGCGGAGGAGAGAGAGAGAGAGAGGTTGTGTGTGTGAGAGAGAACAAAGCGATGAGAAGCACCCTTGATATCGCCAGCTCCACACTCTGCGACACTGAAACATTTCTCTTCGACGGAAAGTTGTTCAGGTGGATTGGCAAGCCACCCGAAATGTGATCCTAGCTGTCAACTCCATGTGCCGCTCCTGCCAGCGACATGGAGCTGCAGGGGAGACACGACGAGTTCCCTGCCTCCTCCCTCTGCCGCCGCCGCCATGGCAATCTTATCAACTCACCCATGGACAAAGCAGTTACATTTTTAATTATAAACCATGAAATTCTTAAAATGTCTCAATTTCTAATGCGGTGCGCACGATTTAACACGGAGTGATGGTTCCTTAAGTAGTTGCCCAGAATGTTTTGTTCAATTTTTCAATGATTTTTTAAATCAACTTGCTGAGCAATGCTGTTGCTCTGATGTTTCATTGATTACCTTCGCTCACATCCTATCTGTATATGAGAGGATCTTAACGTCATGGTATGTTTTGCCTCAAGGTAAACTCTTTCAACTCCGGGGTGTTTTTCTTTGTGGGTAATTGATTGATATCGTGGTTGTGTGCGTGCGTGCGGAGCCGTCGTGCAGCGGTCAGGGTGCTGCACAACAGATCCGGCGACTCGAGTTCGCGATCTAACCCCCAAAAAACTCTTTTATGGATTATATCGCAGATCTTTGTCTGTTTTTGTTTGCCAAGTATGTGTGGGGCCACGAGGTGGCGAGGAGATGGCAGTGCTGAGGATTACTGCCTCACATAATTGGTGCATTTTCTTCGGGACTCCGGTTCTCTCATTCATGTCAACATCCCCATGCGAGGTCCTCCTGGAAAATAGTTTTGAGACTCATTGAGGCTTTCTCGGGTTTCATAATGGAATTTTTTACTCCTATTGTTACGATGCATGCATGTCAATTGTACTATGGTGAACACACAGAGCATGGCTTCTTGCCTTTGAAGTTCAAAGACCTTCAGAACACGCAGCGAACTCAAGAGCGGTTGGACAGCTAAAGCAATGTGTGTTACCCCGTGCCCCGTTACATTGTAATGCGAGTCCCATGGAAATGTGTAAACAGAATATTTGGCTTCTCAAATGCATTCTGGAACAGCTTTTGCTTTCAAGTACTGTATTGAGAATGGCTAAACATAAACAAGGAAACTACTTAATACTCATTCACCGTTTCGTTCCAAAAAATCCACTTGAGATCTGATTTGACACTATAGTGTATTTGACATTTGTATATAATTACTAGTTAATTGCGGTTGTGTTTTGTGTGTTTGGAGAATTGAGCTACATTGTTGCATAATTTCGTACCATGTGTGCGTCTCCAAATGTGACCACATATTGCTGTGTGTGTGTCTCCTCTGCGTGCCGCTTTCCCATTAGTGCAACAGCTTTGGTTGAAATGTGGCGTAGATTGCTGGCTTAGTTGACAATTTGAATGCGGATTTCTCATTACTGAATTTAAGGAGGACATTTGTAAGGGCTATTTTCTATTCCTTACGTTGAGGTTTTGAGTGATTATTTTCTTAATAATATACTGCATTCTGAACAAAGGAAGCACATCAAACAGCTGACAAGAGCAAGTGTTATTATTCTCTGAGGGATGCAAAATAATGAAGCTCTTTACTTCAAGTTGACGGGGGCTTTTTTTTCATGAACACCTCAACCCACGCGTTACAGCAGAATTAAAATTGACGCATTAGGCAAAGATTAGTCAATCATATTTTGTAAGGTTCTAATGCATTGCTAATGTATGATATCCATAAATATGCATACGTGCCATTAATATTGATGACAGTGGTTATGGTTTATGTATATTATTTATTTAGTTTTAATGGATTTTAGCGAGCGTATTCATTTATAAGTGTGGATTATTTCGATTTCAGTAGCTTTTCTTTGGAAGATATAATTATAGACATATGTGTACAGCAACAACTTTTAAGTAATTACCAAATAATCACAATTTTACATGTGTGCTTTACAACTCTACGTATTAACTTCTCACGGCAGTTTTGTAAATAACATTACGGTGACCTCTAACCTCCGTGGCAAAATTTAGGACTTTAGTTTCTCCGTCAAAAAAGGGCATATGTCACGATCGTGATCATCCCTCTCGTCTTTTAATCTACAACCGACAACTTGACCTCCACCGAAGGAAAGGTTCATCATAAAAACGCAAGGACTTGCGTCAGCGTTCACATAGGGCGAAGAAAGTGCCCTCAGAAGCCAGTGTAGTTTTGAGCCGCCCTTGTTAATGCAGTAGCTTTGATGGGTAGCCACAAGGGCTTGCCAAGGTGTTGCAGGTGCCGGGTTGCAAGGTGATCGGGAGATGGCAGTGCCGAGTGTTTACCCCCTTGAATGTGTGGTAGGATTTCTCAGGGTGTACCAGATTCCTTCCAAACATACTCCGTGAATGAATGGTATTGGCCGAACATCTCAGCGTCGGGGCCTTCCTGACAAAAGGTTGCGAGTAGCAGATGTATTCCTGATTTATTTTTTATTAAACTGAAAACAAATCTCCAAAATCGGGTCTCAAAACGAGATTTGGGATCATTTGGCTTTCATTTTTTTCATGAATCTGAAAATACGGCGAGAATGGGTGTAGGAATGCTGGGTAACTGCAGGTCCATACAGCAACACAAAGTGGCACATTGAGAAGGAAGTGATGGGAAAAATGGAGGAGGCAACGCATCATAAAGTACACCTGCCATCACATCACCAAAGGAAGTAAAAACTATGGAAAAATAAATTACTTTAATTTCACCAGTTAAGGCCCACTGAGCTATACAGTTCTTTTTCAGAAGCGACCTGGCCACAAATTATAGCTCAACGAAGTGGCTTATCAGGTGAAAATGTATTGCAGTCAAATACTGTAAACGCATGTTTCCAAATGTGGAGCGAATAACCGCAGGCCCTGAAGAAAAATCCACGCGACCACGGAGAGAACATGCAAACTCTAAATATACAGGTGTCAGGGTTGGGAACAAACCCACGACCTCCTGTATACCAGGCGAGGCAGTTAATATCTCATCATGAGACAGTGCTTGGAGCGCAGTGTTGCCAGCAGACGGCACGAGTCCACAAAGAAGCAATGATACCTGACTTGCCTTTTTGGGGCAAGTGCTGTTAGCGAGCACCTTTGAAAGCCAGTACGATACACGAGGGGGTGGGTGGCCATCACCACACCCGGTTGCCTTTGTCTCCCCAGTGGTGATGTTTACACATTGTACCAGGTATTTATTTGATGCTGAGTCAACATCAGGACCGGTTCAGGTAATTATCACACGTTGTTGGTGGGATCATAGCGCAGCGTGCTAATCACGACACCACCGCTCCCCACGCGTGTGTCTCTCTTACGCTATCGGCGGCTGCTGTGTGCAGCTGCTGCTGCCCATGCTCCAGACCAGTGTTCTTCACTAATTTCCAGAGGGGGTCACTTTTGTCGATATCAGTGTGAGTGAGTGCCACCACACATTTAAAACCATTGGGTTTGACAGCATGATGGAGTTCATAATAGAGGTGTCTGGGGTAGATCGTGTAAATATAAATGTGTCGTTAAACCCGCCACCACCCGATTCAGCTAATTAGTAAGGTATGTCACGTAAACAAAACATGCCAATTTGTTACTAGTTCAGCACACCGTTGTTTAGGATGATGTTAGTTGTAATTACTGTCCAAACGTCGTACTCGAATTGTAAATGTTGTGAGTTTATTCTCCAACACACCGGTTAGTGCTGAACTAGTAACGCATTGGCATGTTTGGTTTACGTGACGAACCTTACTAATTAGCTGGATCGGGTGGTGGCGGGTTTAACGACACATTTATATTTATACGATCTAACCCAAAAAACATCTTCTGGATAACACTGATCGCGAAAGCCTGCTTGTTAAGCACAATGGGGCTGTGTTCACGTGTAGCTTGGTGTCTGGGGGGGCCGCACTAAAGACCACCAGGGGCTGCCAGGAGCTGCCCTCGACGCGCCGTGAAGACGGCGGATGCTTCCGCGCGGCCGCAGCGCGCAGCTCGGCAGGTGAGAGGTGACGTGGGGGGCATCCCCACGGGCCATGGACATGCGAGATCTGTTTTGGTTTGTTGGTACCGATCTTTTGATTACACATACGGACATACATGGCAATGCATCTCTTGCCAAATGATCATCAGCATCATGACCTGCCATGATTTATTGACTGCTGCATATTGCCGATGTAGTTACTATACACATTTACAACTGTCAATATGCTCCTCCGAGACATTACCATCCCTCATGGGCGCAATATGCAACAATCCATCTCGCTCCTGTACCTGAAACTAAAAGTGCAACTAACATTTTTTAGACATGGTTAACTGAGCTATATAGCTGCTTTTATAAGCGATCTGGCCACAAACGGCGAGACGTGGGGGATTTGAAGGAGCCTGCACCATTATTTCAACCGTGGTGCAGGGAGTTTAAAACGAGGGCTAAAAGCGAACTTCTTTCCCCCAGAAACGATGCTGTCTGAGCAATCCTCGCGCAAGGGCACACACAGAGCCGACGTGTCGCATCTCTTCGGGGGTAGGGATGGGGTGGGAATGCTTGCACTCGGTGAGAACTTCATTACACATCGGATATCATTTTTTTTGTCGCCAAACGCAAAGCGTACGGACGCTGAAACAATCAGCGCGCTAATTGAAGCCACGGCGCTGTCCTTCGCATTAGGGAACTCGCTTGGCAGGAATTGGCACTCGTGGGCGGCGCATGTGAAGGCAGAGGAGTTGTCACGCGGCCCGCGCCTTGCAAGGCCCGTGGCAGGTCACGGCGTTCCATGCCACGATCCGTCTGCCCCATGAGCCGATGGCACCGCGGCAGCGCAACGCTCTCGCTTGCACGTGGCCACGGTGACCGTTCTCTGGCGCGCGCTCTGCGCTTCCTGCCGCCCAAGGGAAGCGGGGTTTGTGCCGCTGGATCAGGAGCGACGAGTGGAGGTGAGCCCCGCCCGATTGTTGTTTGGCAATGGTGGGCGGACACTTTCCAATGTAGCGGTACACGGCTGTGTACACGGCTGGTACACGGCTTGTCAAGCGATAAGGGAGGTGGAGCGGTGGAGCACTTTGACATGAGTCCAGCGATCTGAGTTGAATTCCAGGCCACGGCTAACATCAGTGACAGGTAATATCTGACTGCTGTCACCAACCCACGCTCGCCAGCATGGCGAAGTATCCTCACTCAACCCACGTGACCGACACTGATGTTGGTGTTTAGTCGTCCTTCCACCGCACTTCTGATTAGCACGGTTGGCTACGTACGGTGCGGAAGAAGTTCAACAAGCATGTGTACATCGGGGAGGACTTTAACAAGCAGTGTCTGCGGCGCTGTTAATGATTACATATGTGCGACCTGAGCTGGCACGCGCCTCCAGTCTCGCACTGCGAGGGCGGGGGTTGGTGGAGTACACGAATGTCGCGAAGCGCCCTTCTGGTGGTGGTGGGCGTCGAGGTGCCATGCCCTGGCTTGCCAGGGCAATGCAGAACAGCAAATGCGGACTTCAGCGGTTCCATCTGTCTGGGATAGAGTGTTGCCCTGTCGCACGCATGGATTTTCTTCGGGGACCGCGGTGTCCTCTCGCGAGGAGTAAACACTCGTCCGTTGGCCGAGAACACCTTCACATGTCGGGGACGGCAGAGCTTTGTTGCCGGCCCATCACGTGGCTGCTGCCATTCCCGCTCGTCTGTGGTTCCTCCTCGTGGCCTCTGCCCGATGGTGCGTTACAAGTTGATCTTATTCCTATTGTTGTTGTACAAGAGTGCCTTCTCTACTGTTGGGTAACAGAAGCCACAAAATGCAAACACTAAAGACACGTCTGTTCATTTTAATTTCGTGATTTAAGATCAGATCCGAGTTTATTGAGACCAGAAGTTTCTTGTTAAAGAGAGACCTTGGTAAAATATTAATACATTTCAACAGCCATTGGTTGTTGTCTGCTTGACGTTTGAGTCTCTGCTCAGCAACCGAATAATAAAAACAACCCCATTATAACAGCAAACAGCTTTTAGTGTAACAAATTAGAATGTGAAACATAAAGACAACAAATTTCATTACAGCAAAAGGTTACAGAGTGAAATCAAAACACAACGTTTAAACAGCAAACCTTTGCAACAGTAAAGTGTTCTTTTGAGCTACATATGGAAATTCAGAATGAAACATCTTAAAGAAAAAAATATCATAATTATATTTAAAAAACAGGTTTCACAGTGCAATACATTCAAATTCAGAGTTGATCAAAGTAAAATGGGCGCTGTTAAGTGAATTCTAAGATACCGAGTAACAACAAAAACCAGGCGTTAATGAGAACAAAAACAGCGCAACGTTACGGCTGAAACAAAATACACAGTGATGTCAAAAATACGGCGTAAATTTATGAAGTGACTGAAGCTAAATTATATAAATGGGTTCTGTTATGTACATTGGTCGGATTGATTGGTTGGAGTGAAGTTTTTTTGGTGTGAGTGCTTTAATAGCTCTTGACTTCAAAGCAGATGAGATATTTGTTTAATAATGCCATCTAGAATTGTCTCATTTAAAGTAAAATGCTGCAAATGCATTATGTGGACAGCTGCATTTTTTCAAAGTCTAGCGTTTGGTTGGTGGTTGCAGGTTTTATTTAAATATATATTTATAAATGTTTTCATTTGTTTGTAGAATCATATTTTAATGCAAATGTTACCATTCGCGCTGTCAGCCAATTGCACAACAATGTCGAGAGGATGTACAGTGGATCGTTTTATTTATACATCTTCTTTATTCAGCTCATTGTCATCTGACGTTGGCACGCTGCCATACGTCGCCCGTGACCTCTGTCAATCTTATCTCGGTCTTGTCTGCCTCCCAACTGTTCCCTAGTGGCTATCGCGAAATGTCGCGTAGCGCTCATTGCTCTGTGGAAAAACCCCTCGCCTTACGCTTCTGTCAAAAACATTGTAACACCATGGCCTCCACCCAACAAACAAGCATATGCAGCTGTGCTGACAAGTGAATACATTTACACTTTTAAATGTATTATTTGACTTTCACATCGACGTGCAAAAGAAAGCACCCTCATTCGCGAACGTAAATTGTGCGTGAATATGCAGAATAACACTCGAAAAAGGTGATGTCAACTTGACATGCAAAGCATGCTGGGATTATTGTAATGTTTAGCTGTAGAAGACGCCCCTTTGCATATTTGTTATAGGTTGTCAGCCTTCAAACTAGATGTGGAACAATTGAGCCCTCTGGAGATTCAATGAATTGCTGCGATGGATGTCACGATTCGATCCTAGATTTGATTCTGCTTGATATTTAACTCCAATTACTTTCACTACCTGAGTGATGGCAACCAATTAAATATATCGTACGCGAATTGAAACGAATATATTCTCCCACGTGCCAATCTGGGCATGCATCTTGTGCTCAATAATCATCATTAGCTGATGATTTGATGCATCATTCCATCTCTATTGTAAACATCTTGAAAAATTAAACAATTTTGTGATGCTCTAGAGAGGATCTCTAGCGCTCTTCGACCAGCAGTGGCGTGAGCCAGCAGTTGCAGGGCTGCACCTTTGCTTGTTCACGTGTTGACACGGAGTGTAAAGGAACTATACGCATCCTTATAATCTCTTGTGAAAGAAATATTACCGTTCGAAGTCGTGACTTATTGATTTCCTTATAAACTAAAAATTTGAGAGGCATCTGCTACATAGAGATGTCGAGGTACAATGAAAAATATCGTGCGAAATACATACTAGGTTGTTGATATTGTGCTGCAATGATTAAAACACCACTCCTGTATACCAAGCGCGGACAACTTTTAATTGGAGCGGAATAACAATGAACCGAGACGTTGTCTCGCAGAACGGAATAAAAGCCGAGAATTTGCGTTGGCCAGCGATGCTGCGATGGGTCGGTTTGTTTTTCAACTGGGAATCCCCAATCCAGTCTTGCTTTATAAAAAAATATTAAATCATTTAGCCAGAAGGGCTATTTTTCAGGCCACTGTAATAAAATAAATAAAAACAAATGATTAATTTTTTAAATGTTTTATATGAATGTCCATAAAGAATAAATGATACGCACACACAGATCGGCCAGTGGGGATTTAAGGGCCATTATTGTAAAGCTCTGATCTTCAAATATGATGCTGAAGGTGGGAAGTCGGTGTACAGGAAGATACAGGGTTTGCTTGACAACAATATCAATAGTGTCATGTAGGTTAAGAAAATAAAAATATTCTATTTTTTAAATTAAATGATGGCCAAAGTGTTGGAATGAAATAATCAATATCCATTCACATTAAGAAAATATCTTGCATGTTACTGTGTGCACGGCACTGCGAATGTTCTCATGGGATTCTTTGCAAATGATAATTTTGGTCACAATTCATTTAAAAATGTGTTCATTCTGCTGGTGACAGCCTAAACCCTCGGCAGAATATGAGACACTTCTTGTTTGTCCGTCTTCAGCGTTGCTCGTTGGCTTCAAATTCGGACAAATATAAAAAAAACATCGCATAGAAAGGCAGAGAGCAAATAAGAAAAATGTGGGAGAAATTGAATTAAATTGTGGAACGGGGAGGGGGATGGAGGTGTAGAGAGGTTGGAGTCGACGAGGATGCGTCGGTTCTGGACAGTCATGAGTGGGAGGAGACATCGCGGAGAGTTTGCCCGGGTTGGCTGGGTGGCGGTGGGGGGCAAGAGGGAAGGGGGTGGGGCGGTAGTGAGCGAGCGAGCGAGGGAGGATGGGAATCGAGGGGAGATAGGCAGACTTAATGAAAAGAAGTGGAGTGCTTGTGCTGAACAACCGGAGGTTCCTTTGCTGTCACTCGCTGGTGATTTATTGTAACGGGAGCGAGCAATGCAAAATCAGCCGAGGGACTACCCGCCGCCGCCTCCTCCTCCTCGGGGGCTCGCGACACGTGGTGCGCCCGCCTCTTCTGCCCTTCACGCGCAGGCTACACGCGCGCGCGCACGCACGCACGCGGACGCACGCACGCGCGCGCACCCCGGAATGAGCGGAGAGGCACACATGCGCCAGCTGTGGCAGTCATCCCTCTTCACCTAAAAATTAAAAAACCCCGAGCGATGGATTTTTTTCCACGTATTTTCGTCAGCGTTGACCACAGCCCCCCGAAACGGTCTCTCCTTGAAATTGGTACCACCATGGTATTTGTTGTTGTTGGTGGTGCGGGAAGTGTGGGGAGGAGATTATATTTGTGACTAACTCTCTCCCCCTGACCGCACCCCTCCCCTCCTAAAATAAATAACAATAGTAATCAACAATAGTCTTAAAAAAAAACATCCGAATCTTGATATCAGAACTTTCCATACCATTTCGCTTGTCTTTGATCTGACACAAATGGAAATCCTTTGATTTTTTTCCTCGTCTTTTCAGCTGCCTCGCGGGAATGGTTTTGGCTGTCACCCCACAAGCCGTGATGTGAAGTGTGGTGGATTTTTTTCCCGATTTTTTGTTGTTGTACCACCATCTATTGTTGGCATTGATGCACAACAGCCAGGAATACATCAACCTGAGCCAAAAGGATTTGTTGAACAATTACATTTTGCGATTTATTTCACCCTCCCCCATGCTATCGTCATCGTCAAGCAATATTCTCAAATAATATTCATTCTTTTATAGTTACAATTCCGACAATTTATTTTTCGATTCTTTCCTAAAACTTTTTTTAGATTCATCACAGCCTCGGATGTATCGTATTTATATCCCGACGCTGTCTTGCTTTGCCCTGCTATGCCACACGGAAGGAACAAAACGTGGCAAAGGATTTTAAGGCATTGACTGGTGGAGGGAGCAGGAGCGCACGAGGGGGAGCGAGCACGCGGCCGCTTCTGGGATGTTGTCGTGATGCTTCCCCTGGACCTGCCGGCGCTCGGGCTGCAGAGGCTTCCTGCCGAAAACTTCGTCATTCCGATGGAATCTGCCACACGGTGATTGCAAGCCAAGTGATGAATAGCTTTCCACCCACAGTTATGTGGAATGCGGTAAGTGTCTTTTGCTATCTGTGAAATATCTTGCTGGCGTTTTGTTTTTAATGTTGCACCTTTTGTTCTGAATGTGCGCGTTGTACATTTGATTTGCAACACAAAATTTGATCGCAATAAACCGGAGCATTCGACGGTTTTTTTGCAGCGCTGCTGCTGCATAAGTACGAGGTTGTTTAATTCACGACCCAGTCGTCAATCATCATCCATTCGTATGATAGTAACTTTACATTAAATGTGTTTACTTCTGTGAGCAATGTACCTGCATTTAAAGCAAATGCCAAGCACATGAGTGCGATTTTAGCTGCAGTTCAACAAAAGGCTGCTGCTGCTGCTGCTGAACGTATTTGCTCCATGTGCGTTGCACTCACCCGTCCGAAATTGTTGTACTGTACTGTTTAAAGGTTACAGGTGCATCCCTGTAATTGCTTGCCCACGCTGGCGGACGCACTCGAGAGACCCTCTAGACGCTAGAGGTTATTTGGCCTACTCTTCCACACTGGTCATATGCCTTGGAAAGAGGCACGCTCACTTTACCCCGCCACACGTGATGGCCGACTACTGATTGACTCGCTGTGCTGTACTCATTCATGCTGCTGGGTGGACAGTTTCGGGGCGCGGGTTTAAGAAACGTGTTCATTGTTTAAACTGCCGCACCCGGAAATTGAACCAGTGACCCTCTGAAGCTGAGCTTCTTGGCGCTAACAATACAGCACAGCAGCTCCCATTGTTGTAGTGTTACCAGACCAGCGACTCGAATTAATGTCGTTGATGTTCAGCTTGTTTGTTACGCATGGCTGTGGCTCGCAAAGAAAAACTTTGACTTTAAAGGGACTGATTTGTCAGAGTAACCGCATAAGGACTTTATAAACCAGGTGCACAGAAATATAACCAGGGCGGCCTGCATATATATTTACATTTTGTACATATAAATTAATAGACTGCAATGTATCCATGCCAAAAGATTGTAATAAAGTATTTCAGTGTCATTTTAATTTTAGTTAAGTGTGCCATAGATCCATTGTTAATCTTTAATTTGATCATTTTAAACATTACATGTATTTTGTTCATTGGTTTAAACTTTGATACTATTTACATGATTGGTTAGCATTAATATTCATTTCCATTCACTGTGGAAGATATTAACGTAAAATGTGAATAAGCAGCCAAAGGAAATGCAATTGAATTAGTGTTGTAATTTTCCGAGCATTGGCAGTGAAATCACATGTACCTAAATAAAGTTGAATAAAATCCAGCAAAATGTTAACATCAGTGTCTTAAAATTAGACGTGTTTAAATCATCACCTATGCCAGGAGCTTAGTACACAAACTACACGGACACGCTGCAATTAGAGAAAAAAAATCTAATGCCGTTCTAATTTGATAAATAAACATAGCCCAGTGGCTTTGAAGTCATCCTGGAGCAGCGCATGCTATCAATGGCAATTCACATTCGTGTCGATACGCATCCACTTAATAATGGGTGCAATCAAACGTATTGTGATGAGAAGAACACTTGGATCGGCTGGTCGTTTTCCTCAGGCTGTCAAACATGAGAAGGTCGTGGTGTTCCCCCAAATGAGCTGGAATTTGACCTAGGGGAAGGCCACTGTGTGAACAGAGAGCGGTCCTTGTTATTGTGTCAGCTTGGATACGAGATGTGGACGGCTTGTCTCAGAGATATCATTTCCAGTGGAGAGGGATTGATAAAGCATAGATATCGTTGGACAAGTGTGCCCCATGTGGTCTACAGGTCGTTATTAGGTTGATGACGAGGACAATGCTCACAAAAGCACAGATCCAATAATAAAGCTCTACAGAGTCACCATGGCGCTTATTATAATCATTTTGATAAGCGCAATGCCAAGGATTACTACAAATTATTGTTGGCGTTTGAGAATGTAATGAGATGTTGCAGCGACTGATGATGATGGAGATGTTCATGATGGTCATCATCTTGCCCATTGAGCCATTAATCATCGCCATGCATCATGCTCACGATCATTGGAATTACTGGCACACAAGCTCAAGACGAATGTTACACAGTGCGACTGGGCTCGTGTGGTAGAGGTGTAGTCGTAAGGGAATTACGCTATGAACTTGATCACCTGAGTTCGATTCCCGGCCATTGATTACATCATCCGTGTGGAGTGATATCAGAATCAATGCTGGGCACCCTTTCAACTGATCGCACTTATCAGCATGGTGAAGTATGGCCAAACAACCTCCATCCAGCAGTGGATTAATACACGGTTGTACCTTATATGCGTTTAATGTCTGTGCTGCTCATAAATTGATACATTTGATATTTCTTTATGGGTATAATCCCGAGCAAATTTGAGATCGACTTCTTTTTCAATTGCACAGCTGCGCATATGGGTGTGGTTTGGCTGGCTGGCTGTAAGCAACATCAATGTGGGTCAACAAATAAACGATGAATGGTTCTTTGTGCTCACTCCGGTATATTGAATATGTACTATTTGTCTGGATGGGTGTCACTGCGGAAGAGGGCCTGATTCAAATTTGTGAGGTTACGGGTTCAATTCCCGATTGGGCTATTTGGCTCAGCTCACGATCCTCTCGGGGTCAATAAAATGAACACAGTTTTGTGTTTAGTCAACAGAGGTTGTGTGCTATGGATAAACTGGCACACGGCATGGGAAAGTGGACTTTGCACCACTGGATGTCGGACATAAATGAGGATTAAAACCACTCCACACTCATTTGCACATGACGACACATTGATTTTGATTTGTGTAAAGACCACAGGGCATGATTAACGTGAGGAATCGTGTCGTAACAGGCGGTGGCTGAGTGGTTGAGGTCAGAGCGCTGAGTCGGCACTGATGAGATCCTGGTTTTGAATCCACGCATTTGCCGGTGATTAGTCTTTCGAGTGTAGGGAGTTGCTGGTCTTAAGCCCAGTCACCAATGACTGCACACAAAAAAAACATCACATTCAATTTGGTTGGGCACTTAATTAATGTCCAGCTCTGAGAATTAAATATATGTTTGGCTGTTTTGCGATGAACATTCCTCGAATATGCACAGCAGAGGAGAAAGTGTTTTCCTCAACTGCATAGACATGTCCTTTGAAGAGATCTCAGAGGTAGCTTTGCCATATCTGCTTCTATGGCCCGTTCTCTAACTCAAAAGATCTGCAATGCTCTTTGAGAGATACGAATGGACACTTCATCTGATAACACCGATCGAAACAATCGGGATGACATGGGGGGGGGGGGGTACCCAGAAAGTGCATCACAAACTCTAGAACTCGTGCCGTCACGTCGGCGGTCGTGTCGTCAATGTGCAGCAGGTCACCGGCAGGATGCCCCCAGACCGCTTGGGCACCAGAGAGGCGGACGCGACGGGGAACGCGAGCACGGCCCCGCCGAGTGCTGCCGCCGTGGCCGCCGCCGCCGCCGCCGCCCACCACGCTCCCCTGCCGGCTCCCCACGCGGGCGCCGGGGCCCACGTGGAGGAGGGAGATGGCAGGAGAGCGGAGGAGAGCAAAGAGGAGTCGATACTGGCCGCTCTCGGGATTGTGGGCACCGTGCTCAACCTCCTGGTCATTGTCTTTGTCTACATCTACACTGCCACGTGAGGTTCTCCGCGCCTTCAGCCCCCGCGCTGTGGACGTACGGTACTGTGAGCGGTGGCCTCGCCTGGTCAGCTGCGACGTCTTTGGCGACGTAACGCTTCGGCTCCTTCAGCGCGTGGATTTGAAACTCCGTTTCAGAAGAGAGTCGGAAGTACTTATAATGTGTATGCCTTCATCGGCTTTCCCTGAAAGAGAAAACTCACGTCGTGTTTTTGTCCAAATTTTAGTTTTCCGATCTTTCTTTTGCTTTTTGTTGTCTTTCATTTGAAATGTCAGGCCCTGTTTTGAGGCCAGGTGCATCAACCTACCGATTGCACTCAACACGGGAGCAAGTCCACGTACGGTCAAATCATCGACAATTTACAAGCACAAAATGAAAAATGTTCCAATTATTTTCAAGTTTCTGAAATGTATACAACGAGCCATTTGCCCCACCATGCGCCTCGTAATTGCCTATTGTCGTGAAAACAGTTACAGGATCTCGGTCGTCGGCTTATCGTCCCGACACAAAGACGCTGTGCTCACGCAGTCGCGCTTGCTGCACCACGAGGAGATTGCGCGCTTTAAACAAATGTTCAGCAAACGTTTGGCAAACAGTTGTGTTGTAAAATTTAAATCCGTACTATTTTATGAGTACAGAAATGAAGACGCAGTGTTGATGGTTCTGCTGCCAGTGAAACTGTGCTTAGGGCAGGGCCCAGAGCAAACGGGGTTTTTTTTGCATTTAAAATGTGATGATTTAGAAAACAAAGTTTACAGAGCTGCCTTTATTGTTTCCATGGAGATGTGTGTCCATCACATGATCAGTCCGAGGTCATTTCCGACGTAGCTGTGTGGAGCTTGTGAGGACACACTGTCAGCATACACCACGAGGAGTATGGAGCCATTTACTGAAGGTGGCTTTGTTCTTCAAGACCCCAATTAACGAAATGGAAATACTATTAAGATTTTTGTATATCATGTGGTGAAATGTAGCTTTAAATTAGTATATAGTCTTTATATCCAGTTAATGTGTAATATGACATTCATGAGAACAATTACTACGTTCATATTCGGTGGGAGACAGCTGTATGACATTGCTGTTTGAAATAAAACATTATGTTTGCTTAATAGCGTTTTTTTCTAATGCAGCCTCACATTTCCAGTGAAATACCAAGTGGCAGAATGCATTGTAACAACTTCACAAACCTTTCCCATGTCATTGTTACCTTCAACAGAAAATTACTTTATTGGATAATCATTAATGTCTGCGGTCATATGTTGTCAAATAAACTTACTTTGTAACGTCTTCTAAATTGAGGTTTCGTAAAAGAACAGACGACATTTAAATGAAAGTCCTTCCAGATGTTTAAGTCTCATGTTACCAGCTCCAGACAGAGGAGACTTTTGTTTTGGATGGGTGTTGTCTCCACTGATCTGAGGATGCACAGCTCACATAAATAAAAACGGGAAATAAATAAATGCGTGCGGTAGAGCTGGGTAAAGTTGTCGATTAAAATGACGAATCTACGACAAAAGTATCATCGACTACGTTGGGTTGTGTTCGGCTATCAAGGCCCTTACAAGCCGTGTCGAGCGCGATACGGCCGATGACATCACCAAGCCCCGCAACTAACCTCCCGTCCAGTGGCACATGTGAGAAACAGGAGATTACACTCTTTCCAGATATTTCATGTTTTCCGATTAGTAACGCAATCGAACTGACAGTTGTGAGAGCAGTCCATTACTTGAATAACCCGAAAGCCCCGCTCTCCACTACGGTGCGTGTATGAAGTTTCATTTGACTTTGTTCTTTGGTCGACAGCGTTAACATTCGCCACACGCTCATTATCTCTCAGCAGACACAGAGTGCAGAATATTGCGTTAGTTAGATGGGCCACCAGTCCAGCGTCATTAAAGCCGGTGCTGTCTTCAAGTGATACAGACAAGGGCAGGGGTTGTGTGACAGTTCCCCGCCGGGCTTGGCATCCAATGCCCTGGGGCACGGTCCTCCTGGTATGGTGCTGAGAGGTCACCTGAGCTGTATTTATTCACTGGGATGTGAGCTGGTAAGAGAACACACATTTAAAAATTGTAGACGTTCATGAGGTAATTACAGCATCCAACAGTATGCGTCTGCCCATTTTCTCATAATGGAAGGGACAAAAGTGGACTTGGGTCTTTCAAGAAGTCGGCAATGTCCAACATGATTTCCGAAGGAAATTTTCCCAAATAATAGAGGACCTCTTCTTCCAGGGGTTGTATCGGTTACAAGCTTGATGTGGTGATGATATAATTCAGAGGTTCTAGTGCGACGAAAAAATGTGCATATTTTGGTAAAATAATTTCGACAAAGAAAGCTCTGACATCTGAGATGGGTTAATGGTTTCAAATTGAATACAGATTTAACCCGAAAAGAGATTCTTAGTAAAAAATACTTTGTGTCAATTTCCTGCAATTGAATGTGCCTATTAAAAGTTAGCGTTTATTCGTTAGTACTTAAAAAGAAAAGAAAATATATATTTACGGTTTCACCAAATGTATTACAAACAACATATTGTGCTTGATTAATCGGTGATAAAATATCTGAAGACGTAATACTTAAAAGTGTTTATCATCGTCCTCGGCCTTGGTCAACCCACTGCTGGATGAAGGGCACCCTCACGCCGCCGCCATCTCTCGTGATCCCGTGGTGTAACAATTGATCTCCCCTTGCGAAATAAACTGATTTCATTGCTGCATCAAAAATGTATACGTTAGAATATATTTACAAAGAGTTAGAATGAGATTCACTGCATTCTATTCATTAGTGCTAATTAACTCCTGTGTAATTCTCATAGACGTGCGCGGCACTCATTTGAATTCAATATCAGTTCCACTATTACATATAAAATGCGCCGCTCACATGCACGCACACCGACGCGCTCGAGAACAAACACCGGCGGTCGGTTTTCATTGTCACTTTAAGAATGCGTGTTTTACATCGGTAATTAAAAACCGCACACGCTACTAATTTGAATGCAATTCCGCGCAGTGCGACATTCATGTTGGTCTTCTTCGCTTTCTACTATTCCTTGACACGCAGCGGCCGCTTTGAAGGCGTCCTGCTGAGTCCATTCATCCCTGCCTGGCTCGTCTCTCTTTTTTCGTGTTGTTCGTGAAACCCACTTGGGTGCAGCGTGTTGGCCTCTTGCTCTAACCCGAACCCTTTTATCCGTGGGTACAGACATGTTTGGGCATATTTTCTTTTACCGACTGGGGGGGGGGGGGGGTAGTGGGGGCTGTGCACTACTTCATTTCATTCTGGGAAAAACAACGGTGTGAACCCATCGACACTTCACTCATTGCCGTGGTGGCTGAGTGCTCAATGGAGATGGCACGTGGCCACTTCCTTGGGCTCTCTCCATCCTCAAGGTTATTCCACTCGAGGGCGAAGGCGCCGAGTGGCAGTGTTGCGCTTCCGAGGAATGCCACTCTCTGCCTCCGTTGCGCTGTGGAATTGCGTCGAATACTTAGATGACCATTGTGGTGGTCAACAGTCGTTGTTCTTTGGAGCAATTGACTCCTGTCACGGGAATGTGGAATTTAATTGTGTTATTGTTGTTGTCAGCATATAACTTTTTCGCTCCCATTTTGTTGCTTAATTTTTCGTATTCAGTGGTGGCCTCCGAACTCTGTGACGTCGTCTCGCTCGCTCCTGACTTCTCTTGCGCCGGCTTCCTCTGCTTCTCTCGCCTTCTCCCGGTCTCCACTCCGTAGTTAGTTGAATCTGTTATTCCTCGTCAGTTGTTTCAATTGTTCTCACGGCGTGTCCCGCTCATTTCCACTTGATTTATTTCGCTTTAACAAAAGCGTCGATGACCCCCATCTCTTCACGTCCTAACCCGTCTCTTCAGCTTACTCCGATCGGTGTGTGTGATACTATGAATCTGCTGGGCTCCGAGATGGCCAGGAGATTACAGTACAGAATGTAGTTTTTCACTCACGACATGTGTATTTTCTCTGGGTAATTTGCTCATTAATGAATCGGTCAAACAATCCCAATGCAAGCACCTGCTGCAAAGACCTTCCACACCCCCTACCCCTGCCCGTGCCCCCCTTCGCACACCCCTCCCCCGCGCCCCCCACCACGCCCCCCTCCACCCCCTAACCCCCCTCCCAACCGTGCGCCCCTACCTACGCAAGGCGACCACCCATGACCCCTCCCTGTTCTGATTGGCTGGCCAGCGCATGGCCTGCAACCAATCAAAAGTGTTTTGCTGGATGATCGGTTGATCGTTTAACTCTTGTATATGTACAGTACTCGCCTTTTGCCAGTCCTAGGATGGGTGTATTGCAGTAAATCTGAAACTTGCAATCGAAAAGCAGATGTGATATTCATTGCATCCATTCGTGTGCAATTTGTAAGGGCGCGGTGACACAGACCTATTTCATTTAAAGGTTATAATCCCTTGTTCATCATGACGTCCTTTTTACTTCGATGTCTCAATAGCGTTTCGGAGACCACGTGACGTGAGGGTTCTGCCTTTGTAGTGAGGGTTGTGAGTTGACGCCGAGGAGGGGGGAGGAGGCGCTTCGCCCCCCCATGCAGAGTGACGTCACCCACTAATTATTATTAATGGGGGGGGGTCCATTTGGAGGACGTCACCTTATGATGATTATTAATGAGGGGGACTGTTCGACGTGGGGTGACGTCATGCGCGGTACACACAGACATTCTTGGCTTATTATATAGTACTCTATGCATTATTCTGCAATGAAGAAGTCGCTGCTTCCATCTCCTGGCGTGGCAGTCGAAACAACGGTGGGCATTTCTTAACTTCCCACTGTCCACCGAGCGGTGTAAATAGGCACGCCGCAGTCAGTCGATTCGCAGGTCGCGAGTGGTGGGGGGCAATATGTGGCTCCTCCAGCCTCTTCCAAGACGTCTGGCGAGTGTGGAAGAGGAGTCCACATACCCCCGGAGAGCCGCTCTAGAGCCCACTTCAGTGGAAGCCCTTCTGCCAGCAGTGGCATGAGCAAGGATTGCAGGTCTGCACCTTCACCTTTTACCAAACTAATTGACAAGCGGGTGATGAATGGGGTAAACGATTGAACGGGTGAAGAACGAAACACATTTTCCCATTTCAGATGTGGATACTTATACATTGCAAAGGAAACAAATAAGCCACGGTGCTCAAACACTTATTTTTCATAAGAATCGATTCCAAAACCAATGCTCGTAAATTAGTTGGTAGCGCCACGCTGGTATAAGGCATCTTTTTTTTTTGCTCAAGATATTGATCCCGTAAGAAAAAACAAAGCCTTGACGAGGAGGGTGGGCAGGGTGGGGGAGTGACCCTGGACGGGGGATCGCGAAACAATGCGGCTTGAGAAATGGCTGTGGCAGGTGCGTCTTACATCTCCTCTGCACCACAGGCTGATTTCTTGAGTTTGAAAAATGTGTGCTTACAATTCGGTCGGGAGCACTTACCTTTTTTGGTCGCGAATACACAAAGTGTGGGCGGTGTGGAAGTGATTGGAATTGTTTGGGGGGAAAAAAGCAACGCTCTGACATGATAAATTGCATCATTATATTATTTACTTATATTTTTTTTTATGAGAGAGCCATGCTGTTGTTACACAAGATCATTGTGATTATTTCACCTTCAGGATGTTAATTATGTAATCCATCCTAAAGGAGAATGAATACGATTTATGAGTTGGCCAGTCAAGAACATTGGAATCCTAAAGGAATTATACCGACCGAATGTTATGCTTATTGAGAAGGCACGTTTCTAAGTACGGTGCAACTCCTCTAACCCGAGTCCCTTTAATCCACCGGCTTTATTTCACGTCCACCCTACACGAATCACGTCCACCTTACACGTCCACCCAACGTGATGCACGTCCACCCGACACGTCCACCCAACGTGATGCACGTCCACCCGACACGTCCACCCCACGTGATGCACGTCCACCTTACACGTCCACCCCACGTGATTCACGTCCACCCGACACGTTCACCCCACGTGATTCACGTCCACCCGACACGTCCACCCCACGTGATTCACGGCACCTTCCCTATTAATGTGCGTTCCATTATTCTGGTTATTCGAGACTTTGTGCGGATGTGACTCACGAAAATCAGAAAATCCTCCCGGTTATCTGGAACAATCGTGCGGTTAACAGAGAGTGACCTCGACCTGTTGGAAACCCCTTTCTACGACGCACACGTATCCATGGCCAGGGAATGCCCAAAGGCACTGTTCGTGCATGGAACTCCGGAGAGTCCGAAATACGTCATCGCCAATGCGTGAGGTGCCGGTGTGGTCGTGGTGGCGATGATGATTATGACGATACTGCTGGTGATGGCAATAGTGGTGATGACGATGCTGGTGACGATGATGGTGACGACGATTGTGTTTGTGGCGATGATGACGATGGTGGTGTTGGTGATGATAATCATGATGATGGTGGTGCTGGTGGGATTGCTCCACGGATTGGAGTCTCAATGAAGTTATTGCCACGGCATCGATGGCACAGCAACATGAAGCGGGTAAGGGGAGTAACCCAGAAATAGCGGAACATTAATCCTATTGTCCGCATTGATCCTTGCCTCTTCATTGGATAATTTGAGTAAAATGTGTGGATTAAAACACAGAAAACAGGATCAATGTACCACCCCCCCACATAAAATAATATAAGATGATTTATACTGTGTTATGTAATGTGTCGAGTGTGTTTTACAATTACTCTTGTGAATTTCATTACGTGCACAGCATGTATACAAGTGGTCTGAGTCTGTTGGAAATTCCACATGTCAGGTAACAATCTCTCCATAAGTGCAATCACTGGCTCGAGATCACCAACAGGGATGACATCTACGATACACCCCTGTCTGTTAGGTGGTGAGTGGAAAGACATTCAATTGAACTGTTAGTTAAAATAACGTGACCAAGCATAGTTTGCAGGCACACTTATTTAAAATCAACAGTGAAATACTCCCTCTCCTAACAATGGTACGTTAAAGTGCACTAATCCAATCATCCACCAGATTTGCAGCCAGTATTATTATTATTCCCACGTCCTCTGTACGTGGGTCAGGGTAATTGTCTTGGGGGATTCGTAGCGTTCCCATAGTGGCGCTGTTGGCGGTGCATGGTGCTCGACGTGATCGAAGGAAGGGGAGGTGGGGGGGCAGTGGGGGAGAGTCGGGGGGGAGTTCCCTTCAAGGCGATTTTACAATTCGGTACAAAGATTGCTCGACTTAGCCGCGCCGCAGCGACGTGATGCAACGGACACCCTCCATCACTCCCCGTTGATAAATCCCCTCCCTCGTTTGCCGGATGAGATGACGAGTTTTTTTTTCTGGATGACAATCGATGACAGTGGAGTTAGGTTGTGTTTTTTTTAAACACAACGTGGCTCCCACATTTCACTGTGAGCGGCATCCGCTCTTTGGGAGCACTCGAAGGGATTGGGGAGCATTGTAATATTTATGTATTGGTGGAGCATAGTAATATTTATTTTGTAATATTTATTTTGTCATATTTATCTTTAAAACCAATGGTCCACCGTTGGTGGGTACAAACGACAAAGGCAATGTGGTTATTTATTTATTTTAAAATATATTTTTCTCCAGAGGCACCTCCGCACTTTCCTAGAATCCAGTCACAGCGTACAGTGTGCGCTCGATTATTTGACGTGAATGTTTTGGCACGACGCTGTATTATTTATCACGTGTTAAAAAATACCACACACACACAAGTTGAAATGCAAATTGACTAAAGGAATATCTGTGTCTCCTCTTTACAATTAACGGATGCAATATGAGTTATGTTGACAATCTGCCTGCCTGTCTCTCTCTGTCTCTGGGAATGTCATTCACATTTGCTGTAGAATACATCCCCCCCCCCCAATTTATTAGACTGAAGCCGACGCTATTCAGGATTTATTGTGATCCTTGTTCTTGCATTAATTTGTAATAGTGACAAAATAGCAGTGCAGACGACATTCGGTCATCTGAGATGGATGTTCCGCAAGAAGCTGTTGTTTTGGTGGCTTTTCCAGCTGGCTTTGGGAATCAGTCGTCACGCGAAGCCTTTCATCCTCTTTGAAGATCATTCGCTTTTCGAAATCATTAGCTATTGTGACGCACATTTCACTGATCTGGTAAGCCTGAAAGTGTTCACAACATGCCGCCAGATGATTGGCACAAAGAAACCCAAGCTGAAATTTGAGTTCAACAACAGGGCAGTTAAATAACTGGCAGCAGCTCCGAGAGTCTTTCGTCCAGCAGTGGATGGGCCTGGGCTAATGATGATGATGAGCAAGCATTATTAGCTGATCAGGTCACTTCATGCGACCCAACGGCAAAACGATCAATGTATATAATAATAATTATGCATATATAGCAGTGATGAAGGCCAATACGTGTACATCATAGATGACATCACGTATGTATGGTGCAAGAAGCAGATGAGCGTAAGAGACGGGAAGTATCCGGTATGAGAAATGTTCAAGCTAATGAGAGGACGTATAATCATCCCAGGATCGTGGAAGATGACAGTGGCTTGGAGAGGTCTTCATCCAGCAGGGGAAATATCATGGCTGCTGCCTGATGATGATATTGGAAGTTTTCATGTTCATCACCAACGATGCCAGAGTCTGCACTGGCATCGTTGACGCTCACAAAGACTCGTGGGGGGGGGGGGGGTTGTGAGAGCTTCTCTCGATCACAGGTATGGTCAGTTTGAAACGCAACAGCTTGCCCCAATGCTGTGTGGGTCTGTCCAATGCCAAGCAACATCAATGTCATTACATTCCCTGCCACCAATCGTTTTGTTCACAAGTTGTTTCGTCATTAATTCTACAAGCCACGTTTTATGAATTGGATTTAGCAATACTAATTAATTAAGTTTGTATGCATTCTTAATAGACCATATTCAAAATAATTTTCACAATGACATCCATGACTGCTGTAATGCATGAGCACACTTGTTTTTTTGTAAACAGTGGGAGACTTATTTTGACACGCTACTGTTAACAAACACACGGCGTTGACATATTCATCATTTATCGTTTTGTTGATGCCTTGTTACTGTTGGCCACTTTATGTGACTTCTGCTTCACAGAGTTATAAATCATGCTGTTATGGTTCTACAAGGTAATTATTTTTTTGATATCTTGATTAACATAGCAATGATAGATAAACTTTAAATTGTAAACACAATGTTTTTTCATACACTATGTTAAGCCTCAGCCCGATGACCAGTGACTACACAACAACAACATCACAATCAATTTGTTTCCGAAATAAATTTTGGCTAAATTCCACTACTCAGAATTGAAATATAATTGTAACTGTCATGCTATATACATTCCTCTAATATGCAGAGCAGATGGCAAAGTTCTGCCCTCTACCGTGTTGACCAGTGGTGGCTAGTTAGACGGGTCTCAGAGGGAGCTCTGTGGTATCTACTTTCTGTGGGCCATTCTCTACTAACACGAGAGGTTGCACTGCTATGCGAGAGATCCGAATGGATTGATGCTGATAGCAAAGTGTGTTATTGTATTGGGGGAAATTGATATGTCAACACAAATATAAGCAATAAAACACCTGGGCGTCATCAGTTTTTGTTTGAGCTGCGATTTCATTACTTCCGAATACATTACAAATTGCATCAATATTAGAAAATTCAATGTAACGAATTGAAAGTAAGTTTATGATGGTTTGTAAACCACAGATGTGAATTTAAGACCCTAAAATTGGCTGAGTATGTAAGTATCTGACGAGCTTTGCTGCCATTCTCATACCTTGCCCCCTTTGTCTCCTAAGCCTTTTCCACAGCTGATTAAAATCTTGCACTCGAATCCACAAGTGTTTGGGAGAAGAGACAACGCTGGCCAGGCATGGTGTTCAGCGACCGCCAGCTACTCCACCACACACAAGGTCAGGAAACAAATGCACACCAAGCACCAACTGCTCTGCTATGGTGGGCCCTTCGTGAATTTCTGCAGTGCGTGTGGGTGGCATGCTGAAGTGACGTGAATAATTTACAACGAACTTGTAAACAGCTGGCTTAGAGCTTCATAAATTCTGAGCATTTGACGTCAACATGATGTCACCGCCGATATGTGAAACTCCGTCGAGAATTGTCAAGAGTTCGTGTCCATGCAGGGCCGACTGGCGTAAATTCAGAACTTAATTAGCAACGCCAACGTTTATTCGCGCTTTGGGGGGAGTTTTTTTTTAAACCATGAAACCAGCCTGACGATGTAGGTGAGAAAGGCTGCTATTTTCTAACCCTGAGAAAACCTTTCCCAATCATTTGTGCGCGCAACCATCGAGCAACTAAAGCACGCCAACACGTCCGCCACTGCGTATGTTGTAATATTGACCAAATCGGTTTAAGGTATGAAAACCCTGATTTATATATACATATATAAAACCCTGTCACGCGATGATTAGCAGGGTGCATGAGGCTGTTTGTTTCCAATTAATATGATTTAACGTGGAGGGTTACAGAAAGCACAGTGCAGAACCCATGTTACCCCCCCCCCCCCCCGTAGCAAAATTTAATATAAATGCCCCCCCCCCCCCCACAACTTAGAAGCTAAGGCAACCTAATGAGGCAGACTGACAAGCCTGTGGCGTGGGTATTCGTTGCCCTTCCCTACATCAATGCAAGCGAGCTCATTTTAATCATTCCCCACGTGCAGCCCACTCATGGAATGGATGGGCGACTTGATAAGGTGTGACACAGGAAAAATCGTGGGCCATCTGGACAGTTTTGTGGCTGGCACATGAGATGATGGAACGCAAAGTACTTTCAAGTATCCGCCGGGGAACACGACTCGATGCAGACTCTACTGGGAGGTTTGAGTCCCACCTCTAGCCAGTCATGGTGTTGAACGTTATCAAAGTGGACTGCTGCAGAATTAAAAACCAAAAAAAACTTCTGTGATGTAATTTGTCGTGAGTAGACCACTGTGTGCAAGTGAATTGACTCACGTTTGATTAAATATATTTTATTATCCACATTGGGTAATTTAAAAGTAATACGTTATACTTCTTTGTGAAAGCAATGCTGGATGAAGTCCTTTGTTGGCTGTGGGGTTGTTTGACCATATTTCACGCCGGTCGGTGCGGGTGGGTGAAGTGGTTGCGAGGGGGGAAGGTGTGACTCAAATTTCACTCGCCGCTCACGTTCAGCTGTGGCCTGGGATTGCACTCAGTCCACGCGGGTTCACTGCGCATGGCCCTAACCACTGCACCACCGTTCAACCCCGTTAATAAATACACATGACAGTCGTCTTTTCTGGGCATCGATTGGGTCATGGATAATAGGAGCATCAAATAATAAGGTCTCTATTAAGGGGAACTTCGTTGTGTATTATGTATATTCTATTCTTTGGCATAGAAATTGATTTGCTGAGTAGGCTTTTATGATATTAGTATAGAACATTTAATATTAGCTTTAATAATAAAACAATATATATTTAGATTGTGTTTTATATTGAGGTCAACTTAATTTAACTGGAACTCCTAGCACAGTGCTCTGGAGTGCAGAGGCATCTGGCCATGGGTGCTATTTTGCTGTGGCTTATATGATCTATATATGGGATGTTAACTACCTCTCTTGGTGTACAGGAGGTTGTCGGTTCGATCCCGACCCTGACGCCTGTATATTTGGAGTTCGCATGTTCTCCCCATGGCCGTGTGGATTTTTCTCCGGGTCCTCTGGTTTTTACCTCCACATTTAGAATCAACATGCCTTTAGAGTATTTGGCTGCTATACATTTTCACGTGATAAGGCACTTCGTTGGGCTATCATTTGTGGCCAGGTTACTTCTGAAAAAGAGCTATATAGCTCAGTGGGCCTTACCTGGTAAAATAAAAACGAGTTCAGTTTAGTTGTGCAGGCAAACAGGTGCTTGCGAACAACACTCACTCCAACAATGAAATAATTGTGAATATGTTCCTCAATTGTATGTTTATTTATTTAATTCTGTCTGATCATGGCTGCTGAAGAGATGTTGGGCTTTCTGAAAAAGATCCGTGAAGATAAAGTTTTTGTCCTTTACCCAATGGAGGAGGGGGGGGGTCACACTTTCTCACACTCTGCTATGAGATGTGTTTGTTGCATTACAGTCCAACCCTCGATTGTGTTCGTCCGATGCTTTAGTTGAACGATTAAGGCGGATTATTACATGCTTGATTTATGCATAGAATAGTGCGTGTAAGAATCAATACAGTTCGGTTTGTATACACTATGGAAAGGAATTACTTCACATATAACCTGCAAGCTACGAAATAGTATTACACTTGTTTACCAAGGAATGCCTCACCGAGTCTCAAAACTCTCGCTGAGGGACCCTTTTCCAGCCCCCTCTCTCTGCCCGCAATGTTCGTTATCTGTCCCCTCATCCTCCCCTCCCCAATCAAACTTTCATGTTCCCGCTTGTCGTCCCCTCTTGGATGGGGGCAGAGAGCCCGATTTCCCTCCCTCGTCACGTCCCTGGCACGCCAATCTTGGGCTGTTACTCGCCGAGTTTCTGCCCCCCCCCCCGCCACCTCTTGTTCTGTGACCCGTGCTTTGTACTGGGCTCGTGTTGATTTGCAATTTAAAAATGAGGGTACTGCTAAGTTTTCGCAGTCCAGAGGGAGGGGGCGGTGGGGGTGGTGGTGGGACTTGCTATGTGCTTCCCAATGAAGTAATTTGCGAGCCCTTATTCAATTTCTGAAAATGTGGACCGTGACACCGGCACACAGGCTCTTCTTCCGATGCCGACATGGGATCTATACCATCTCTTATACGACGTGTACGTTGGAGTTGATACGAGCAAAATATTATCCAGTGCAGCCTACTGGATTTGAACGGGGCACCTCTGCAACAAGCGGGGAACGCACTACAGCTGGGCCATATCACTGCCCCAAAAAGATGCTATCTGTACCACAATGACAAACAATAGTGGACTCTTCAGTTGAATCGCAACCTCATATTTGGGAAATGTTACGGTTAGCGAGGGGGGCGATTTAGTTACATTCCGCGTATGTACTGGACGTAAGTACGTGTGGATGCATGTATTCATTTATGTATGTGCTGCATTTTTAGATATGTATGTGCGACTGTATTTAAAGACGGTGACATTTTGAAAATGATTTACAATATTCTTACAAAACGTCTCTAGATGCAGGACCCCTACACTTAATCTATCCTGAGTTCTGTAATAGAGACAAAGGGTCGAAGGGAATTTGTATTCTCATTAAATTCACGTCATGAACAGGACAGAAAATGTGTACTAAAATGCGTCTATATCTGGGGCACGGTGCAGTGTGGATGATGACGATGATATAAAAAACTAAACAAGGAAATGGAAATTATCAAAATTCTCCCTTTAATGCACGTAGACGCACTCTGACGATGACATTATGTAAAGTGGTTTAAATAGCAGCTATCCAGTGTGGTATTATGTAAAATTCCATGACGACTTATTATAGAATATTACATAAAATAAATATTAACATTTCATCCATGGCATTGGGTGCTGCCTTGCAGGATGAACAATGTGACATTAGTGAATGCCCTTCCAGTAATTAGAAATGTCATTGTAATTAAAATAGTAATAATTAGTTTTTGATGCCATTGACTGCAAGCTTGGCAGAGACCATAGAGCAATATTTTCCACGTCTCATTTCTTTCGAAAGCAATTGCAATATGAGGTGAAAGTTCATGCGGATGACTTCATCTGTCATCATTTAAACATAATTCTGATTACAGTTCGGCATAAATCAAATAACAATTGGGCCATGCCAACGTTGAGTGGAGCTTATGTTCTACAAATACTGATACAAAGATCGCCCGCATAGCTTCTACCAGACGATTGGGCGAGTGCTACAACAGCTCCTACCGTTGTTTGTCCGAACCGGAGACAACCTTAGGGTCAACTTTGCAGTCCCTTTCCCCCACTCCTCAAACGGCCTCTTGTGAGATGCCACAACACTACGGAGAAGGCTCTGGAGTTGACGATTGTGAATTGACGTTGATGTTTATTCATAGGTAGCCTGTAAAACAGACAGCAGATCGTCAGTAGCTTCCCTTTGTTCTCGTAACATCCACTCAGCCTCTCTGTTCAAATCGGTTCAGATAATCACTGATTCTAATAGTGGGGATCGAACTTAGGTCACCAGGCTCATATTGCAGTGTTCTCACAACTGTGCCACAGCTCCCTACTAGAATGACAGGCGACATGCAAATTCTCTCAGGTATTAACATGGTCAAAGTGTTAACTACATCGCCTGATATGCAGGAGGTTCGTGTGTTCGATCCCGACCCTGACGCCTGTATATTTGGAGTTTAAATGTTCTCCCCGTAGTTGCGTGGATTCTTCTCAGTGTCCTCAGGTGTTTCCCTGCATATTTAGAAATATGCGATTAGAGTAGTTTGGCTGCTATAAATTTCCACATGATCAGCCTCCTCATTGAGCTATAATTTGTGACCAGGTCTCCTCTGATCAAGAGCTACATCACTCAGTGGGCCTTAACTGCTAAAACAAAAAGTTTAGTTTTAGTTTGTAATTGAAGTTGAAAGTCAGGGTGTATCCATTCTTAAATCATTATTTGGTGGTGCTCCATTGGTGAACCACATCTAATGGTGTAAATTTCACATTCTTATGGATCGGGGCCAGCTCACGCGTCAAAAAAAGATCAGAGTTGACTTCCGTCACAGTCGCACCCATTTTACTTACCCCAGAGGAGTGGTGGGCTGAGTTGACTACAAGCAGGAATTGAACTCGCAACTTTCTCTATGATGAGTTTAGGGTTCTGCCGAAGCACCAATCACCAACAGGTCTAATCATCAATGAAGACCAGTGGTGTAAAATGAAAATAATTCGTTTCCTCACTTGCATATTGGACACTAGACTGTGTCACAGAATGGGGAGACAAAGCCATCTTGGGAAGTCCGTTGACAGTAACGGGGCTCTAGTGACCAAACTCCGGTGGCAGGGAAATGACAGCTGGGGGCTCAATCACAGCTCACCCTCTCTGTATAACCTGGCCAAACACCG
This sequence comes from Lampetra planeri, assembly GCF_965212315.1. Lineage (NCBI taxonomy): Eukaryota > Metazoa > Chordata > Hyperoartia > Petromyzontiformes > Petromyzontidae > Lampetra > Lampetra planeri. The sequence continues at coordinate 696,319 of NC_136124.1, read as the reverse complement.
TGGCGCTAACTATATATTATCAGTCTGGCATTGTTTGACAGGCGTGTATTATCGCGAGATCTTGCAATGAACTCAGTAGAGTAGTTCTAGATTTGAAGCTTTCGTGACTGCAAGGAATCATATTCTTAGGTTTTTTCGGTAAAGTCACGTAGGTAAAACATCAAAATTAATGAAAATAAAATAAAACAAAAATCACGACGTTTCGGAGGCAACACAAGTCTCCGTCATCAGGTGGGACCGTCACAGCCAGATTTACTGTATCAAGTGAGGCAAATATTCCAAGATACAAGTTCTTAAATACAAGTTAAGGGGGTAGGAGGGAGGGAGGGGCTCATCTGAATGTGGTAGCCAATGAATGGAACGTATTGAGAGGGGGGGGCGGGGCTAAAAGAGAGTGAATGTGGAACTGTTGGTGCACCTGTTGGTGCACATGCTAGAAGGGGGGCCCCCCTCCCTCCCGATACGTTCCATTCATTGGCTACCACATTCTGATGAGCCCCCCCCCCTCTCCTCCCCCCTTCAACTTGCTTATAAGGGATTACATCTTGAATCATTGCCTCACTTGATGCAGCTAATTCGGCTGTGACGGTCCCACCTGATGACGGAGACTTGTGTTGCCTCCGAAACGTCGTGATTTTTGTTTTATTTTATTTTCATTAATTTTGATGTTTTACCTACGTGACTTTACCGAAAAAACCTAAGAATATCAGTAGAGTAGATTCTTTGTTGAAACAGCTGTGGATGCAGATGCTGCTCTTGCTTTTGTTTCACTGCAGGCGTATACCCCGTGCTCCCCCCACGTTCGCCGCCCCCACATCAACCCAGCAACCCACAGCGCTAACCAACCCAAGAATCCAGCAGTGTGGTGCATGAGCCAGCTACTGTCTGCCAAGTTGGCTTGAGCTCCTGACACGAGAGGAAGCCAACTTGAGCCGTTGGGATTAATCCCAGAAAAATTAGAAATCACCTGGCATGCTCGATGAGCACGCTTAATTAACGCACGTGCTGTCTCGCTCATTGCCAATCAGGATGGGGGCATAATGCTGGGCACCGTTATTGGATAGGATCCATTATGGGTGGTTTCACAAAATGTAACTTTTCGTCGTGATGTGCGACGCAGTTTATTACTCTGCCATATTTTCGGTTAGATTACTCAACTATTCTAACAAGACGGACATAGTTGAGGGAAAAAAAAGTCTCGCTTCGGTTCCCATGTGTGCCGCTGGACGGGAGGTGATGGGCAGCCCTTGGTGACATCGACAGCGCCATGAGCATCATCAGCCGGGTCGCGCTGGGATTGGCTTGTTTAGGGGGTTTCCAGCCTTCGCGTGGGCTAAATGTTGCTTCTATGATATTCTGAGATTGCATTGACAAACAAGAAGGAAAGGTTAGCACTGCTCTGCGCGGTGATCCAAACTAAGTTCGATTCCCACTCACAGCCAACATCAGTGGTGAATATTTGAACCAGTCCTGGACCTCCCCTAGGTCGACACAGCCTTAAATGAGGGCCTGGCACGGTGTGCAATTATCAGCATCGGGGTGACAAAGGCGACTGGACGCAGTGTTGGCCACCCCCCTCCCCCTCGTGTGTGTTCGTGCCGACCTGCAGAGGTGATCGCTAACAACACTTGCCCCAACAGTCTGTGTAGGCTCTGTGGGGAATCGTTTTTTACGTGTGTGTGTGTGTTATTGAAACATCAGCACAGAAACTGTATCGACTGCGCTGAGGCATTAAAACATCAATTCTAGTTCAGGGGTCAGCAACCAAAGTAACAAGAAGAGCCATTTTTTTGAATTCGATAAAAAAGAATCAATATTTCAAGAACCGCAATGCAGGTGAATATGAGAAGGTGGTCCTTAATGAATAAAGTCATGAAGCAGTGCTTAAAGAGCCGCATGCAGGCACAGGTTGTCGATCCCCGTTCTAGTTAACATCATAGACAAACAACACCCTTGTTATCATTCGGGTGATATTCTCATGTACCTGTAAAGTGTACACATGTGGACACATTGGTTGTTTTGAGAATGGTTGGTTGTCATCATGAGTGACAAATGGCATTACAGTTTTATGAGACTGTTCGTACAAGTGGGTATCTTGTCTACTTTATTGTCTAACTTTTGCCATCTACTCGCGTAATAAAAAAAACATCAACTTTTTATAGCTTTAAATTAAATCGAACACAAATAATGCGAATCTCTTCACAGGATGCAATTGAAAGGTGCCTTATCCAGTATATATACCATATATTTTATTTAAAAAAAGATAGAAGCACATTGAATGTGAAAAATACTTGAAAGAATTCTGTCATTGATTTTCAAATTATCATATAAAACATAACAGGCCTCGTGTCACTGCACTGCTGGATGAAGTTTCCTCCCACGCTGTGTTGGTCATGGGGGTTATTTGGGCAAACGTCCTGCTGGTTACTGTTGGTTGTTGAAGGGGGGCCCAGGAGAGGTTCATAAATCACTCACCACTGATGTTAGCCTTGACCGCGGATACAACTCAAGTGGCCAAGTTCATAAAGCAGCGTGTTATACTATTGCCACCACTGCCGTTTCCAAACATATACGCATACAAAATAATAATAATAATAATCCAATACGTGTATTATTACCTTAATAACTGCCATTAAGCAAAGATTAGGCGTTGCACATCTAGGATATCATGGGTGGTAATTCTGGGTAAATGCACCGTTGATGATATGCTTCATCACTCTGTCTTGTCGAACAATCATTTTATCGCTTCCATCAAAATTCCTTCACGTAAAAAAAACACATTTCTGTCCTGACATGTAGTGACATTGCTATAATGACCTGAAATGCCTTGCATCTCTAATGCAATTCATTCTAACATAACATTATTTACCATAGTGTGGAAAAATGTTTTTGGTGACACATCTTGAATATCTCTCCACTCTGTAATCACGTATGACCCTATTCTGCCACTTGTAACAGACTGTAAATGAGATTTTGCATGTCAGCTGTGCATCTGGCGATTTAATTTAAATAAACTGAAACATTTTAATCCACATGGAAATAAATTCTGGAATAAAATTAGGCCAATAAATTAATGAAGCAATACGTGGTTTAAATGTAAAATAAAATGTTAAACATAAATAAATTGAAATTAATATATCAGTGAACAATGGCTATAAACTCTTGGTTATTTCGGTAAAGTCACGAAGGTAAAGAAAATAATAAATAAAATAAACATAAAAAATAAAATTAAATCACGACGTTTAAATCACGAAAACTTCAAATCTTGAATGGCAATATATTTTAAATGTCACCGATGAGATGTGCTTTCACATATCACCTTATCAGGGTGGTGCCATGGTGTAACGGTGAGTGCATTGGACTTGCAATCCAGGAAGTCACCGGTACGATTCGACTTCCAACAGCGGCGGTTGAAACAACGGTGCAGGTTTTTATAATCCCCCACGCCGCCTCTGTCCACCCGGCAGAGGACCGCCACAGTTAATCGGCAGGTCGCAACTGCAAAGGGGTAAATTCTTCGTACTCCCGCTTCTTCCAAGACGTCTGGTCAGCGTGGAAGAGTAGGCCCAAGTGCCCTCGAATGTGGCTCTCTTTAGCTCCCTCTAGTGCATGCCCTTTTGTGGCGTGAGCAAGTAATTGTAGTGCTGCACTTTTACCATTATATTCTCATTTATAACTTTGGAACATGTATTAGAGTTGAGCAAAATTACTCTGGATGATGAATATGTATTAAAGGGCCTTTGTACAATGAATTCATCACTCGTGTACATAATTACAAATTCTTGTTATTAAGTTATCACCAATACACTCAGTAAATTGCAGTGACAAAAACGTATACTTTCAAAATTGGGTGGGTGTCTGCAAACATTTGTTTCTAAAATTTTTCACAGCAGAGGTGTGGCTGATTCAGGAAATCGAAATGCACAATTTATGCAATGTATTCACAATGAATGCATTGGCGATGTTTGGTGTTGGGGATTGCGTAAAAAAGCATCTTGCAAATTACTTTTTGTTGTTTGGAAATGGATTATAATAACAGTCCCATTGGAAAAATATCACGCACAGACCTGGAGGATAGGGTTGAAAGGTTTATTTTGTGTTTCCTGAGGTAAATTTTGTTTTTATTGACCGACACTTGCCTTTGAAAGTCACCAAATTTTCCAAACTCGCATTTTTTTCATGCAGTCGTTAGCACTGCGAATTATGTTGAAAGAAAAAAATATACTCATAAAGAGTATCCGATATAATTAGCTTATTTCGTTAAGAGTATACTGCAATCAATGAAGTGATTGTGTTTTCTATAATTTTGGCTGCTACAGGATGTTTTCCTCGTCGGGTATATTTACTTGCATTTAACGTGGCCCGTGCTCGATCCGGCTATTCAAGAAAGCTCTCAGTTCTTGTAGAAGAAAGGGCACACGTGTGGCGATGTCCGCAGTCTGCTCCATTCTAACTGCAGGAAGCCTCGCTTATCGTCAGTGTTTGTTGCATGTTAGACTGTTGGACTAGGATACTAATGTGTGAGCAACATATCTTAGCGATGTCTTTCAAAGTTTAATGCAAAATGTCGGGTTTGTAGAGGAGCATAGATTGGGCATGGATTGGCATGAAACATTTTCAAGTAATGAAACATCTCGATTTTTTTTTATTGTACCGCCTGTAATTCGGTACAAATGTCCATTTCAATGTACCTTGCTGTTGCCGCAAGAACCTCCCAGCATGTGGAGTGAACCTGCAGACATCATACCCACGAAGTACAACCGAAAACACATTGGAGAGCCAAACAACATCACTGCTGAAAACCTGCCGCATTTGTCCCTGCGGCAGTCCCTGGTCTGTCTCTAAGAAAAGCACCCCCGACTTCCACGAAGTGATGTTCAATAAATTATAATAAATGTCCTGACCAATAAGAGATATGATAGGCTTTGTCAGATTAAACAGGCGGTAATTATGAGCAAAGTATTAATATACTTTGCTTTTACCGCACATTTTTTAAAATCAATGATTTCCCCGCTTACTATATTTAGCTCTGCTCTGTATAGTCCATTTGATTACCAAAATGAATATAACTATTGCCACTCTCGCTAATATGTCTGGAAAATGAGACGCAGACAGTAGAAGGGGGGGAACAGAAACGAAATGTTTCCATTATAAATAAATGCAGATCCTCTGTAATCATGGTTTATTTAAATATTGATTGTCCTTGAGCGCGCAATAACAACCAAACACTCAACAACACCAAAGCTGTTGTGCAGGAAGGGATTGTTGACTGCATAGGTTGTGGCGGTCGTGCTGAATAGTTGTTACATCAGTTGAGATTTCCAGCTGCTCTGTTCGGTTCCTGACGAATGTCCCAGCACGTGGAGCAAAACGTGAGGCATAATGTCAAACAACATTGTGACACAACATGAAAATGCATCGTATAGCTACTGGAGGGAAAATGTTTCGACTAAACCCTTGCGTCATTTATATTCAGGTGGGGTTATCGCTAACAATGTATTGATTAATCGATTAATATCTTACTATGCATGCATCGAATCGCATGTCTGAAATCATTCTTTCAGCCACAAGAGGCCGCTATTGTCATTGCACTTTTGGGACAAAAAGGCTTGCTGAATCGCGACACTTGACCACCACATTGCCAGGGAGGTGAAGTGTTCCACCCCGAGCTGTTGCGGTCCACGCTGGCTGGGTGTGGAAGAGTCGCAGTGAAACATCAACGGGGAATGGTAAATCCGTGAGAGCCAGCAATAGGACATCCTCTCACAATTACCATCGATATTCATGCGATTGTAAAGTGTAAAACAAGCTTTCCGCACATCTGTTGAGTGCGTTGCTGGTTTGCGAACTGAGTAGTACAATTACTGTATGTGAGATTCCGTACATGCTGAAAGTTAATGGTTGCAACGACAACAAAGAAACATCTGCTCTGGAAAATCAAAGTTTTTTTGTGTCAACGTCTCCCATACTGTGAGATTGTCGAAACACACCACCCCGTGTGATTGTAGTAACGTGAAATGGCACACGATGTTAGTTGTGGAATTTTACACCCACACATACACACAATGTGCCTACGATATGTTTAGTTGTGTGTTTTTTAATCCATGAAATATTGAGATGCGCATACTTACATGGACAATGCATTTTAAGCCTCCATTGTTCTTGTTTAGAAATCACAATACGGCATTGCTTTTTTTCTCTCTCTTTCCATCCGTTAGGCTCACCGTGCCAACCATCGTTTTCCTTAATGGGACAACCAACTAATCGACCAATCTAGCCGGATGAAGCAACCAGTGCAGAAGTAACAGTGAAGGTAGGTGCTTTTAATTCAAAGGAAAAAGGGGCAGATGTGGTTTCACCAATGGCCCAATAAGGCATACTCGAGCGAGAAGAGACCTGGGCGGCTCTTGTGTCAGTCCAGTGCAAGATGGCGGCCTCACCCGGTGCTGTGCGCCATTGTGTGGGCTTATTTGACAATATTTTACCATGCTGGTCTGTGTTGGTTGGTGGTGGGTAGCATAGATGCGTGAGCGCAAGTACAGTACAGCAATGGATTGTCATGTCCTGCCCTCTGCTGCCCACAAGGCAGTGTATCACTCTGTTGATTTTGTATCGTTGTGATTGTTCTTGACGTTGTACGTGTGTATGTGGAACTTCTTTCGCACCGCACGTAGACTCATTATTCAGGACATTTTGCAGTCAGCCAATGTATCCAGGCAGAAGTTAAATTCCTGCATCCATCTGGTAATCTTTATCTGCATCACCAAATCTTGCCATTTACAGTGCACGTCGCATTAAAGACACGTAAACATTGAACTCTATAGTGGTCCCCTCTAGAGGGCACTTTGGCCTACTCTTCTGCGTTGGCCAAACGTCTTGGCGTTGGCCAAACGTCTTGGCAGAGGCGGGAGTTCCCATTGTTCTACTCCACCGAACGCCGCCCTGCCAATCGCATCACTGCGGTGCATCCACTGAGACCGCTAGCTGGCAAGTGGCCCAGGGGACTGGAGAAACCTGCCTGCCCCCACGCCCTCCATGGATCCCTGACCTGGAGTGTGCATCACATCGAGGTTGTTACCCGTGATCTGTGGTTTTTCCCCCCTCTTTTTGAAATCTACTTTGTATTCTGGATTGTTTTCATGACAATACAAAATGACACACACACATATATATAAACAACAACAACTTGCCCCCATTGTTGAAACTTTTGCGCCAGGAGATCAAATCGAAGTGGCTACCTCTGGAGTGCGAGTTCCGTGCCCTGGCAGCTACACGGCGGCAACGTCCCCTTGCACGCTCAAACAGATGAACATTATTCCGATTAAAAATGTTTTGCGTCATCGTTAGACTCTCTGGTGCAATGCACAAGAGCATCAAGTAAAATCAGTAGCTCCTCCAAGTGGCTGTCTGGGGGTAACAGTCTGTGCCAGAATAGTTCTAAATCGCTGTGTGATGCTGGATGGGGGGGGGGGGGCAGTAATCCTGAACTTTGGGGAAGGAAGAAAACACCACACAGATTAGGATATGGTGGAGCATGGCTAAATTGCTTCAATTATGCAATTAAACCTTTTTTTTATTCCACCATGTAACACACTTACAACTTGAAATATTGTGCATTTATGAAGTAATTAGTTAATGGCCCTTATTTAGTCGTTGTTTATAAACTTATATTGCGTCGTAATGCATCAGAAAGTGTTTCCTCTGCCATCTCTCTGTGTGTATGTTGAACTTATTTCGCATCGTACGTAGCCAGCCGTGCTAATAAGCGGGTTGGGGGCAAGGACGGCAAACTAACCACAAAAAGCAGTTCTCAAGGAATGAGTTTTCAATCGAGATTGAATCGTGCATAGCTCCAGTGGCATCGGAAGGAAGAACATTCTAGATGGCCGCAGAAGCACATCTGAAAGTGCGCGATGCAGTGACCATCTTTGTTCAATGGCTAGCCAAAATCTACTGCGAGGATGACCGGAGTTCATTCGCTGTATTTGGAAGTCTGAGACAGGTGCCACGTTGATCTGGAACGAGTGCAACAGGTCAGCGAGTACATCTGCGATTGATCTAAAAAAATATCTTCAGGTACTCACAGCCCCCCCTCCACCCCCCTATCAGAGCACTTCACAGCAGAGTAAATACACTTTGTTTACCTCCTCTGCTAACAATTCAACATGAACACTATCCACTTAGAAAGCCTGGCAATTCAACGTTGTGAGCATGCTTTTGTCTTAATAAGCTGTAACAAAAAAAACCTCAACCTTTGACCGGCTCATTTGTCCGTTTGCTAATTATTTGACATGGAAATCCATCGTTAAAGACCAGATGCATTTGTCAGTGTGTATTTGGCAGACACTACCGTTGGGTGCCTGACAGAGCACCGCATTAGATGTAAGTCTCACTAAAGTATATCTAATCCAGTAGGAGTAAGCGTGGCATTGGCTTTACTTTGCATTTCCAGGTGGTGTTCTATGCTGGGTGCTGTTGAACTGACGTCTCTCTTTTCTTAGAATATTTCCCTTTTATAAAATGTTTTTTGTTTGTTTCGAGTGACTACCTCACTGGAACTGACTTGGCATGACAAATGATGTACCTATATTACAGGAACCATGCGCGACTGCTACTCCTGCTTGATTTTAAAGCAATCATTCCAAACACTTATGAATAGAGATGGACCAGCATCCCAGTGTAGGACCCTCCTGAAATGAGTCTTGACAATTGGTGAACTCTTTGGTAAATAATTGGTATTAAGATAACACATGATAGCACCGTTGGTCAGGAAAATAAACGTTCTTGTAATAATGATGATGTTGACGATGATGATCAAACACATTCACAACTTTTTTTGCCAAATGCGGACGAAACCACAGCACTTAATATCTCACCACACTTTAAATGAATGGACGTTCCAGGCAATGGGCCTTCTTGAGAGCAAAGAGCTATTATTCAGGACCCTTGGGGTCCATTCATTATCAGCAACAAAAATATCACTGTGCTCAGAAGTAAACTAAAAGTTGCATGTGAATATATGTTAATATCACTTAATATCAGTTCCAGAAAATCAGCATGAAGATAAATGTTGTTGGTGCCGAGCATGCATCTTAGTGGTGACCCTGAACTATCACCAGGAGCGCATTATAAATGAGATGGCATGCCTTACTTTAATTAGGCTCGCTAAACAAACTCGCCTCGTAGATTTTAACCATTAACACCATCCGTGCCGGGGTTTCCATGCTAATTTATGAGTGCGCAACCCTCACATTCGGTGAGGCGACCCGTGATACGATGTGTCGAAGGTTGTCGTGACCCGCATACATTTTGCATGGCTTCATGGTCCCAGGAATATGATGAATTAATGAATAAATAAACGAACAAATTAGCACGGTCATTGCTTGCGGCGATGGGCAGAATAATTCTCGATGGTGATATTTGTCACCAGGCGGTAAAAAAATATAATTAGTTATTTTACTTAATAAATTACACAGTGTGCAAGACGGAGGAGACGGTGGACTGATGAAGACCGCTTGTGTTGTGATCGAAACGTCGTGGGTTTTTTGCTTTTATTATTTTCAATGATATTATTTTAATTTTTAATTTAATTGTATTATTTTTATTTTATTTTCTATTCACGTGACTTTACCGTATGCCTTATAGTCCATGACGTTTATTAGCAAATAAAAAAAATAGATTTTAACTTTGTTTGCACCGCCATACAATAAAGTATAAACCATTATCGTAAATTAATTTATTGTACGCAGAGTCATTTTAGTTGCCAAACATTCTACAGTTAGGTTGCTTTTCCTCTCAGTCTTACCAGTCAGCACTTCATACATCTCATTGATTTCCCATTGCCATTGTTATTTGGTGTTTGAAAGTTATTTTTGTTTATTGATTTACTTCAACTACCTAACAGTGTTTGTGCAGCAAAGTGCTCACTGGCATTTTTGATTTAGTCATGTTTAAGCACTTCACTGCTTTGCCGAACATGCGAGCCCCGGTTAACTCATGTCCAACGTTGACATTGCGCAATGTGCTCGGCAGAAAATGCAGGGTGTTTTTTGAATAGGCCGCTTTTGTTTTTAATAAGTTCACATGGACCAGAGTCCTACGTAGGCTTGCCTGTCATGCTGTAGTAGTAGCAGCAGTTTATGAGGGGAAAAAAATATATAACCAACAACACAAAGCGTTCAGTGTCACCTTAGAGTGGCAGGTATTGCGCTTAACCACCACTAATGAGTTACACGTGAACAATTTACCGCGTCCCAGCGAGGGCCTGTTTATCGCACAAGGCATTCTTGTTTTCCTGCAAAGAAAACCCCGTCCGCCGTGATGCAGCCGAAGGTCGTAAGGTGTGCGTCATAGAACACGCACATCAAAAGGGGGGGGGGGGTGCGATATTAAACAATACTTAAACTTGTTTTCAATACGGGCAGTGATATTCAGAAATGCGCAATCCTATAATGGTTGACAAAGAGACGTTGTGAAACCTTTCCTGCTGGGCGACACGTGGATGCGGTGGCTGCCATCACCCTTGTCAAGTGACACGTCGCTACTTTGTGTGAATTGTCTTGCGTCTTGTCAAGTGACACGTCGCTACTTTGTGTGACTTTGTCTTGTGTCTTGTCAAGTGACACGTCGCTACTTTGTGTGAATTGTCTTGTGTCTTGTCAAGTGACACGTCGCTACTTTGTGTGACTTTGTCTTGTGTCTTGTCAAGTGACACGTCGCTACTTTGTGTGAATTGTCTTGCGTCTTGTCAAGTGACACGTCGCTACTTTGTGTGACTTTGTCTTGTGTCTTGTCAAGTGACACGTCGCTACTTTGTGTGAATTGTCTTGTGTCTTGTCAAGTGACACGTCGCTACTTTGTGTGACTTTGTCTTGTGTCTTGTCAAGTGACACGTCGCTACTTTGTGTGAATTGTCTTGCGTCTTGTCAAGTGACACGTCGCTACTTTGTGTGACTTTGTCTTGTGTCTTGTCAAGTGACACGTCGCTACTTTGTGTGAATTGTCTTGCGTCTTGTCAAGTGACACGTCACTACTTTGTGTGACTTTGTCTTGTGTCTTGTCAAGTGACACGTCGCTACTTTGTGTGAATTGTCTTGCGTCTTGTCAAGTGACACGTCGCTACTTTGTGTGACTTTGTCTTGTGTCTTGTCAAGTGACACGTCGCTACTTTGTGTGACTTGGTCTTGTGTCTTGTCAAGTGACACGTCGCTACTTTGTGTGACTTTGTCTTGCATCTTGTCAAGTGACACGTCGCTACTTTGTGTGACTTGGTCTTGTGTCTTGTCAAGTGACACGTCGCTACTTTGTGTGAATTGTCTTGTGTCTTGTCAAGTGACACGTCGCTACTTTGTGTGACTTTGTCTTGTGTCTTGTCAAGTGACACGTCGCTACTTTGTGTGAATTGTCTTGCGTCTTGTCAAGTGACACGTCGCTACTTTGTGTGACTTTGTCTTGCATCTTGTCAAGTGACACGTCGCTACTTTGTGTGAATTGTCTTGTGTCTTGACAAGTGACACATCGCTACTTTGTGTGACTTTGTCTTGCGTCTTGACAAGTGAGACATCGCTGCTTTGTGTGAATTGTCTTGCATCTTGTCAAGTGACACGTCGCTACTTTGTGTGAATTGTCTTGTGTCTTGTCAAGTGACACGTCGCTACTTTGTGTGAATTGTCTTGCGTCTTGACAAGTGAGACGTCGCTGCTTTGTGTGACTTGGTCTTGCGTCTTGACAAGTGAGACGTCGCTGCTTTGTGTGACTTGGTCTTGCATCTTTTGACTTCTCCGTGTCCAGTGCCTCTTCCTCTCCGGCTCTGTGTGCAGGAGATGCTGCGGCTGATGGCGAGAGCGTCTTGCTACCCACGGACACCTCCCCCCACCCCCCCACAGTGAAATATGTGAGAACAACGTTTTTCTTTTTAAATTGGGGAGTGATTACGACCAACTTGTAAGGTAAAGTCAAAACTGTCATAGTGTCTGCTTGCTCAAGTGATTCTTAGTAGGGGTGTAATGATGCATTTGTGTCGTCAATAACTGTTGGCGAGATGTTATCTCCCTTGCCTGATATGCAGGAGGTCGTGGGGTTGATCCCGACCCTAACGCCTGCTGTGTGTTTGGAGTTTGCGTGCTCTCCTCGCGGTCGTGTGGATTTTTCTCCAGGTCCTCCGGTTTTCCCTCCACATTTGGAAACATGCGATGCGAGTGTTTGGCTGCTACACATTTCCACGTGATAAGCCACTTTGTTGACCTATCATTTGTGGCCAGGTCGCTTCTGAAATAGAGCTGTGTAGCTCAGTGGGCCTTACCTGCTAAAATACGAAGTTCTGTTTCGTTAGCAATTGGCTTTGTCGGGTGGAGAAGGGTGGACGACACATTTATGTACACGACGACCTAACCCCACAACACAATTATGAATATTGGTAATGGTCGTGAAAGCCACCGTATGAAAGTAAGATTTTTTAATTTGAAAAGAAGAACCGGGCTCAGGGAAGGACTTATGAAACCTTAAGTTAGAGAGGGACTTATTGGCAAAGAAAACGTCCACAGAGACACACAGAGCCAGCCATGCATGAACTCAGAACTACATTTTGAATGTTATATATGTTTTAGAAGTTAGAGCAACAATAAGAGAAAATGACAGCAGCATTTGCCCAAGCAAGAAATCTCTTGACGGGGTTTGAATTTTGGGCTCTCACCAGCAATACCATGCCTGGAATGATTCTAGAAATTGCTTGCTTGAACGCATTCCGAGGTTAACACGAGTCTTGAAGGCCAACAGACTAATACTCCCTCTATTCTGCTGTGGCGATGCAGAACGGGACACAACGACACTGCGGTTATTTATTAATACCATAACAATGCCGCAAATCGGTGCACGATGAGCCGCTATGCTCAGGTAGGGGAGTTCGGTGAGCAGATGGGCACACATTCGTCACTGCCATCGTCAGTGACGTGTAACAGAGTGGGGATACACCACGTGCTGGGGCAACCCTGCGTAGCGTGGAGCTCGGTGTGTACGCCCGTTGCCATGCGACGTGCTGCAGAAACTCTGCAACAATATGATCCCATTACCACTTTGCTGATGAGTGATGGCTCTGCCCTGCACCGTGTGATCCCTGCTCTCGGTTTGCTCTGCGGTTCTTTATGCCGGACGTCAGAACCCTGAGCAAGTCCCAATATATAATTTGGAGAAAAGTTGTTTGAATTAATAAATATATTCATTTCCTTGCCAGTAAAACAATGCTGAAGACATTGAATGAGACTCGGGAACGATATATTGCGGATTCTCTATATGTGTCTGTGTGTATAGTTATATATGTAGACCAAGAAAAACATCCCACGTATAGCCTGCACAAACTGTAGGGGCGAGTGCTGTTGGCGAGCATGCCTTTGTCTCCCTAGTGGCAGTGTTAACACACCGCACCAGGTACTCAGTTGAGGCTGAGTTGACCTAGGAGAGGCCTAGGACCGGCTCAGACAATCGCCACTGGTGTTGGCCGTGAACGGGAATCGAACTCGGGGTGCCCACACACATAGACAGTCTATACTCACGTGTGTAGTAAGCAATGAAGACAAATTGTGCACATGCATGGATTCTGTAACGCTTTCCAACATGCGTTTGTCCTCTGAAGCAATAACGGCAGCAACCATGCCAAGCACACAGGAATTCAGTTTACCTGTAGGTCGTTCTGAGCCTACGGGGCTCTGGTCGTGGCTCCGACTGGGGTCACGTGCCTTGACCTGCAGGTCCGGGATCCTGAGGCAGATACTTTTATCGCTGACCTGTTCCTCTAAGGTAAGGGCAAACCTTAGACTGATTTGACCAGTTTCCATATGGGTTTGTCTGTGAAAGCAACACAATGTTATACTAAAGTTTTCATAGGACTGGAGCACGTTTACGGGAGTTATTATGCCCCCATTTCCCTGTTACAGACAGACAGAGATAATGGATAAACGCTTTCAACCTTAGTTTAAAAGCGTAAAAAACCAAGGCATGGCTTATATTCCGAGTAACAAGCATTTGTCAAATGTAGTAGCGGCACTGAACTTCATGCAATGTACACTGATGCGTATGTGTACACTGTGCATTGGAGTGTATATGTGGCATGCACACAATTTTCTTATATCATGAAGCCAGCCTGGCAATGATTGTGAAAAGATTTTTTCCCCAACTTGATGGCCCCTCTGTGGGAATGAAAGCCAATTAGAGCTGGACTTGGCATTGGCCCAAAGTGGGATTTTCATTCTCAGCTTAATAGAGCTGTGCTTCAAAATGTATCCATGTAATCACTTTAAGCAAATACCTTTAACTTTATAACCTGGGGAGGCATCTTCAGAAATACTCCACTACCATCCATCGCCATGTTTTTAAATTGAATGGTAGAAATTATAATAGTTTCAGCATGGTTCACTGAAGCAGTTACATGTCCGGAGTACATGATTATCATGTTTCTCTCGACTGGTACTGAGTGCTCTGGAATTCCATTCTTGGGGACACTTTGTCGGCATGCAGAAAGTTTGCCCTGTTTTAGCTAAAGCATCTGTACATCTTTACTCTACTCTCATAAATTTAGGTCGAGCTGGGATATCTCATTTATATAATTAATCGCTTACGCTTCCAATTATCGGTTCCATTACTCGGCTAATTGAATGACATGAAATAGTTGGGGGAGAAAAACGTCTGAGATTTCTTCCCGCATGCGCTGCTGGACGGGAGGTGATAGACGAGGAGGCGTGGTGACATCACCGGCATCATTAGCTGTGGCATGCGAGTCGTGGCTTGTTAAAACAAAAACATTTGAAAAGTCACTACTGTTGGACCATTATTGTGATTGCTAAATGGACTCTGAGTTGGAAACTAAAGGGTTTAACAGTGCTTAGCAAAACTGTGATACAAACTTGATGACTTAAGTTCAATTCCCAATCGCAGTTAACAACAGTAGCAAGCGGTGTCAGAACGTGTCTTGGGTCTCTCCTAGATGAACTCAACCTTGATTGGCCGGCGACGTGGCCTTAGCACGCTCACCGCTTGCTGCGGAAGTTCACGGTTCGAATCCACCGGCCGCCATAATTATAACTGCGGGTGTAATAGCCGTAGCAATACTACGACGAGCCGTCCGCTTCGCAGTGGACGTTAAAGATTCCCTGACGTCATTCACAAGAGTAAGGCCATTCATTATGTGCCGGCGTCAGGGTCCAAATTTGCCAAATTCGAAAATTACACCGCAAATTACTCAATTGGATTTACACATAGCATGCAGCGGTCCTGACTGGCAGACTAATTCCCTTTGCGGAGGCTAGGTGCTGAGTCGTGATGTAAAGTGTTCTGAGACGCCCTGGCGTATGGGGCACTATCAAAAACAATGCAAAGGCGACTGGGCGTGGTGCTCAACACACGACCCTCTCGGGCGCCGTGCTGGCCTTAACTGGCTGTAACGGCACTTTCTCCAACTGCCTATAAAGTAATTTCAGAGAATGTTCGTGTGCTTGAGCACAACTGTTCAAAGAGAATTCTCAGACGTCACCATTATCACGCTCCTGGACATGCAATCTCTGGCTGTCATTGCAGAGCTCACGTCATGTGGTCTTAGGATGTTTATTTCAGAGTAATTTTTTAAAATACATTTTCCCAGCTAAATTTGACCTTTAGCCTAGGTCAGTAAACACTACGTTGAGCAGGTGTCCCTGCATGGCCCTATTATTCAAACACACTTCTGATGTCATTCGGATTTACATTTTTTTCCTAAAAATTATTCACATGACGCACTTTCACGCAAAAACACGCTCACATTTACAGGCAAGCTGATGAACGTACCAGGCGTCCTCCAACATCTTTACTTCAAAGTGGCGTGATGTTGAATTGTATCAATAATATTAATTGAAACAAATCTACCAACGATTCAATTACTTTTCCCCCAAAAATATTTGTTTTCACCCATTTTACTGGCCTCATTACAACAACCAACGTGAACGAACTAGAGTAGTGAATGATTGGACAACTTCACAATCTCGTGCTGCAAATTGACCTCAACCTCACTATGAGCAAAACAAATGTAAATAAATAGCACGTTTGCTAATGAAAATACAATCATTATTTGGGCAAGGACACAACTGCTAAAACGCAGTATATAATACTCACACCCGGGGCATTTGTTGATGGCAGATTGGGGATGGAAACGATGAATTGAAGACACAATCTAGCAAGAGAAGGGAGTGCTTTTGTGAAGCTTGAAAGTGATCATTTTAAAAGCAGGATATCAACGTGTGTGAGGCCAAAAGTTTTCGGTCAGTGAGCACTGTCAACTATGTCATGGATCATCATCAATGACAGAGGAGTGAAACAAATCTGAGAAGGGCACAGAGTCGCGGGAAAAGATACACACGAGGAATGACGCCGCGTGGCACGACGACGATAACGTGGGCCAGGGGACAAATGCAAATCATATTGACGGCCAAGAAGAGTAAGTGGGCTTGCCCAGCAAAGGCTGAGTCAATTTAACAACAACAACAAAATAAATTTACAAATTCGTCAATGAGACAAATTACATCATCGGTGGCATTTCAGGCACTGGCCCATCTCCACTGCACAAAGAGAGCCCCTTACTTTTCCTTTTAAGGCCACGGTGTTATTGACGAATGTGTTGAGATGTGTTCTTGTTTGTGCTTGTGCACCACTGCCAATACAGCATCGCCAAAGAGTTAGCTCAAGTCAAATTAAGTTGCACTGTTTATTTATTTGCCAGAGTGCAAGGATGACCATCAAAGGGACCACGAAGATGGACAAGGCACTCGGCTGTTGATGGAATCGCAGCCAGAGGAGAGAGCATGTGAGAGCTGACGGTCACCGTGACGATGGCGCGATCACTGGGGTTTGACGGACTGTTGGCATTGTCGACCATGGACGTGGTCACAGGGTCGGGAGACCTTCATTCAGCAAGAGGATGCACAGTGAATGGTGATGATGATAACTGACTTCATGGACAAACTTGCTCTACATATGATAGTTAATCATTTGTGTTGTTGTTTCATAGCAGTAACTGATTAAGTGAATGAGAGAAGAGCTCAGAAAGATAAATAATAATGTTATTGATGGCATTGCTATCACTGACAGCACTTCATGGGGCACTCGCACATATCCATCCTGCAGAGTCAGCCAGAGGATTACATCTCACAGTCCCACGACATTATGTCGGCCTTTACTGCAACTCTGGCCTCAGAGGAATCTGATTTTCCAAGAGACCCCTGCAATCCTCCAATAGATTCAATGGTGTCTGCCACCTCCACTCACTCGTGCACACTCCGCTAATGCGAGTGCCACATGTAGACGCTTTAATAGGTTTTAGCCAGGGGCATTGGCTTTTGCCTCAACCCAAACAAGTACACAGAACAAATACCAGATGTAGGCTGTTCTTCACAATTAATAACAGCTGATCGGCTGACCTCTGGCCTGTGTGCTGTCCGCATTTGGGATCAACTTAAGCTGTTAACTTTGTGAATCGCTTGACGGCGCTCACACGCTGTTGCTGTTGCATCCGGGCGATGATTATTTTTTTGTGTGGATGATGCGTTCATTGTCCGTTCAACGTGTGGCTGGCTACCTCTCGACAATGTGGCTAAACTGTCAATTTGGAATGTTAGCTTTTGAAACTGGCCATTGCAAGAGTCTGTAATGTTGACGCATGTTTAAAACATTTAAAATAAAGTTTTCATTTGCTTGTTTTGGTAGGTTAGTGATCCAGGGGTGATAATAAGACTTGGGAACAGCTGTCATTTTCGCAGGCAACTTTTGGCACTCATGCTGTTGCACATGGATAAATATTTATTTGCTCTTAGCTCCAATTTTACACCATTAAGATCATTAAGGCTAAGGGCTTTAATTGATGTGATCTTTGCAGATAAAAAAAATGTTTGGCTACTGCATTTAAGACGATTCACACACTCTCTTGGAAATGACGTTGAACCTAAAAGCCTGAGATTTAAAGCTCGAGATTTCAGCAATCTTTGGAAACTATCAATGTCTGCTGATGCTCAAGAACTTGGACCGTTTTCTTTATTTCACGTTGGCGGGGGGAAAGCACATGCACACACAAGTTTGAGTGATCTTTGTGCTCATGAGGACTCTATAATTTGTCCATGAATGTGAGTAAGATGTTTAAGCAGATACTTATTTAAACGGACTTAGGTTAACGTGTTCAGAACTTCAATGCCCACAAAGTGAACAATACATTTCAGGGAATTAAATACCAAGAAGGTATGGTGAGACACTTTTACTGAGGAATCGAAGTTGTTCTGAACCGTTATAATAACAATGCTACATCATAAATAAGGGCTCTGCATAGCACTGGGATTTATAACTTTGATATACATATTGCTATAAATATAATAACATAATAACAGCTTCCAGCTCTTTATTAAATCCACTGCTGAATGTACTTTAGTTGAACTTGTTCACACCGTACGTAGCCAACCGTGCTAATCGGAGGTGCGGAAGACGATTTCCCCATTCATTGTTGGTCATTGGTCTTGTCTGGCCACGCTTCACCACGCTGGGGGAGGTGGGAGTGGGGAGACCTGGGGCCGATGCACACATCGATCCACATTGATGTCAGCCATGGGGCGGGAATCAAACTCAGGTTGTCAGTATTGTGGCGCCATCACTCCACCCCTGCGCTAAGTGATAAATAATAAGAATGCAATTCATAATGCATATTTATTCTCTCACACTCACTCAGATGCACAACTTCTGTCTTAAAGGAATGTTTTCCTCCCTGTAGGAAAAACTTGTTTATTAACAATTAATCTGGATGGGGAAATTTGGCCTGGCCAAATAATGTTTTGTATTGCTTTGAAATGAGATATGGCCCATGTCACTTTCTCTCGGCAGTACAGCTTGGCCTGGTAGGCTGTGCATCAAATGCAATAAGTGTGCACTTTGGTGGAAAAACAGCATCATTGTGTGGACCATGATTGTTGGGGGTCAGGGTTGGATCAAGGAGTCCCTGGAGGGGCAGTCGGAGTTGTACACCATAGTCCGGCCTCCAGCGTGAGTCTGTAAAACATGTGCTATCATGTGCGTGCAAAAGCAACCACACAGCCAAATGTTATGTACATAACACTGGCACTAACATATGCAATCATTATCATCAGCAACTGTTAATCCACTGCTGGATTAAGGCCACCCCATGCTGCCGCCATCTGTCGTGATCCTGCGGAGTAATAATTCGACTAGCTCCTGCACATGAGCTGATTTCATCACTCCATCTCCTTGGATAATGTCCTGTTAGAAGCGTTCCATTGAGTGGCTGCCACTCCATCATTATTCTTGAACATTGGCCACCATCCCTTCTAGCAATCGTGTCCTGCCCCAACCCACCTACTCTAATTCACAGTTTCAATGATGACATTAACCTGGATTTGTTCTTGAATTCCACGTGTTCCTCTTTGTCTCTCAATGTTTATCCAGACGCGCATCTCTCCACACTTTTTTGTGCACTTTTCAGTTTTTGTTAAATTTTTTGCACGAGTGACTGTTTCTGAACTATGTGTCATAGCACGTAGTAGTTATTGATTCTGAGAAATAAACGTTCTACTTTAGACACATCGGTGTGTTACTATTCACGACCAAAAGCACTCCAACCTGCTCTCGTTCTGCTATTTATTTAATCATTTAAATGTCAGTCTGCCTTCAATGGTTGCCCTCGGTACACATTCTCTCATGTATTTGCTAGGTGTGTCCCTTCAACAGATATCTCCAATTGCTTGTAGAACTTATTCTACTGGAATTTATCTTGAGCCCAACTTTGCAGCCTTCTGTATAAAGTTTTTTGAGCATTACCTGCAGTTAATTCCTGTTGCACGTCATTATGGACATTTTGTCAGACAATCTGAGATGGTTAATGCTTTGTGCCTCAAACATTTAGTCCTTTCTCCAATCTAAGTTTTGGAAAACATCTTGTGTTGCTGTGAAAACTTTGGCAAACAACTTTGTTGGGTTCGCAATTAACGAGCATTTAGTACTTTCTTCGTGTAATCTTAGCACGGCTGTTCTGCTTAGTTAGGGATTGCATTCATTGGATGAGCCAAATGCTTGTGTATAATCTACCAAAGGCGAGGAACTTTGGTTATTTAAATGCATTTGGTGTTTACCCAAAATACATTAATAGCATGTGCGTGGTCCATGTTAGAGAAATGTTTTCCTCAATCCTGCTCGCCCCCGCGGTTGGTTATGTTCCCAATGATCTTCGTGAACAATGTCTACATGCGCAGCAAGAGGTTAATGGGTGTATGGTTCTCAAAATGAGTTTAATTAGCTTACAAGTCTAGTCCCACTTCATGTGGCGATGGCCACATTTATACCATCTGGCTCAGGAGTTTTCCCTTTTTTCATCCTGTAAAGAGTAGTGTTTGATTTGTTCAAATGTGACATTTGGAACTTCATCTGCATAGAAGAAATGGTCTTATTCCTGGGCTACGGCCATTTTTTTCTATAGAGGTCTGCATAAAATGCAAGTTTTTAGACGCTTACATTTTTGTTGTAAGGGATGCTATTTGTGAAATACCAATCGTCAACCTTTCTGTGTTCTATGATATAATTTCCTCATCAGTCAATTGCAACCCAATCAAAATAACATTTGCTTCATAGTTCCATAAGTTAAGTAAGATATAGCGGCCGAGAGTAGTTCACCTATCCTTATCAACTCTGTACGTATGTTGAACTTTTTTCACACCGTACGTATCCATCCTTTAACCACAGTGGTAGTGACGGTACCGCTTATGCCTTGGCTGTCACCCCTCCGATTTTGCCCTGTCCCATCACTGTCCTTTGCCAGGTGCAGTAGTTCACTTGCCAGATATCTTTTGGACAGGGTTACCTGGCTCCACGGCAAGTCGATCAGTGGTAGGTGACTTGTGGTGGTGGGGTGACACGTGACGTGTGGGTGTACTCCAGCCTCTTCCAAGACGCCTGGCCAGTGTGTAAGAGTAGGCCAAGGGCTCTCTGGAGGGGCTCTCGAGAGCTCCCCCGAGTAGAGGCGCGTCCACCGACAATCACGTGAGCAAGCAATTGCGATGGCTGTACCTTTGTACCTTTGCCATGTACCCGTGGCTGCAGGTGTGGCGCAGGGTTATGTGAATGAAACTGGCAGGAGGTACGACTCACAAGACAAGGAAAGGGACCGTGCTGGGCAGCAGAGGAGCAGTGAAGCCAAATCCATTCTTGTACTGTACTGTAAAATCCCACCGCTTTAATAAATCCCGCACTGAACCAAAACGCGGTGAAGTATGGTCAAATAACCCCCACAATCCGCATGGTGTGGGGAGGGTCCCTCATCCAGCAGTGGATTGAAAACAGGGATGTATTTGTACACAAAGGCTATCGGCTCATCAAGACTCACTGTCGAGCAAGCTGATGAGCCAGGGTCGAGGTACATGGCTGTCGACTTCAGCGTTGTAGAAAAAAAGGCCGTCTGTGACCCACTGCTCTATCCTGCAGCTCGCCATCATACCCTTGGTCCCAGGACATTGTTTGCTTAGGAATTAGAAAGCCATCTGCTGTAATTACTGTACGTTGGGCCAGTGTTGGCTTTAGATTTGCCTAATGGCAGCGAGAGTGCTTGGGCAGCCTGGTAATCATCACGTGAATGGATTAGTGCGGAACTAGCCAGTGTATACTTGTGATAGCGGACCCGAGTTTACCCCCACTGCCATACACTGGCACAATCTCTGCTCGGAAACATCAGCCAAATGCACCCCCACCCCACTGTCCAGCGACGAAATTTTAAATATATATACTTCGCTAAAGAAAGTCGATGTGAAGTTGAATATCATGCACGTCGTGCGATTTATGCCACAGTCGTATTTATGGTGTTTAAAATACTCCTGGTGCTTCGAGCACTTACATGTTGACGCCCGCATGCAGGTTGATACATCATGAATAGAGTAACATAAATTGTGCACGTCTTCTCTCTAGTACCCTGCTGTGGAGAGTTCAGATTAACCTTCATATTTTGTGTGCGATAGGACTCTCCTCGTCATATGGCCAGTGTTAAATATTGCACGCTGATGCATGATAAATAATTTCACTGTGACCATAATGATTGAATTAAGAACCCGTGCACGTGTTACTTGAATTGTTAATATGCTTAGATTGTAATTTGCCATTTCGGCCTCCATTTTTGGGAGGTCTTCACACGTAATTACTTTACTGCTTGTCACTGATGGGGTAGGTGTTTTTAGTCCAGAGTTTTTCAATTTGATTTATATTTTGCAACAGATCTTGCAAACTCTGTAAGCGGAAATCTCAAGCAGAGGAGAGATAGTGGTAGATTTTGGTGACAGGACTAGTGCTGTTGAAGAATGATATGGTATTATTGGTTGATAAGGGCTCAATTAATTGGATGATCACTATTAAGTGATTAACATGCATAATCTACTCTGTAATAGGTAATTTCTATTCCTGTATGTTTACTCGTAAGAGTAGTTCAATTATGTACATTTTAGTAAAAAACGCCTTGTAAATGCGATATTCTATTGTATTCTGGTGTATGGCAATATGTTGAGGAACTCAATGCCAATGGCGAGTTCTGATTGCCACGACAGACATCAGGAGATAGTGTATCGTATTTTCCCGCATATAACCCGCGGAGTATACCACTTGTTACAAACAAAACAAGACCCTGCGGGGTATATGGAGGTGCGGGCTATCCCAACAATATTTTACACGTGTGACGTCATAACTCGTTTAATGTTTTAATGGTCGGACTATCCACTATGCAACACTTACCTTTCACTAAAGCACTGCTGAATAACCACTCACACTAAAATTGCACATGTTATCACGTTTTTAATTATTCGGATTGTTTGTACAATTAAACGACAATATTTGCAGTGGGCGCACTTTGTTTATTGGCGACGGGAGAACTGGGGGGAGAGAGGTGGGGGGCGAGGCAACGGCGTTACCGTAGTGCCGCTATTGTCTGCGCAGTGCGCAATCTGCCAGTGCTAAAACTGTACTTACTTATCTACCAGTTATGTTACTTATTTATTGGATATTTACCTTTGTTACTTATTTACTGTTTTAAGTTCATTCGTTTCCGGTTAGTTAGTTTTCTTTGTGCACATTCTGATTTTAATGTTAACAATGATAGTGGAATGTATTACAATGTAAACTTCGTATTAATATGATGGAATTAAGCTGCGGTAACGACGTTAAAGATATAAATGCATGCGGGGTATATGGATTTGCGGGCGATCTTAAATTTGTTTTACACAAAACTCTATTTTTGCGGTGTATATGCATCTGTGGGTTATATGCGTATGCAGGCCATATGCGGGAAAATACGGTAGTTTTGCCATTTGTCTGTTGAAGGAGCGCAGACTACAGCAGCTTACTCCAAGGTACTAAATGTACAATTATTTGTTTCCAATTGTTGTCACATGATCACAACACGGCAGCACCCTTACACAACGGCAATTTGGCAAAGCGTAAAGAAGTTCTTTATTTTCGTTCTTTGAGGGTGTAAAGTAGTGTAATGGCAGGGTGACACCTCTCGGCCGGGAGCGGTAATTGCGGTGATGGCTGCATTGCGCAATGCCTCATTACAAGGGGGGCGTATCTGGGGAAAGGTGAAAGGCGGAGTCAGTCGAGAAGCTCCGGGAACCGGCTCGAGGGTTCTGGAAGGGGGCGTGGCCAGAGGTGGAGCTTGGCCGCGCCGGGGCGGATATAAGGGGGACCGAACAGCACCGAGGTTCGGGGCTGTTTGGAGTCCTGGCTGCGTCGCTGCTCGTCGTCGTCGTCTCTTCGTTCTCCGACCACGTGGCTGATCTGCTGCAAGGCCCTCTCCTGTCACTACGCTAGTCGGACAGCTGCGTAGTTGTATGCCGGCGATGGAGCTGTGAGTGTTAGGATCGCCTGTGCGTAGCTGCGTTACACAATGTGTCGCCCAGCGTGCTCTTAATAAATAAGAAGTCGCTCACTATGGTAGTAAGCGAGATTTTTTTGGAAAAAAATTAATCTTCAAATATTATGAAAACTGTATGAATCGTGGGAATGTTTACACATTTGTGGAACAGCTGCAAATCAGGATGTAAGGAGACACCCGAGTATATTTGATCTGGCCAGGTGGCACTGTGGTAGAACACTTGACTCACACTTTGAAAACTGTGAGTTCAAATCCCCGTCAGGTATAGACTCGGTCCATCATCCCGTTGGAATATATTACATAAATTAAACTTTATGGAACGTTAGCAGTGGTCATTTTCTAAGAGGTAAACATTTTGTTGGTAATTTGTTTTGCTAAGTAAGCTTCCCGATGAACTTTTAACTTGCCAGCAGTATTAACAAATGTAACGCATGTTCACGTTTGTGTCTGCTTATCAGAATCTTTATTGACACTGGAGGAATTTAGACGTTTGTATGGGGAGTGTCAGTGTCGTGGTTATTGAACTGCTCTTCAAGCCCAGTAACCTGAGTTAAATTCTCAGTCCAGGCTGACATTAGTAGCTGGTTCATATTCCTAGGCTTCCCCTAGGGTTGACATGGCTTTAAATGAGTCCCTGGTGCGATGAGGAAACATGGTATTCGGGGAGACAGGTGCAGTTGGGTGCAGCGCTCGCCTCACCATTCCTTGTATTTAATGCACTGGAGTTAATAAGTGCTTGCAAACAGCATTTGCTCTCACAATATGTTAAAGGCTACATACTAATGCATATCTCATGTAAACCATAAACGAAAAATATCGCACTGGCGATGGGTGTATATTTGGTGATGGTGGCTGCGTCGATCTCGCTGCTGAAATGTAGAAGCTGGGGAAATCGAGTGACGATGACGAGTTATCGCTGGGGGCTCTCGTCTTACAAGTTGTCATTCTTGGACCCTTGTGCAGGACAGCGACAGTTTCCAGATACACGGCGAGCCAGTTAATCTGTGTTTGATGCCTTGAAATGTCGTAACAAAAATAAACATTAAAGAGCTTGTCCTTTGGAACGAGCCTGGAAATGTGTTGGTGTTAATTAAATGTTGTAAATGAGTTGCCCGGCTTGCTGAGTGGCATTGCCATTGTAATTATGTTAATAAGTCCACAACCGCCGGCATCTAAATAACAAGCAGTGAGGCGAGCCTTGTGACATTTTGTACCGTGATGGGTTTATGTTTTGTTGTTTTTTGCATCACTGCTGCTGCGAATAAAATAAATGTATTTTGCAGGGAGAGAAAATTCGTGTTATTCACAAATATACCACAGCATTGCACTGTGTTTGGTATATTCAAGATTTGCATCATGTCCATTTCAGCTTGTGCGTAGTAATGTGTCAATCTATGCTTTCCTCTTTACGCATATGTGAATATATGGGATTAAATATTAAAATAATATGCTCCTTTTTCAGTAAAACGATATGAGAAAGTATATAATTAATGTGTTTTTTACATGGTATTTTTAAGTAAACAAAAACAGAACAACATTTTCTAAAGTTTATCATATGTGCAATTGTTTTCCGTTCTATAACATTGCATCATCACAAATCATCCTAATTGTCATCTCAGGTATTGCATCTCTCATGATCCCATGATGCAATGTAAAATAATAATAATCATAATAATGATTACTTATTTATCCAGGAAAGCCACACTGATTCTAAGGACTATTTTTAACAAAGGTCCTGAATTGGGGTTTTATTTTAATATTTATTTCAGCTAATCTTTGGGTGCTTATACCATCTTTAGAATGCTCTTTTTGTAAAAATTTTAGTCCTTTCCCAGCAACCCCGATTATAATGGTTGGCTACGTACTGTGCGAAAGAAGTTCAACATTCATATAACATACATACATAGATGATACACGTGGGAGGAAACCAGAGCACCCAGAGCACCAAAACAAAACACCCAGAGCACCCAAAAACCACGTGTGTGCGAACGGGACAACACTCTATCCCCGTACAGATGGAAACAGATGGCGATGAGTCCACTTGCTGGCCTATCTTCTTGTGAGCCAGGGTTCAGCACCTTAACTCCCATAAGAAGTGAGTTTCATAACATTTGTGTAGTCCACCAACTATCACCTCCATGGAGCTGTATTACAATTGTCGTGACATCACGGGATGTCACTGTGCAGTGCCGGCCCTAGAGGGGCACGGCGAGCACTGTAGCGACATCGCGGACACCGCAGTAGTGTGGGTGCAGTACCGGCCCCAGAGGGGCACGGTCAGCGCTGAGTGACAGTGCTGGGTGGCACCACGCTCAGCGTGCGGTGCCAGCCCTGCAGGACAGGGTGTGGGAGTGCCGGCCGTAGGAATGAGGTTACTAAAGGCCATGGCACTCTGGTTGACCAGAGAGGACACGTGACCGGTTAAGTCTAGTGGGGGCTAGGGGTGGTCACGTGGTCGGGGTCCAGATCCTGCTCGAGGATTCTGGAAGGTGGTCGTGGCCAAGGGCGGAGCCGGCCACGCCGCAGAGAATATCAGCCGGGTCCCCAGAGGGACCGGGGTTGTTTATCCTGAAGAAACCTTCGTCTACGCTCTACGTTCTACGTTCTCCGCTCAACGAGTCTCCAACACGTGGACCTGGACCCGAGTAACTAGTGTAGTTAGCCTGGTGGTCACCACCATAGGTTGTTATTCTGTTCAGGGGTAGTTACCCTGTGTGTTGGTATTAAATACATGTGTTGCCTCCAAGAGTACGTCTGCGACTCGGTTGAATCCACTACACAATCATTGCACTCCTACATCGCCTGGCTAAGTGGAGATAGAGGATGAAATATGCTCACTTGCAGGAGCGATATGGATTGTTGCATCACCGCAAATACTGACGTGAAACTGGCACCAGCGCTGCCCTCCACAAAAACACGTGGTGTCCTTTTTAAAGACGGCACAATAACTGCAGTCATGTCAGCAACTTGCTACCAAGTGAAACGTTGTGATTGCTTACAGAAGCTTACAACTTGGAAAACTGGGTCACAAACTGACAGCTGCTCTGTCAAGTTTAATAATCTGTGAACGAGACAGAACCACATGTTCGCTGCACAACTTTCCTTTAAGCAATAGCCCTTGCCCCCTCTCCGTCTCATACAAGCAAACGTTTGCGTAATCTATCTTCGTTTTATAATCCGTGACACTTTCTCGAATGAAGGTGCATACATTTAGGTTCTTTGATCATGAGACATTCCCCTTGAACCGTACTGATCTGCACGGTTCGAACCTGAACTCGACGATAATGATTTATTTTTCTTTGGCGGTTTAACCAGCAAACAGAAATGAGCGAGAGGATTTTTTCAAACAAATATTAATGGCAAGTAATTGCCGCTAAAGGAACCCGTTGAGGCAAACGACAGAAGCTCACTGCTTATTTCATCGGTCACGCTGGGATGAGCAACTGCGCGTCGTGCCGGTGATACGGGTTGTCGGCGATTTGTGTCACTGCGTTGGAGATTGAAGACAAATATGCAGAAACCTGCGTCAGCGCCATCCACACTTATTTAGACGAGGGAATTGTCTTTGCAATTAGATTTGGGCATGTCACATCTGTAGTAGAGCGCTGCGTGCTTAGCTGCCTTTCTGCTTTCTTCTGCTGCTGAATGTAGGCTGCGATGGTACAGTACTTTAGCTTTAAACGATCTTTGACGGGTTAGAATTTCACAGCAGTGAAAACTAAAAAAAAACACCTGCGCATAGGTAGACTGTGAAATTGCAGGGCGATGAGAATGATGATGATGATGAAATAAATGCTCCTGCATGTGCCTGCTGACATTCTTTTTTAAAGTTTGACTTCTTGTATACAGCTCCACGAGTCCTCAGTTGGCCCCTGAGGTGCTTGGGTTCCCTTTCCCGCTAAACTGCATATTGCATGGAAATTTTGGCTACATCCATCAACATTTTCATCCTGGAGGATTGCATAAAGAGTTATTGTGGAAATGGCATAACATTGTAAACATTTCTACGAGGTGTGGGGCGGAGACATTGCCAGGAGATGGCATTACAACAATGAGTCAGTCCACATACTATAAAGATTTTATAAATTTGGTCTGAGGATTTAAGCTACCTGTGAGGAGCTCTGAGTAGATACTACTGCCTTTGCAGTTCCTGAAGGAGGTCCTAGTATGTGGAGCGAAACGTCAGGGACATCAATTCCAAAAACATGTTGTACAACCATGGGAGCTTTAAATAGTATCCCCTCTTTTGCATAAGTTTTCAAACACTGGTTAATGCATTTGCCAAAACATCTCAATGCAGGATGCTCCTAAAAAAGTGTTGCAGCTAATTGAGGCTCTTCTGTGTAAATAAATGACATTGTTCTTTTTAGTATTACATTCATAACATATATAAAGTATGATCGGATCTACACATACATACTGTCTTAATATTCCCACATACTATTGGAGCATCAACAGAACTTTGACATCAAATAGTTTTCCGTTATAGTACTCCGATGTAACACATACCACCTTGGCAAAAAAAGTATACTGCGCTGTTTAAATGCCACCACATTAAATGTATTACAAGCCTAGTCTGATCCAGGTTAAGGCAGAGGAAAAGGTTAGATGTTATTTTGGTGCTTGCCAATCGGAAAGCAGGAGCGAGTCTAGACCTTACGTACTGCCACGTGGAACGTCACCTCATTTGGTTTGCTCCTTAAGTTAAAGATCTCTGCGATTGATCAATCTCTGCTGACACAGCTACATGTGCCGCGGACACGAACAGTTCGCTTTTTAGGGAACGCCTTTCATTCCTTGGTCTGAGAGTTTGAGTTATTGGGGCACTTCTGGACCAGCAACCTAATTGATGCAGTGTACACATCTACAGGCAGTCGACACAATATGCAGCGTGCGCCGTTAAAATGTTTAGCATTCCTTTGTTATTCCTGCATCCCGTGACTTACGGTTGCCACCTCCGACGTACAAAAAACACCTGGGAAGTTTTAATGTGAAGAAGATCGTCACACGACTGGAACAGTGGAGAACCACGTGTAGTGGTGTAAATGTACAGTGAGGGGCAAAAACTGGGACTTTTAACGTCCCAAAGACAGCTACCTCAACAAGAGGTGGCACAGTTGATGTGAGGTGATGCAGTGCCATTGCCTGAAACATCTCATCTACATTTTCGTCACTTTTAAGGCAGTGCTATGGACGAATGTGTTGAGTTTGGCTTCGTTTTTGTTTGTGCTTGTGCACCAGTGACAACGCAGTGTCATCGAATATTACCCTCAAGGAGAGGAGGTCCCACAAAAGAAAAGCCACGACAGGTGGCAACGCCAGTCCACGCGCATGCATCGCGTTTCATTATGAGACGAACATTTTTACTCTTCGACATCAACCGAGCTGAATTTGCGGCAGCCAAGGAGGGGAAAAAATCATTTGCGCACTGTATGTTCCAGAATGCGTTACAACCGCAGAGTGTGAATCTCGCTCTGCACTGATGTTTGCACGTTGATCTTCAGGTTTTATTCCCATGGTTCACCCTTCTCTATGGCAGTAACCTGTGCAATACTGGGAACTTTGTTTGCTCATGAGCGTGGCGTCGTGAAATCCACAACATCCATTAGAAGTGCAGACACCCCAGTATTTTCACCTTGACCTTACCGTGTGAGCAGATTCGGCAAAACATACGCAGGGCAAGGGCCCTTTCAAGCCGCTGCCTAACCACAACACAAAAGCCCTTTCAAGGTTGTTCTTCCACTCTGAACCAAAGCACACGTAATTGTAGTAATATTTTACAGCTTAAAATGAGTATTAAATAAATCAAATACACAATCGCCAAACTCTACCTAATCGGGTCATTAGAGGAAAATATATATAAAATCAACTCCTTTGTGAGCTAATTAAAAATCTATTTCTGTGAACTATTACATCATGGACGTCACTGCCATCGCCCGTGGCTTCGTCGTAAGTCCTTTGGATAATATTTCATGTCTTTTGGTCCATAGTTAACAACGTAGGGATAAAAATACGTTATCTGTCGGAAATTAATAGCAGCTGCCTTTGCAATCCTGTAGCTCCGATATGGTATTATCAAATACTCATCATAAATTATTAATCATCATCATCAATCATTATGAAATATCATCTTAATAATGATTCTCTATGGATGAATAGTAAACTTTTAGAGATCATGTAAACTTTTGATACCCGATAAAGAGCTTTGGAAGATTTAGTTTCCAAATATTGGAATGGGCCACAACCGATCTTAATATTCTAAACTTACCGTCTCTAGCCATGTGCTTTAAGGCCATGCTGCAAGATGTCCTCTGCTACAATTGCAAATACTATAAGCTAAGCTCCATCATCTCTTGGGCTGCATGTATGGTTTATTCACATATGTCTGTGACGTGATTTTTTATACTGTTTTTTATTTGTTTTCTAGCACTGTGCATTGTTTGTCCTTTTGCACTACGATTCGGCATGTATCGGATATTGTGCACGCATAGTGTGCATACATAATGTAGGTTGATTAGCATATGATTAACCCAACCGGTAATGGGTATCCATTGTAGGTTATATGCATTCATTAACCTGCCCTCTGGCCTTTGCACCTGCTTGGCTCACGAGTGACGACATCACATGTATCCCTCTATTTAAGAACGAAACAGGAGGATTTCTCCACAAATCTGGCTGTCGCCTGATGATGTTCGTTGTAATTACTGGCGAAACGTCGTACTTTAATCCAATTCTAAATGTTGTGGGTTTACTCTCCAACACACCGGTGTGCTGTACTCGTAACGAATTGGAAAATTTTCTTTAGGAGACAACCCTTACTAATTGGCTGTGTCGAGTGGTGGCGGGTTGAACGACACATTTATATTTACGCAATCTAACCAAAAAAAAAACTCCTATGGATCAAATTGGTCGCGAAAGCCTACATGTATATTATTTTTTAGTTGTTTGCTCTTTTTAGTTTGAAGATTCTCACCCGACAGTCTGGGCCTCACTTAGCTCATCTAAGTTCGGATTCTCCTGTCTCAGTTTCAAAAATGTTTCCAAGGAATGAGTAAGAGTGCACAGTTGCTCACTAGATATCATCATCATCATCATTATTCACCATCAATAATACTAATAATCATCAGCAGCTTAACTTTATCAAGATATTTGAGTTCAATTAAGAAAAAGAAAATGCCTCTTTTAATTGTATGATCAACTCGTATGGATCGTTACTTTGATTTTGGTTGACTTTCATTTCATAAACATAGTTGAGATAGACGAAATAAAATAAAAACTCCCATTATTTAACCGTGGAATTCTCAATGAGTGTCAAGACTTTTGTTTAGACGGCCCTGCATTATAATATTCGATCATTTCATTGACTGAGTGTTTGGCATGTGGAGGAGTGGGGGTGGGGGGAGGTAGGCGGGAATAGGGGGGCAAGTCCTTGGTGGTCAGCCTCCAAGTACCAACCAGGCTCCAACCTGCTTCGCTTTCCTAGATCCGTTTCGGGTGAATTGGTCGCAGGCTAATGAAGGGTTAGAAAAACGCAGTTGTCAATTTCAGTGCATCGTCATTAACTTTGGTCACTTGCAGCGAAGTGTATATATATGTGCAACGCAGTCCCCCAAGCAGAATGTTTATTTGGAGGTCACCTTACGTGACGTCGCGTGTGGGCGCGTGTGTTTGTTTAGACCCAAATACAGGACACCGAACCACCCAAGTAGTCTGTTGGTTTTCTCCGGCGTCCTAATCAGGCCGCGGCGTAATGAGAGCATCGTGTGGTCTTGGCACTGCTGCGCGTGCCGCGCCACAGACACGCTTCCTCCAGCAGGTGTCCTCCAAGCCGTGCGGTCTTCCCCTGTGCGCTCGAAACTGAGCGTGCAGCGACACGACTGTCAGTGTATGGACTGAGCGCATTGGCTTAAGCTATCGAGTGTGCAGGCAGTGCAACTGCACAAGGTCACCGCGGGCTGATGGGGGCCCAGGTGCCGGGCTGTAACGAGGTGGGCGAGGTGGTGGGGAGTGGAATTATAACGGGGGGGGGGGGGGGGGCAGTTCATTTCTATCACCGGGGCCCATGGCAAGCACGTGACGCCACTGGGTTCAGGGCGCTGTCGGACTCTCCGCACGTCGCTTCGGGGTTGTCCCGCGATGATTGTTGGGCGCGATGTGCGGCGCCTCCTGTGCTGGGAGCTTCTAAAACCACACGACGGAGAACTGGAGAGCACAGCCGTCAAACCCCACGCAACTTACAAAGTCGATATTTGGGCTTGATGGCGTCATAACTGACGTGACCATTCAAGTTACCACGACGATCGCTCATATTTCATGTAGTGACTTGCACGAATACAGTGCCCGAACAGAGCCATCTGCATATACAACTACAGTGCTCCACTCACCGTTTCAGAACAGCAACTGGTCGCTGCGCACACCTCCTCCACAAGTGGAGAATTCAAGGCAACCCACAGTGCCACTGCGGACACCTGAACCAGGCAATGGGCCACATTGCGAATGACTTGCATCCTCTGCCCGCTCTCCGGCGGACTGAGCAGTATTAGTCGCGAAACTTCCGAAGCTGTCGCATGGCTCACAGACTTAAACTTGGACGTGTGGTTTGCGCAGACTTGCCGTACGCTAGAGAGAGTGCCCGAAATGCGTGTGGTTTTTTTGTTTGTAGCTGTTGAATGGAGGTAGCGACAGGTGAGACGTGTTCTGTGCGTGTGACCGAGGAGGACAGTTTAACGAGACAGGAATTGGAGTGGCGCCCAGAGATCGGTGACCACGGGAAAGACCTGAAGGTGGGCGGAGGTGCGGGCACACCACAGAGGTTGGGTGTACATCTGTGATGTATCGCAGGAGGAAGGGAGTGGAGATGGCATCAATGGCAATGGGGTGGGTGTGGTGGCATCGACGACAATGAATTATTGACCTTGAGCCGTTAAGTTTTGTACACCACGGGGACTTAAGAAAGCCAACGGTAATAAGTAAATTCCATTTATTTATAACCAGGTGAGAACACACTGAGACAATACTGTTTTTTTTTTGCAAAACAGGGCTGTCCCTGGTAGCGTGCCACGACCCATATCGATGGCAACCGTCACCTGCTCCTCTTGATTTCCTGCTCCTCGCCGTGGCTTGGCAGGTCGCAGTCAATCTGCGCGATGTGACAGCAAGTCCCCGTGCTTTCACATGACCCCCCGGCTCAGCATTGCATTTCTTTTGGCTATACTTTGAGGAACTTTCAAGTTAGAAGTGGGATATTTTTTCAATGCCATTTATTTATCTATTACGTTGTTGGCTTCTCTTGAAGTTAAATTATACACATTTGCTATTAAATCATTAATACATATATATCTCATATTTATAACAGCGCAGTGGCCAAAAGTGTGAGCAGGCTCTCATCCAGCAGTGGATATATATTTTCATGGATACACTGCTTGGAGTCATAAAATGTAGGCTTTGGTCACTTTTGGAAGACGAATGTTCTGTTCACAGTGGAAGGGTGCATTATGTTGATTTCAAAAACGAGGATAATACAATGTGTCTTAAAGTTTCAATGACATGAATGCACATCTGTGATAACACTATCCATTACATGGAACCAAATTGGCAACGACCTCTTTAGTTTATATGAGGTTTGATTATGGTTGCCATCTGTCCTGGTTTTCCGGGGTTCATCCTCTTGTTGAAGTGGCTGTCCTGGGAAATACAGTGACATTAAAAGCCTCTTCCTTGTCAGTTTGATCGTAATACACCACTCAAAACAATGTAATTTTACGTAGTTCTCTGATTATAATCTGGTATTGTGAGATATTACTCTTCTTGCCATGATATGCCGCAATATTTTGTGCCCCAGAGGTGGTATCCCCCAGGATTCATGTGCCTTATTTGGATTGTTTTCATGAACATTATATGGTTTTCATGAGCATTCTATCTTGTTTTCTTGTTGTTCTCAACAACCAGAATGTCCCTGTTAATAAAAACATGAAAACTAAGTGGCAGTGGCGGTGGTGAAACACTTGAGACATCTGCATCACATTTCCCTTTCACCACTCTTCAAGTTTTTGCAACGTCGTTTTGTAAGCTTGTTAAACCCATGCAATTAAGAATGGTATTTAAAAAAAATCGTACACGAGTTCTTGCGTGTTATGGATCTGCCGGCATTCTTAAAATGTTACGTGGCTGTCGATGGCCTTAAAATGTTCAGCGTGCAATGGTGTGCCATCTTGTTTCCATGCAATATGTGCCATCTTGTTTCCATGCAATATGTGCCTCTTGTTTCCATGCTATATGTGCCATCTTGTTTCTATGCAATATGTGCCATCTTGTTTCCATGCTATATGTGCCATCTTGTTTCCATGCAATATGTGCCATTTTGTTTCCATGCAATATGTGCCATCTTGTTTCCATGCTATATGTGCCATCTTGTTTCCATGCAATATGTGCCATCTTGTTTCCATGCAATATGTGCCATCTTGTTTCCATGCTATATGTGCCATCTTGTTTCCATGCAATATGTGCCATCTTGTTTCCATGCAATGTGTGCCATCTTGTTTCCATGCTATATGTGCCATCTTGTTTCCATGCTAGAAGTGCCATCTTGTTTCCATGCAATGTGTGCCATCTTGTTTCCATGCAATGTGTGCCATCTTGTTTCCATGCAATATGTGCCATCTTGTTTCCATGCTATATGTGCCATCTTGTTTCCATGCAATATGTGCCATCTTGTTTCCATGCTATATGTGCCATCTTGTTTCCATGCTAGAAGTGCCATCTTGTTTCCATGCAATATGTGCCATCTTGTTTCCATGCTATATGTGCCATCTTGTTTTCATGCTATATGTGCCATCTTGTTTCCATGCTAGAAGTGCCATCTTGTTTCCATGCTATATGTGCCATCTTGTTTCCATGCTATATGTGCCATCTTGTTTCCATGCTATATGTGCCATCTTGTTTCCATGCTATATGTGCCATCTTGTTTCCATGCTATATGTGCCATCTTGTTTCCATGCTAGAAGTGCCATCTTGTTTCCATGCAATGTGTGCCATCTTGTTTCCATGCAATGTGTGCCATCTTGTTTCCATGCTATATGTGCCATCTTGTTTCCATGCTATATGTGCCATCTTGTTTCCATGCTAGAAGTGCCATCTTGTTTCCATGCAATGTGTGCCATCTTGTTTCCATGCAATGTGTGCCATCTTGTTTCCATGCTAGAAGTGCCATCTTGTTTCCATGCAATATGTGCCATCCTGTTTCCATGCACTGAAGAGGCACGGGCGATGGGATTATTTTTGCATTAATGCTCCGGCTTATGAACAATTAAAGTAATCATATTACACGTAGTTTATGGCAGGGTTTCCCACCATGCGATGTATTTCCGTATTTGCCAATTCACTCCGCATTCAAATACAAATTCACTCGTTCCATGCTGCACGTGCACGATGATTGTTAAACATGTCCCACAAGCCGATTCATATTCACAATCTTTATCCTGGAGAAATCCCATGAGCTATGAAGCTCTTTTCACATATGTCCAGTAGGGGCAGGTCAGTAAGTTACAACAAACAATATAAAAACACGATAGGAGTGCAAAATATAGGAAAGATAAGAAATTTACAAAAAATAAAATAAATTCGATCAAAGTACCTGTATATAAGTACGAAATGAATAAGTACACCAATTCTCATGTTTGGGTAAGGCAGAAAAACAACAAAAACAGTCCCAGACCACACCAAAACATCACACAGTCCCTCAATACATTTAGCACATTAAAATTGAACCATCGATACATGAGTTTGGATCAAAGTTATCAGTCACATTTGCAAAGGCAGTTGTGTTTCGCATTAATATTCTGCTTCAGGATGTTTTTTGAAGGAAGATTTAGGATGATAAGGGAGGAAACAAGTCGTTGGTGAAATAAATCTCTGTGTGTGCATGTACGTGTGTTCCTCGTGATGCAAAAAGCGTTAATTGCTTAGCGCGTCACGTGGGACGAGTTTAATAATCAAAGGACACGTGCAGCGTTCACTTGTATTTGAACGGGGAGTCATTTGGTAAATGCGGAAAGGCAAAGCGTGGTGGGTCATGAGGACTGGGTTATGATGATTTGACTTCACATACTCCAAGTTACACCGAAGACGAATGGGAATAAATACCAATCGATGAATCATGTTGCGTAAGCTCTTCACCTTGCCAACCTCACAGTAATGTGCTGCTTTCTTTGAAAGAAGATTTGCATTGAATTCCTTTCTCTGAAAGCAAACAGCTTGACATTGACGACCAGAACCCACGTTAAACCTCTGCCAACACCGTGTGTAAGCTGCTGCTCTTGCGTCAAATTTCTAATCTCTTCAATGCGCACTACTACAAGCCAGCACAGAGAACAGTCAACAAGACAAAACGTACGATAAAACAATGTTTTATTGCAAGACAGTAGAATGCCTCTCGCCCTCAGTAATGTGGGGAACGAACAGCGCAGATCCCGTGGTCCACGATGGCACATGGAGAACATTCGCACCATTTTGAATTGATGTGAATTTGCTCCATTTTTTCTTGAAAAAAAAAACACGTGCTGATAAACAGATAATAGATATGCATTTGTTGACGAACTCCACATATATGCAATTCTGTTTTAGCGCATGATGGGAGTTTTGACGTATTTGCCATAAGTGATTACCGATGGAAATGGCCGCTGAAGACCCGTGATTGACCTGCGTAGAATGCAAATGAACTTGCCGTGCAATTCCACTTGCATGCACAACTTGCATACACAACTTGCATGCACAACTTGCATACACAACTTGCATGCACAACTTGCATACACAACTTGCATACACAACTTGCATACACAACTTGCATACACAACTTGCATGCACAACTTGCATACACAACTTGCATACACAACTTGCATACACAACTTGCATACACAACTTGCATACACAACTTGCATACACAACTTGCATGCACAACTTGCATGCACAACTTGCACGCACAACTTGCATACACAACTTGCATGCACAACTTGCATGCACAACTTGCATGCACAACTTGCATACACAACTTGCATGCACAACTTGCATGCACAACTTGCATACACAACTTGCATACACAACTTGCATGCACAACTTGCATACACAACTTGCATGCACAACTTGCATACACAACTTGCATGCACAACTTGCATACACAACTTGCATACACAACTTGCATGCACAACTTGCATACACAACTTGCATACACAACTTGCATGCACAACTTGCATGCACAACTTGCATATACAACTTGCATGCACAACTTGCATACACAACTTGCATACACAACTTGCATACACAACTTGCATACACAACTTGCATACACAACTTGCATGCACAACTTGCATGCACAACTTGCATACACAACTTGCATACACAACTTGCATACACAACTTGCATACACAACTTGCATACACAACTTGCATGCACAACTTTCATACACAACTTGCATACACAACTTGCATACACAACTTGCATACACAACTTGCATACACAACTTGCATACACAACTTGCATGCACAACTTGCATACACAACTTGCATACACAACTTGCATACACAACTTGCATACACAACTTGCATGCACAACTTGCATACACAACTTGCATGCACAACTTGCATACACAACTTGCATGCACAACTTGCATACACAACTTGCATACACAACTTGCATACACAACTTGCATACACAACTTGCATACACAACTTGCATACACAACTTGCATGCACAACTTGCATGCACAACTTGCATACACAACTTGCATACACAACTTGCATACACAACTTGCATACACAACTTGCATACACAACTTGCATGCACAACTTGCATACACAACTTGCATACACAACTTGCATACACAACTTGCATGCACAACTTGCATACACAACTTGCATACACAACTTGCATACACAACTTGCATACACAACTTGCATACACAACTTGCATACACAACTTGCATACACAACTTGCATACACAACTTGCATACACAACTTGCATGCACAACTTGCATACACAACTTGCATACACAACTTGCATACACAACTTGCATACACAACTTGCATACACAACTTGCATACACAACTTGCATGCACAACTTGCATACACAACTTGCATACACAACTTGCATACACAACTTGCATGCACAACTTGCATACACAACTTGCATACACAACTTGCATACACAACTTGCATGCACAACTTGCATACACAACTTGCATACACAACTTGCATACACAACTTGCATGCACAACTTGCATACACAACTTGCATGCACAACTTGCATACACAACTTGCATGCACAACTTGCATACACAACTTGCATTCACAACTTGCATACACAACTTGCATACACAACTTGCATACACAACTTGCATACACAACTTGCATGCACAACTTGCATGCACAACTTGCATACACAACTTGCATACACAACTTGCATACACAACTTGCATACACAACTTGCATACACAACTTGCATACACAACTTGCATGCACAACTTGCATACACAACTTGCATACACAACTTGCATACACAACTTGCATGCACAACTTGCATACACAACTTGCATACACAACTTGCATACACAACTTGCATACACAACTTGCATACACAACTTGCATACACAACTTGCATACACAACTTGCATGCACAACTTGCATGCACAACTTGCATACACAACTTGCATACACAACTTGCATACACAACTTGCATACACAACTTGCATACACAACTTGCATACACAACTTGCATACACAACTTGCATACACAACTTGCATACACAACTTGCATACACAACTTGCATACACAACTTGCATGCACAACTTGCATACACAACTTGCATACACAACTTGCATACACAACTTGCATGCACAACTTGCATACACAACTTGCATACACAACTTGCATGCACAACTTGCATACACAACTTGCATGCACAACACCTTTGCGGATAATAGGACGATGCTATTCCGCATTGCGGTTATGGAGAATCTGATGTTAGTTGCAGATAATAGGAATGATAGGAGGCACAGGCAAAATGAGTTTTTTCCCCACACCTTATATATCTGGCACTTATTATAAATTACATATAATATTGCCATAAATAAGAAGAATTATACTGAATTCGTATTCTATCTGGAGAGGTATTTGAAGCCATTGCCAATGTTTGAAGGGAATCAATTATAAGGTGAAGTAACTTTTTAGTTAAAATACAAAAACAGATTAATACATTTGTGCATTACAAAGAAGGGACAATTTTCACCCAACATTCCGAGATTGAGTGTAACTCTGTGTGCAGTTAATTGTCACAGGATGCGAACAGTCTGTTGGATATTTATTTGTTCAGATTTATGCCTCACATCCACTGATTACAGAGGGAGTTTGAGGTAGCACTTTGAGCTCTAATTCGGTTAAACGCGTGTACAGATCTCAAACGCAACATTGTATCATCCAATACAGACTCGGTAGACTTATTTTGTGTGCTATTTGATCCATGTTTAATTTGAAATGTAAACCGTTTTTCACGACTCATATCATATTTGTTATTTTAAAATAAGGCAAGTTTCTGTTATCAGTGAACAGTATCATAGTTCATGTCACCTTGTGTTTGTTTTAGAGTCGAGCAAAGATATTCTTGGGAAAATGTTTAATGACATTTACGTTTCCATGTATTGTTGTGCGTATTGGCAATTTCAGCTTCCTGACACGAAGCGTATCGTATATATACACACACGCACTGATTAACATTCAATACTGTAACCGCTACACGATTTAGGTGAACACATGAATCTGTGCTGATTGGGCAGAGAGAAATGAGCATATCCAATGACGAACCTTTCCGAAGGCATCACACGACAGGACCCGCAAGCTGAAACATTATATTTCTCTGACAGTTGTTTTCCTTTGGCCACAGAAACCCTAAATGTGCCAGATCTCATCAGCCCTCTGAAGCTAAGCAGGCTTTAGCCTTGCTAGTACAGTACTTGGATCAGTGACCGCTTGGGCTTGCCAGGTGCTGTAAGCATGGGGGCTGCAATGTGGCCTGGAAATGACAGTGCCCCCCACCATGTATGTGCAGTTTTTCTCTGGACTCTCCAGTACACTCGTGCATCAAGACAAACACTCTTCGATGGTATTGGCCAAACCTCTCGATGTAGAGGCCACTCTTTTAATAAGAGTATCTTGAGAGTCCCTAGAGGGTTTCCTGGGTGAGTAAATTACAGATTGCTGTTTATATAAATATAAACACATATATAAAACGATCGACATTATATAATGCATGCCGACATAATCCATCCGTGCATGCACACTCACATGTGCAGCATGACATGGTCATGTAATAAACAGCCAGCAGTAAAAACATTGAGGATTAATGTTAGTTTGTTGGGGGGCCACCCTTTGACATGTCTGATTTATCCACATTCAGATTCGCAAAGGCACGGTGGGTTGAGTGCTGTGGTTGATTGAGGAATGACGGGTCAGTTAGCTGCTGTGTAATGGGGATGGCTGCCCCTGCATGGGAAAAGCCCTCTCTCTCTCTCTGCAGCCACTCTCCGAATGTTTTTCATTTTCACAGCTGAGTTCTTTTCTTCAGCTCTCCAGAAATTAATGAGCCCTGCTGAGATTCTTGTGTGGCATGATTGCTAACATTTGGTTCCCGCTGCTGGTGGAAAAAGAAAATAATTGATGTACTACCCGTATGGGATGACTCGAAACCAAGTTCGGGCCACCTTGCTTCTGCTATAGCTGGCTCCAAATTGTCATATTCGTGAAAGTAAACTTTTTTTTTTAACCAAAGCTGTAGAATCAGAGGCTTTGTTAGCGCATAATAACAGATAATGCTCGTGTACTGCACTAGCTGGGGATGCTATTGTGGCGAAATGGTTATCACCCTGGACTTGCAATCCTGAGGTAGCTGGTTCGATACTTTGGCATGGCGGTTAAATTCCCCTGGCCCCCGTCCACCCAGTGGCACAAGTGGGCACACGACACAGTTAGTCGACTGGCAGGTCGCGTTTGATGGGGTAATGTGGGTATTACGACCTCTTCCAAACAGTCTGACCAGCGTGGAAGAATCGGGCAAATACCCTCTAGATGGACTCTCTAGAGCTCCCCGTAGTGGAGTTTTTCAGTCGTGTCGTAAGCAAGCACTTGCAGGGTTGCACCTTTACTTTGCAAATGGCTGACTCAATTCCGCCGTCCAAGTTGAGACTTAATTAAGTCCCCCTTCTTCACCTCTGCCAATTCCTGACCATTAACACCAATTCGTACCTTTGTAAATGTATATTGTTTTGTATTGCATTGTGCATCAAAGTATGCAAAGACGTAGGTGACAATTGTACAGATCACCGCACTGACCACTCTTCGTTACCTGGTTGGTGCACTTAATTAAGAACCCCGTTGGCCTGAGTTATATTCCCAGCCATAGTCGACATTAGTGGTGAGTGATATCAGAACTGGTCTGGGAATGCCCTTTACTAATCTGCACTGATAAGTGTGTTGACAAATGGTGAAATAAATCCCATGAGCACGGCGTGGCAAGGCTTTTATCCAGCCGGTGTTTTCATCCAGCAAGGGAATTGACAAGAGTGTTGTAAATGAAGCTCTGTTAATAACAATTCTTTGCTTTCAAAGTTGCAGTATTTCCTACGTGATGATTATGATACGAAGACGTGAACATATTCAATTTGCACTAATGGGCTGTAAAAACACCAGCAAAGTACATCACAGGCACACAAATCACAAAAAGTTTATTTAGTTTTAAAACTGGTTATGCTGAACACCTGCCAACTGCTATTGATCTAATTATTTGAATATTGGACTAATTGTTTCTTTCAGTTGCTAATACATACGCCATGAAACTGGCCATTTGCGGCCAGTTTAATGGCTTATGACGAGGATTAAACAGCATTTCTGGACACTAAGCACATGCATTTACACCTAATGGATTGCATGACCTTAAAATGTTTTACATTGTTTAAGATGCGTGACAGCCAAGCCCCATTGTTGCTCTGAACAGGTTTTAGTAATTGTGCAAAGAGAAGATATTGAATTTCTCTTGCGAAAACATTTCAATGTTTTTCTCCGTATTATTTTGCTCGTAAAATATGACTTTAAAATAGAGTACTTTAAAGCCTCAAGCTGCTGTAGTACGATTATAGTTTGAAATACTACGCCTGAAAGCAATGTGTGAAGACCCGAGTGGATTGGAGAAACATTCTATGAATAAAATATGTGGTGAATACATTTACCTGGAATTTGTGAAAAAAATGTTAATGTCGAAACAATTCGTTTGGACGATTAAACAGAATATTTCCCCTTCCACGTGCTGGGCCACATTTGCTGCTTGACTTGACTAATTGCTATATTTATGTTTGTCTCTCGATGTTGCTTGTTTTTTAAACATGCATTTACTTTAATATCCTTAATGGTTTTAATAAAATAACTTACCCAGGTATTATTTTCAAGTATAAGGTTCAGCAGCAGACAATTTATCTAACTGACAAAAATAAAAATGGAAACCAGGCCTTAGCACGGAAAATAACGACCGAAAATGTGAACAATAAATGTTTATGTTTGTAGTGAGAGTTCTCCACGTGAAAACGTGCAGACGTTTCCTCCAAGAAGCTGGATTTAGCCAGGATGTAAAGTTCCTGCTTTAAGGGCTATAGCCTGTGTCTTAATAAGGACAATACATTTATAGGGCAGTTTAATGTCTCAGAATCTCAACGTGCCTTACATGAACTCTCAATCGTCGAAGTGTCATGCTGCAGTTTAGCCAAGGGGACCCCCAGTTCCAGCTCTCCTAGTGAGGTACAACAATGATTTATTATTATTATTATACTTAAGCTTATATAGCCACGAAAGCCTCACTGAGTCTAAAGACTATTTTTCAGGAGAGTCCTGCCAATATTCGCAGTAGGTGGTGATATTTCTATGTGTGATCCCAAGTGGGTAATTTTAAAATATTTTTTATTTAGGATATTTGGCCAATATCGTCTACATGTTATATCTATGTTGTTTTCATCCATGGGAGGAAACAGAACAACCCAAAGAAAATCCATGCAGATCAAGGGGGTGAACATTCAAACTCCACACGGAAAGTTTCCCGAGTCGAGAGTCGAACCTAGCTCCGTCTTGCTGTGCCACCTGCATGAACGCAGAACCGGCCTGCCAATCGCACACGTGCTCCCCCCAGCGTGCCTCGCCGCTCTCGCGACGGTGCTGGCGCAACGGACTCGGCCTGGCGCCGTTTGTGTGCGGCGCGAGAGAGCAGGAGGCCGTGCTGCTGCTGCTGCTGGGGCGCAGTGGCAGAGCAAGGGGCCGCAGTTGGACCCCTGAGGGGGGAAAGAAAAATAGTTGCAGCCAAATCTTCTCATTGTTTCCTTCACTGTAAATGTTATGGACTGACATACGGCTGATTTTAGAATTTAAATACCGCCCTGTGTAGCATTACGCTTGCCCCCACTGCTGCCAAATTGAATGCTCAGCACAGCACCACTTGGCAGAGAAGAGCGAAGCTGAAACTCACCTATCCCTCTTGTTGTAGCGGTTCAAGCTTCAGCAATCTCCACAATGGTGGAGAAACTTAAATGTGTTTTAAGAATGACAGTGTTTTACAACTTTTTGATGGTGAAAAAACCCCCAACAACCATTGCCATGACTCCGAAAACAGCCTACACGCCGGTGTGTCCAGGGTGGCGCATTGGATACACGACTTGCTCACCGTTTGTACGTTCTCCCCACTGTTCTCCATAGGTTTCCTCCAGGTAGTCTGGTTTCCTCACAGCTAAAACATCCCAATACTGAACAATGACCTGTACATCACTCAATTGGGATTATCGACAGCAACACCCACCTCCTCCACTGAAAAAACTTGGCACGACACCTAAACAAAGTCTTGAAACCCATGTGAGATTTTCCAGTTGCCACGCCACTCTACGGCCTCTCTCCACACACTCCGAACCAAGTTCCCTTCCTCCAACAAAGCCTACCGGGTACTTTCAGATGTCCTCTGGGTACTTCCCCCCCCCCCCCAAAAAAAAGTAAAAACAATCTCTTTAATGCATAAAATCCTCTACCTCGTCTATTTTTTTCCTTTCCATATTAATCATGAATGTCTTCCTTAATTAAACCTCTCCATTAATGTTTAATCTACGTACAAAGTTGTCTCCTCGCTGGTTTTTCCTGTTTACTAGAAATCGGGAAGCTTTTTCGGGGACTGAAGAAGTACCCCGCAAGTGGAGCGAAACGTCAAACATCACAGACGCCGAACAACAACACGTGGTCAAACCCAACATCACGTGGTCAAACCCAACATCACACGAGAAAGCCATACAGCATAACCATGGAAATCGACGCCAATATGGTCTGTAATTACCCAAATATTCTTATTGGTTTACAGTAGAATGTTAAGAGCTGGTTTTCAACATTTCAAGATGAACCAAATGTGCATCAATCTATGTCCGCTACAAAACGTGTGTCTATTTGCTGAAAAATCAATGAAAGCACATTCACCACACCATGTCTGCCTTGGGGATTGGATAAAAGTTTGTTTTTAGCAATGCAGTAAGCCCCACTTGCAAGGGTCACAGTCCATTTGTGAGCAGCCTTGCAGTATTTTTTTACTGTCTACAGTAACAAAAACATATCCTTGGGTGACAACTAATGTTTGTATTCTCTCATGAGAACCATGAATCTTCCTGAACTTGTTGGAATGAGCATGACTATTTTTTTTGTGTGCAAGGTATAAGCATGATTTCTGGGCAGAACAACTGTGTGCTGTTGTGAAGGGCATGCTAATGATGGCATGACAGTTTCAAGGATAATTACAAGCGTACGTTAGCCAGTCCTTCTTTGTCTGAGAAAATCTGAAATTAGTGAGCGTCAAATTAAACCTTCTCTATCTTTAACGGTGCTCCATTGTTCCACTACACATTTGTTCCGATTTTTGATGTAACAGCT
Source organism: Lampetra planeri (assembly GCF_965212315.1). Taxonomy (NCBI): domain Eukaryota; kingdom Metazoa; phylum Chordata; class Hyperoartia; order Petromyzontiformes; family Petromyzontidae; genus Lampetra; species Lampetra planeri. Next base: position 651,424 of record NC_136124.1, on the reverse strand, counting down.
TATTTCCAAATCATATACTTATTTTCGACACGTACACCATAATATATTTCTGGACATCTGCTTAAACATCCTCATATCTTTATTTTTACCGACTGATGTCGATTTTTTTAGAATCTTTTACACCTCTCAGAACAATCATCTGTACGAGAGACACTTATTGTCCAACTGTGCAGCTTGCCTCCTGCTGGGTTTACATTCATTCTCCAGCGCCATTCCACAGCACATGGCATCGTTTACATCTATCTTAGAAATACCCAGATTGCTTTGCACATCTGTGATGCCCCTTCCCGTCGGAGTTGCCAGATGTTGCGCTATTTCTCCACAAACCTTCAGCAATGACCTGTCACCCTTCTATCGTTTTTGAGACCACACGGTGCAGGTTAACATTGTAGTGCCCTCACATACACACCCACACACAGTTAAGTATCCAGAGATGAAATTATTTTCAACTCCTGACCCACGAAACATGGCAAATATATTTTTTATATATTTTATGCGTTCTTTATGTAACATTAGTTTGCTTTTTCACATCTTTTTCTTTGCCTCAGAACTGCAAAAACAAAGATAAATAAAATAATTAAATAATCACATATATTATCTTTGCACACCATTACGTATGAAGCAAAGCACATTATGAACAAATTATACACCGACACATTTCCTGACATGAAATCATTTTACTATTTCTGGTTGAGACATTTCGCTTGCCGTTCCAACAACATCAAAATTAACTTTAAACGCCCAACATTTCTGGCCATTTTGGAAAATGTCCTTTTTTCAGCTGTTTTGTTTAACGAGTGGGCAAACCATCAGCATTGGCCTCATCATCTTGTAATAGCTCTTAAATGAAAGAAAGTATGCACTGCTCTCCACGCGATATAAATATTCGAGGTGTGTGTGTGTGTGATATTTATGCCATTCGCGTGTTACATGCGGAGGTTGCATGCTGCCAGTGGCTGCTTTATGGTTGGATGTCCTCATTGCACTTGCAAATATTTAATAATATAACACTAATTTCAATAATTTATTTTGCCAAGTGGAATGGCATTTCTGCCGACAGTGTGTGGCTGTCCTTGCTCTCAGTTCTTGGCATTGCGTGTTGGATTAGAGATTCGTCATGAAATTGGATTTAATTTCCCTCAATTTCAAAATGCATATGCATCTTAAAAAAAAATTGGCTTGGATTTCCTTTTAGTGCATTTTTTGAGTGAATAGTGAAAGGGGGCATAAAAAACTTACTTTAAAAAAATGCAGTGTGCTATCTGAACCAATTTATGCCCTCCCTTCCTTCTCCACCCCACACTGACCTGCATAGCGACATCTACTCAAGCAGCACCCCATTGCAGACACGGCATGGGCATTTACAAAATTATAATTTACATTTATTAATGTTTATTACAGGATGAGGATTGCATTGTTCGTGTACCTATAAATACCTTGGCAACACAAATACTCTTCAGCCAAGTGCTTCGTGTGTTACCAACTCGTGAAATGTTATCCAGTGACTTTTGACCGCAGCACATCCGTCCTCGTACTGATGTGGACCGATGGTCCAGACCTGCAATTGCTATTTAGAGCCAAGCACGTGTAGGGCGCGTCTGTGCATGCGTGCGGGCGAGGATATTTAGAGAGAAAGTGTGGCCCTCATCAGGACATTGATCCTCTCCCCTTGATACTGCCCAGTTCCACTCCCTTGATTAGCGCACGTAGTATGAATTCATGCTACAAGAATGTGTGTTTTGGCTTTTTGGCTACTGACTTTACGCACAATTGTTGCTGATCCAGTGAATGCAGCCTGTCACCACAGCTGCCCGAATCGTGTTGGACTGTGCGAAAAGCAAAGTTTTCTTTTGGTAACTTGATTAAACTGGGAAACGGTCTGACTCGCAGCATCTCGTTTAAGTTCTTCATACAAATTTAGTAGTCAACTTTACCATTCCGCACGTAAAATTAATTTTTCCACACACCGCTTTGCGTACTGACTGCTGGCAGCAATGCGCGGCACAAGCGAATGTCAGCAAACACTTTAAATGTGACTGTAAAGGCATTTCGTGGGTTTAACGGCGCTATATACGTATGGAAAATGTCAAGCTGCCTTCAATGTTTTTACTCTGCGGCTCGCACTGGAAAGTGAGAGACCTGGTGATTGTTGGCGACATCGTGATCATGTCTAAAGGGTTTGTTTAGTTTGGCAAGTTGCAGGCAGCATATGTTACCTTGGGATCTCATTTACAATCAATAAACTTTCTAGTGGAAATTTTCTAACATTTTGATACCAAATAAAAAATATCACGGCATAGCATAAAAAAAATCGAAATTACATTTTCCTCTTCCCTGTTTAAAGAATGTCTTAAACTTCAGAAAATGTTTTTTGTCGTAAGCCATTTTAATCTCTGTGACAAATTAAGGAATGTTTAGTTAATGGTAAAATATTAAGGAATGCAATGCTTTAGCCAAGATTCTAATGTTAGGGCAAAAAAAATGTTGGAAGTAATTGACTATGTGCTCACAAAAAAATGCTTTAATGTTTAAAAGAAGCAGCTTAAATGCTAATTTGCACTGTATATATATATTTGTCTGAATTATAAACTCAACTCGAAGGATGTAATTACTACTGTACAAGCTTGCATCAGTTTGGATTTGTATACACGTTTAAAATATTCAAAATAGGTGCAAAAAGGTCTCATGTGAATTTCTAATGCTGAAACAAAAAAAAACAACTGGACTTAAGAATGTCTTACTTGATGTTCTGTCTTTGAAACCACAGTGGGTCTTTGTTGCGACGTTTTGTGTCGGAAGGCCTTTCCCCCCACGCCCCTTTGTGTCGATGCCGTTTGATGTACAGTGTGCTGGTTGCTTCTCTGTAGACGAAGGCTCTTATTGAGAAGGAAAGACACATATTGTTTGGAGCAAATGATGGCCAGTGACACAGAGCAGGTGGGCAGATCAGAGGTGACTCCAAGGCTGGGGTTAGGGACGTGTCTTGAGAATGAGGAATGGTAGCAAAGGGGGTCTTCCGGGGTGGAGGGATGAGTTCGTTGAACTGCTCAGCGATTGATTTCTGCCCTTGACGTTTACATGCTTGTGCGATGGCTCAAGATTCAACGGTTATTATTTCCCCCCCTTGACCAAATCAACCTGAACGTGCCTGATGTTATCAGATCGTGGCATCTGGTTAGTGCTTGGTTAGGTGGCCATCAGGGCTCCCAGGCATTGCAGCACTGCAGGCATGGGGCTGTGGAGTGGTAGGGTGATGGCAGCGTGGCGTACGTTGTTCTCTGGGGGGTACTCTTGCCCCCCCCCCCAACACGTTAAATATTACTTCGTGGAATCGGTCAAAGACCCTTCCAATAAAGCAGTCTTGAGATTAATTGAAGTTTTCCTGGGCAAATAGCTGGCATTTCGTGTTGGTAGAAGGTTGACATTTGCTTGATATTAGTTGCAACTTGGGTTTACAGCTGTTACATAGTCGTGTATTATATATGAGCACGATTAATTGTTTTCGTTTAGGTATTAATCTATGACAGTTCTTTTCCAGACATAACGGTATGTATATTTACGTATAATAATTGTCATGGAAGCTCTTTATGCAATTGCAGCTTTGCATATCAGTGACCCATAAGGACTGTGTTGACGGTTGCGTGCAATAGAGACATGATTAAGCGTAACAAGGCATCTGTAGAACTGCATCGTGGATTTAATGCAAGGAGGGTAGTGTGCAAATAGGGTCACCGTTCAACCATTCAGCATGAGCCCCCTTTGCAAGCCTGCCCCCACGATCCCAGACAACATAACTGCTGCCCTCTCCGATGAAAGAAAGATTGACAAAGCGTCTCACAGAAGGCACTCGATACGGCTCCTCTCTCATCTCGAACACTTGAGGGTCACTCAAGTTGGCTGCTCCTGAAGTTTAACCTTGCGCTCTGACCTCCCCCCCCCCTGTTTAATTATTTCCAAGTCTTCTTCTTCAATTTGGTTTCAATCACTTTCTTCTCCCTCCCCCACCCCCGTCACACACCCTATGCCCACCACTGCCCCATGCTCTTCTTTAGATGACATGCGCGGGCAGACAAATTGGAATCGTTTTCATACTCTTGCTGCCCAGAATCACACGAGACCATGACGCACTGTGCCTCTGTTACAAGACCATGCCTGTTCTCCGTGGCCCCGCTTGGGAAATTGGGTCCAGCTGGGCTGAGGCCGCTCGCGTGAGCGAGGTGAGATGCAAAGCGTTGCCTCTGAGCGCGCTCCGCCACGCTGCACGTAACACGTCCGTGTGCGGGGGCGGCGGCACGGACATCCATCATGCTCAAACAAGCCCCCGCCGCTCCGACCGTATCTCCCAGTGTTGCTGACCCGCACTGGCCAAAGATAAACAAATTGTGTTATTTAATGTCATCCTCATGGCACATTTCACCACTCGCTCATTGCCGATGCACTTAATTTATGTGCTCGCCGATGTCCATGCTCATTTGGGGAGGCGTGGGGACGCTGCCGCGGTGCACTGGTCCGTGCGCACTTCAACTGGCTGTCCCAGAGGTCGACGATTCGTCTCTCACCATGACAGTTGAAACAGTTGGCAAAAGTTGATCAAATTTACCCGCACTCTTTGTCCAACCTGCAGTATATAAAAAGTAGTGCGCTCGAGTTAGTCGATCGGCTGATCCTGTGTGGCGGCGTGAAGTGCGGGGACTCTCAGTTCTTCCCGAATGTCTGGCAAGCCTGGAAGGGTCGGCCTGAATGCCGTTTTTGGCATCTGGTAGAGGCCCCTCCTGGCGGCAGTGGCGTGAGCAAGCAATTGCAGGGCTGCACATTAACCATCTTGAGCCATTGGTTGTGGTGAGAGTTCGTCAATTATTTTATCACGTTGAAAGGGTTTTTTAGGCGCTTCTGTCGAAGAAAAGCCGATGCGAGTGAAAGAGCAAAACAATTTATAACCACTACATAGCAGAGGTGTGGACTCGAGTCATGTGACTTGGACTCGAGTCAGACTCGAGTCATGAATTTGATGACTTGCGACTCGACTTGGACTTGCATAACAATGACTTTGTCCCACCTCTGCTACATAGACATCGACTACATAGTAAAGACCTTTGTTCGCCACGAACTCCTGTTTTGGTTGACAAGGCACACAAGAGGCCAGCTGTACCATGTCCAGCAACCTTTGTCTTCCAAATGCTGGTGTTGACACACCTGCACCACCAGCTACTCACTCGTGGCAATGTTTACAAGCACGAGGGCCAGGCCAGGTGCCGCTTCGACCACTGTTGTGGATTGCGAGGACTCAAGCCCAGGATTGTGGTACATTGCACCATCATTACCGATATACTCTCAATTCACAAATGTTTCTGCGCGGAATTTGTTGAGTACAGATATGTTTCTGACCATTATAATCAAGTCCAATATCATTCCTAAATTCATCATGTCAGCTTTTTGATGTCCATTAGCAAACAACGCTACACATTCATGGGTAGCACTGCGTTAAAACGTACGTGTATTTATATAGCAGTCTTTATTTAATCAGATTGAACTCTTTCACAGCAGAAAGAGGCAAAAAACGAAGAAATCCATGCGACCTCCAGCTATGATCGAGGCTCCCAGTTTTTGTTTTATCAGCTTAGGAGGTGGCTCATTGTCCAAAATATAAACATATATATACGTATTTTCTATTTTAAGGCAGTGTTAATTACCAAGGTTGTAATATATGCTTAACAATTGTAATATAGTCAATGCTTGATTTTAACTTACGAATCGTAACGTCGACTGCCTGACATTTGGTTGACCAAAGAGAGTTTGACTCGATAAAGCACACACAACTAAATAAAAAACACACGAGTGTATTTCAAAAGTTAATAAATTGCCTACCACAAATATGTTCACATCTTGACTGCAGCTGTTCTGCCCATCCAAACATTTGCACATTTTAATCCAGGGTTCACTTGTCTTCAAACCCTCGAAACACAAACCACGAAGAACCAGATCACTGCTCTTCTGCTTTACATTTGTGCAAGGGCATCACGTGTATTTGATCATGCCACACGTCTGCCATCTAGTGGAAAAATCTGGAGAGAGAAAATCGCTAATACCAGGGTCATGACTCATTTACGGAGGCTCTCGTTTTACTTAAATGGCACAGTTGTGAGTTACAGAAGTATAAAACAATGTTTACTTAGAGATACACCTTTGTATGCAGGATTTTAGTCTATATCGTAAATAAGCTAACCGCAAGATTTAATATGTAAATAACTGGTTCCGAGTCATGGCAGTGGAAACTTTTGGCTAGCGTACATAAAAATATGCCATTGCCCCTGTCCACACAAGATGAAATGTTATCATACAATTTTGATTTATGCAGGGTATGAATACGATCATTTATCAAGACGTTGAGCAAATCAGTGGGCATATTTATATTGTAGCGAGACAGTCAGTTATAGAGTAATTAAGGAAGATCTTGAGCCTGGTAGAGTAAAGAATAACCTAGTACTGAGCACCTCTTGCTTTTGAGAGGCATTCGGCACACGATAACACACTGGATGCGTTTTGGAGACTTAAATGTCCCAGTAACTCAAAGCGCTTGACATCTCATCTCAGTCATTCCAATGCCCAACTGTAGTTTTTCCTTTTTAGTCTCGGGGAACCCCTGATGATGGCTGTCCCTGGGCGACACCAGGTGATGCAGCGTCGGTCTGCCAAGTGGGCATTAGTTTGTTAGTAGGTTGTGATGTTGATGAAGTAATTTGCAAACATATCTTTCAAGGAGAGAGGATGCCAAAAATTAACCCACCTTTAAGTGATGCACAAAATGGCATGTATTTGGGGTATCGTGCAGCTACATATATTGAAAAATCAAACTGCAATATCAAGTCTTCCGTCCAAGCCACCAATAAAACATCGCTCAGGGAGGTCGCTCATTCTCGTCTGCTGCATAGAGACTGGAACACCTTGAGCCGAGCCATTGATGCTGTTGACTCCCTGCCCCCGTTTAAGTCCAAACTCAAGATATTAACATTTTCATCTGCCTTTGACTGGCTGCCTTTGTCTACAAAATGTATTTGCACACTGCTTATATACAGTTTTGATAAGCAGACACATTTAGATTCTATATAAATTCAAATTACATTGTATAATCTTGACAATTAGACTCATTGCATGATTCCTTTTTTTGCAGACTTGTTTGAGAAATAGTTTCCTAAACAGTTTCTAAAGTTACCTTTGCAATGTGTTTTATTGTGTTTAATGAAAGTCATAATACAAATTGGAACAGTATTTCTGGAGCAAAAAATGAGATGCATTTTCTTTTGTTTGATCATTTGTTGGATAGGACAAAGTATGAGCTGCACTATCTCAACTTCAACAGTCCATGTGTTAGGCATTAGGGAGAATCCTGAGCAGAAGGAAATTTATGGAAGCAATATTACAGCTCTCCTGGGAAACATTTGTAATAAATCGCTATTAAAGCTTGGGACACGTGTTGAGACTCAGGTGTCCCGAGGTTTTATGGCTGGTATGGAGGGGAAAGCTAAACGGTTGTTCTACATCCACATTCTGGGTGGTGCTTAAGTTAAAATAAATAAATAATGCCGTAAAATGAGCAGTGAGAAACTTTTATGATTGCCTCGAGTGATGTAAATTTTTCCTTGAATAAAGGTTTTGGTGATGAGGTGACGTTATTTGGTTTTCGGATGAAGGATGACTCGCCTTTAAATGACAGTATTTCAGCCGGAAGATTGCTCAAGTTGTCCTTTGTCATTCACACGTTTGGATGCTGTATGCATGTTGCTCGCAGTTCTCTTTAATTTTCACTTACTTTATGAAGACCAATTTTTTTCTAAGTATTTTCATCTTCGTTGTTTACGTCTGCCGATATTTTTGTTGTTGTCTCCTTCCAGTAAACATTCGGCTTGAACGTAAACAAAACAAGAACCCAGCGCAAAAACTGCGGCAACCTGGTCATGACGCCAGCACACGCCACCGTCTCTCTCTCTCTCTCCGCACGGTTTCGTGTCGAGAAGACGGCAAGCGCGACGTGGACCTCCCACTGAAGCTCCGCGCCACCAGGGCCCCACACGTGGCAGCCGTGGCACGGCGCTGGATCGGCGACCTTTGGACCCAGGTGAACGCGTCACCACGGAGCCACATGGCTGCTGCTGTTGTTGTTTTAGGTGTTTCCAAAATGCGGGGGTCACTGACATTAATGGATCATGGCCGACCGCATAACTTTAATGTTTTTGATTAATAGGGTGAGCTTTTAAACTTTCTCGAGTCACCAATGTTTTCCCGATCGGTGGTAAATCTGCTGCTTTGTCCTGGTGCTGATGTGAAGCCTCATCCAGTCAGGAAGGAAACGGGGAACCACCTCGATGCTGTGCTTCCATAGATACACCTACACTCGCTCGCCTGTACATTTTAATGTTGTGGGGTGAAGAGATGGAGGGAGCCTTGAGTGGTGCACCTGGACTTGGGCAGAGAATTTAGGAAGAAGAATACAATTTGCTTTTTTGTTTGGTCCACACTATAATCAGGGTCATACCTTTTTGAAAAGGGTAAATATGCACCTTCGGAATAATGTAATACAAATCGAAGCACGTGTGCGCATGTGTGTGTATGTGTGTGTGGTTTATTTGCTCAAACAAACATATTTATGGCAATGATTTCTGTAACTTTTAAAATAAACAATGCACCTTCGGGTCGCGTTGCGCGTTGCTCGGCATAACGTCCAACGTTTTGTGCCACATGCTGGAAGCTTTTTCAGCAACGTATTTCCTAGTATGCAGAACAAACTGTCAAGACAGCATGCCTTACAGGATGCGTGACAACTGAAAACACATCAGAGAGCCTGGCAATGCAATGTAAAAAAGCTACATAGTGGTACAACAATCATTGGGAAAATTTGAGAAAAATCAAAGGTTGAGAGCAATGATGAGGACACTCTTTAGCCTGCACTTGACCATGGGAAGGGGTGAGAAGAGGTTTTCCCTTTTTTCTGGCAACAAAACAGGTGTTAAGATGTTAAAACACCAAACTGACACTTTTTACAAGGAATCATGTCTGCATTAACCACAATACTTGTGGTCAGAATGCAAACAAAAACACACTCTGATAATATATGCATTGTCTTTGAAACTATTGTGGTTAATGCAGACATGATTCCTTGTAAAAGGTTTCAGTTTGGTGTTTTAACATCTCAACACCTGTTTTGTTGGCAGAAAAAAGGGGAAAACCTATTCTCATATTTTGGTACTGGCAAAGGAGGTCCCATGACCTGGGAAGGGAGTTTGCAATGTGGGCTGGGTCCACAAGAGAGGTGTTAGATTTTGATACTTTATTTTCTGCAACCATAGAAACTAAGAATCAGTGAGCCTCAGTGGAGTGGAACTCTCCAATTAAGCTAAACTAATGCTATTACACGAATACCATGTATCAGTTGACACGCAATTTAGGCAAAGCAGATATTCTATTCGTCGTAATTGCTTAGCACGGATACCCAGGCTGCTAATGGCTCGAGAGAGCTGCCTGTAATCATTACGATACTAACAATCCTGCCAACATATTGGTGCCCACAGTAATGTGACACACACAAAATGTGTAAACACGAGACAGCGGGGGTGGGGGGGGAGTTTTCTTTTGAATTCTGCATGAATTCCCCAGGAGATCATATAACTGTGGCTAAAGCAAGAATCAGCCCGCTCACTGCTAATTTGATTATAGCAACAGGCTGCCAATGTCACTTCTTTGCCAAAGAAAATGCTGCGGATTCTAATGAGTAACATTGTTAGGACATTAAAGCCCTCTTTTGTTCCTTTCTCCATAGCCGTGCAGTTAACGGTGAGGCGTACGGCTTCGTTAATTCCTCGCAATTCATTTGTTTCCTCTTGTGGAAAAAGAGATCTAGAGCTATGTTAAATAAAGCAAACATAACTGTGTTTTAACGAAAATAATGAGTTGATCTTTACAAGAAGTAAAGGTCGGTTTTCTCGTAAAAAACATGCTCGTGCGATGCACATTTATATCGTAAAATGTGCTTTAGCATTGCTAACATTTTCCCATTCTAAGTACTTACTACATTGCCCCCCTGCATATTGTTAAGTTTAACTTGTTTTGTAGATGTAATGGCGCCAGTCCCGAGAGAAGGGCGGTAACTGTCGGTGTGGAGTCTCTCTCGAGCACCGGGATGAGCACGGAACGGAGGCCCCTGGGGGGCCTGGCTCGGGTGACAGCGAGAGGGAGGTCGGGTGAGGACGCGGGAGTCTGGTGAACCCGAGCGGGCACGTGACCGCATGAGGTCGTCACGAGGGCCGCGGAGGAGGTGAGAGGGACACGTGATGTGGGCCCAAAGTCTCCGAGAAGGATCTGGAAGGGGGCGTGGCCAAGGGCGGAGCCTGGCCACGGGCCGCAGCCTTCAAGGCAGAGTCCCGAGAGCGAGCTGGGCTGCTCGTCTCTGGGAATGCAATCTGCCTGCTAAGTCTTCGGTCCTCACGCACGGCAGCGTGGGCCAGGCAGGGAGTTAGCTGACCTGGTATCAGTATATCGTCATTATCCCGTGGTGGTCACCACCCTAAGTCATTATCCCGTCGAGTGGTTATATGGCGACCCCGTTGTGTGAAGAATAAACGTGATGCCTCCAATTTCGAGTGTAACACACGACATATATACAGATTACGAATTATTGCTACATTATGTCCAACGTCTGTGCTGCGACCAGATGATTTTACAAACATACACAAAAACACACACACACAAACACACAAACACAGATACACACAAACATACACACAAACACACACACACAAACACACACACAAACACATACACACAAACACACACAAACACACACACACAAACACACACACAAACACATACACACAAACACACACAAACAAACACACAGACACACACAAACAAAACACATACACAAACACACAAACAAACACACATACACACAAACAAATACACAAACACACAAACACACACAAACACACCGGCGACACTACCCGTCGTCGGTTGCACATTCGTCGCTGGCCTTCGAGCGCCGTGACCTCGTGCACTTGGGGATCGTTGGAGGTACAAATCCGCGATGTGCGTGGGAGGACGCGGTGGGGTGGCGGCCACGCAGGCCAAGAACACGTGCTAATACCCACCGCCATTCAAAACAAAATACATTTCACTTCAATCCATTCAACACGCAGTCGGATTTATAAGCATTGGACTGCGACCAGCTGGTAAACAACTCTCGCAGCGTCGAAGGGACATGGACCTTTGACGATGTGTGGCTGTGTGTAAGCTGTGTGTAGCTGTAGCTGTGTGTAGCTGTAGCTGTGTGTAGAATTTTGGAGATATTTTTGGTCTTGACAAACATAAGATCCAAGTCCGATTCAGTACAGTACATAAAATCCGTGATCTAATTCCATCTGTAAAGGATGTCATCCCTGACTTGCAATACCCTGGAGTCTATAAACTGAGTTGCAGCTGTGATGATTGTTATATTGGGGAAACGAAACGTCATGTCTCTGATCGTGTCCGCGAGCACAAGTCAGATCTGAAACACGGCAATTTGAGTCTTCCGCCGTTGCCGATCATTGCTACAACGCTGTGGGCTCATGATATTGTTTTTTCCGAGACCAAGGTGCTCTGCAAACCCTCTGGCTACCATCAAAGGTTTGTACACGAAGCCATCCAGATTTACAAACACAGACATAATTTCAACCGTGATGATGGGTACAAACTGAGTAATCATTGGAAAGATGTTATTAACCATGCAAAAAAGATTTATCTACACATTTTTGGAGCATCTTATTTGACAGGCACTATTTTACTTTATCGAGTGTTAACATACCCAGCGTTTAACAGTACTCTCCTTTTTGTATTTGATTGTCAACCAACACTGGGTACAACAACATGGACATTTTCGTTCTCTTCTAGCATGTGCACCAACAGGTGCACCAACAGTTCCACATTCACTCTCTTTTAGCCCCGCCCCCCCTCCCAATACGTTCCATTCATTGGCTACCACATTCAGATGAGCCCCTCCCTCCCTCCTACCCCCTTAACTTGTATTTAAGAACTTGTATCTTGGAATATTTGCCTCACTTGATACAGTAAATCTGGCTGTGACGGTCCCACCTGATGACGGAGACTTGTGTTGCCTCCGAAACGTCGTGATTTATTATTTTATTTCTATTATTACTTTTAGTAATTTTTAATTTTATTTTTTACCTACGTGACTTTACCGAAAAAAACTAAGAGTATGAATCCTTGCAGTCACGAAAGCTTCAAATCTAGAATTAGCTGTGTGTAGTTGTGTGTAAGCTGTGTGTAGCTGTGTGCAAGCAGTGTGTAAGCTGTGTGTAGCTGTGTGTAGCTGTGTGTGGCTGTGTGTAAGCTGTGTGTAGCTGTGTGTAGCTGTGTGTAAGCTGTGTGTAGCTGTGTGTAGCTGTGTGTAGCTGTGTGTAAGCTGTGTGTAGCTGTGTGTAGCTGTGTGTAAGCTGTGTGTAGCTGTGTGTAGCTGTGTGTAAGCTGTGTGTAGCTGTGTGTAGCTGTGTGTAAGCTGTGTGTAGCTGTGTGTAGCTGTGTGTAGCTGTGTGTAGCTGTGTGTAAGCTGTGTGTAGCTGTGTGTAGCTGTGTGTAAGCTGTGTGTAGCTGTGTGTAGCTGTGTGTAAGCTGTGTGTAGCTGTGTGTAGCTGTGTGTAAGCTGTGTGTAGCTGTGTGTAGCTGTGTGTAGCTGTGTGTAAGCTGTGTGTAGCTGTGTGTAGCTGTGTGTAGCTGTGTGTAAGCTGTGTGTAGCTGTGTGTAGCTGTGTGTAAGCTGTGTGTAAGCTGTGTGTAGCTGTGTGTAAGCTGTGTGTAGCTGTGTGTAGCTGTGTGTAGCTGTGTGTAAGCTGTGTGTAGCTGTGTGTAAGCTGTGTGTAGCTGTGTGTAGCTGTGTGTAGCTGTGTGTAAGCTGTGTGTAGCTGTGTGTAAGCTGTGTGTAGCTGTGTGTAGCTGTGTGTAATCTGTATGTAGCTGTGTGTAGCTGTGTGTAAGCTGTGTGTAGCTGTGTGTAGCTGTGTGTAAGCTGTGTGTAGCTGTGTGTAAGCTGTGTGTAGCTGTGTGTAAGCTGTGTGTAGCTGTGTGTAAGCTGTGTGTAACTGTGTGTAGCTGTGTGTAAGCTGTGTGTAGCTGTGTGTAACTGTGTGTAGGCTGTGTGTAGCTGTGTGTAAGCTGTGTGTAGCTGTGTGTAACTGTGTGTTAGCTGTGTGTAGCTGTGTGTAAGCTGTGTGTAGCTGTATGTAAGCTGTGTGTAGCTGTGTGTAAGCTGTGTGTAGCTGTGTGTAGCTGTGTGTAAGCTGTGTGTAGCTGTGTGTAGCTGTGTGTAGCTGTGTGTAGCTGTGTGTAAGCTGTGTGTAGCTGTGTGTAAGCTGTGTGTAGCTGTGTGTAAGCTGTGTGTAGCTGTGTGTAGCTGTGTGTAAGCTGTGTGTAAGCTGTGTGTAGCTGTGTGTAGCTGTGTGTAAGCTGTGTGTAGCTGTGTGTAGCTGTGTGTAAGCTGTGTGTAGCTGTGTGTAAGCTGTGTGTAGCTGTGTGTAGCTGTGTGTAGCTGTGTGTAAGCTGTGTGTAGCTGTGTGTAGCTGTGTGTAAGCTGTGTGTAGCTGTGTGTAAGCTGTGTGTAGCTGTGTGTAGCTGTGTGTAAGCTGTGTGTAAGCTGTGTGTAGCTGTGTGTAAGCTGTGTGTAAGCTGTGTGTAGCTGTGTGTAAGCTGTGTGTAGCTGTGTGTAGCTGTGTGTAAGCTGTGTGTAGCTGTGTGTAGCTGTGTGTAAGCTGTGTGTAGCTGTGTGTAGCTGTGTGTGAGCTGTGTGTAGCTGTGTGTAGCTGTGTGTAAGCTGTGTGTAGCTGTGTGTAGCTGTGTGTAAGCTGTGTGTAGCTGTGTGTAAGCTGTGTGTAGCTGTGTGTAAGCTGTGTGTAGCTGTGTGTAGCTGTGTGTGGCTGTGTGCGTGTGTTGTCTGCTGGCTGCTGTTTTTCTGCTGCTGTGGCAGACAGCCCGGGGCAGAACGCACCCCCATCCCACCCCACAAGTGGACCTCATTTTCATTTGAGAGAGAGGCCAGTTGGAGAGAAACGGGGGGGTGGGGGGGGTATTGAGGACATTCACCAGCACGCATTAACATACACAGACAAAGCTCCCCCCGATAGCTGTGAACATACTATGGGGCAAGTGCTGTTCACGAGCATCACACGAGGGGGATGAGGGACCAGCACCGTCCCCAGCGGCCTTTGTCTCCCTGGTAGCGACGTGTACGCACCACACCGGATACTTATTTGAGGCTGAGTCGACTTAGAGAAAGACCAGGGCCCATTCGGTTAAATCGTCACTGGTGTTGGTGGCCGTGAGCGGGAATTGAACTCGAGTAACGCAACGCGCTGACCGCTGCACTACCGCTCCCTAAATTCCTGTACACACACAGAACCTTAACGCCGTCGTATTGGGATCAGTTTGATGGTTTGTAAATCTCACGGGCGGAGTTTGCGAGGGGGGGGCACGGATGGGCAACCCCCCCCCCCCCCCAATACTGGACACCATTTATTTTCAGCACTTTACAATGACATTATATATAAATACAACCGTGATTCCTTATGCGAACGACAATGCGAATCCCTGTCCCCCCCCCCCCCACCAAAATATCGAAGTCAAACCCCGCCTTTGCAGTCGAAGTACAATTATAGTGCGGTAATAAATATAATAATAAATGTGCACGTGTCCAGACTCTTGTTTTCAGGAGGGGTGCTGCTTTTTGTGCGATGTCTGGGTCAACCGCAGCCATCGGGTGTGTGGCAAGTTGGAGGCAAGCCGAACACCCAGAGAAAAGCAGCGCATCACACAAGGGGCATCAATACGCAGCAGGCTTCATGAGCCCACTTGCTGTCCTGCCACCTCCTGGCTACCTTACAGCCCCCGGTGTGGCCAATCACGAGTGCTTTGCCCATCGCCACATCTATCGCCTCTTGTTGTAGCTGCTCTCTCGGTAGTTCAGCAGCTCCACTGCTGGATTAGATTGTTTCCGCCTGAGGACGACCGCTTGTGTTGCGATCGAAACGTCGTGATTTATTTTATACCTACGTGACTTTACCGAAAGAACCAAAGAGTTTGGATTACGTACCTTGAAACCCGTAACACTCACAAGCCCCACACTGATGCCTTGAGTCCATTGCTGCACTGAAATCTCCCGGACCACCGCGGAGTTGAGGGGGGGGGGCGATGAGGTTGCAGTGGAATGCTCTTCCCGAGCTCACCCGGCCACCCCGTCGCCATGTGGTCTGCAACTGTCTCTGCTCGTTCGCGTGAACCTGTAAGCTCGTGGCCTCGTCATGTGCCGCGTGAGCAATGAAACCCAAGACCGGGTAACGCTCCTGATCTGCGTCAGAGGCGCTTTAGCAAATCACTTATTGTATCCATCAGGCTGCTCGGACAAGGACGTCCGATGCGATATTGGGTCGCTCGCGAAAGTCAAGGACAGCACGTGACGTGTTCACATTTATATTGAAGTCGTTTGCGTTGCGTGAACGCGGCGCAAATAATAACTTGCAGCCGTCTGTCAGTTGCCCTTGCTGCGGGTGGAGGGCTCCTCACGTCGTTGTCGGCCCATGGGGTGGGTTGGGTTGGGGGTGTTTGAACATTCTGCGGCCAGTGCAAGATTGGTGGAGGAGGTTGTCCAGGACCAGTTCTGATATCACTCAACCGACGGATGTTAGCCAAGGCTGGGAATTATAATTCAAGCCACCCGGGTTTCGATGCGAAGTGTGTGAACCATCGTGCCACTACTACCCCCCATCGCTTGAATATTGCCTTTTCTAATTTGTGTGCGGGCGATATGAATGTGCTTTGAAAACATTGCTGCGCAAAAGAACACAACCTTTGGCACATGGGCATATATTGATGTGGACACAAATACGTACAGGTCTTGAGTCAATCGACTGCAGGACGAGGGCCTCCCCACTCCGTGCACGTCGGCGAGATTCCTGGGCTTATGCTTTGCCAAGCTGCTCAGTGCGGGTCTGTAAAGTTGGGTAGCAGAGATGTTACCATGTCCCAACAGCCACCTATCTTCTTTCATACGGGACAGTAATGAGCAACTGTGTATGTTGATACTGAGGTTGGTGAGTCAGTTGAGGGCTGCGGGAATGATGGTGGGAATGTTTGAGGCCTTGCCCAGGATTGAGTGAAGTGGGCATTTATGGACGATGCGATCCACAGTTTGGCTTTTACAGCCACAGTCCCAATGCATAGGGCTGCTTTTCATCTTCCACCGGTGTAATAGTTGGCAGCACCTGCGGTTCAAAGACTGACCGCGTCTTCAGCCACCTAAGGCAACTTATTCTACACATGGTGGTCACCCCTCGAAGCACTATTCATGCTCAATTCCTGATTAGCGTCTGAGATATGGCGGGATCAGACGCATTCCGGCTGATTTGGTCATACGTGGACTCATACACGTAGTGTATGTGTATAAATCATTTAATGTAAATAATATTTGAAATGCACAGCTGCAGTTTTATATACATCCTGTGCTAACAAGGCTATTCAAGATGATGACAAAAGGCTGTGTTTTTGGCTGTTGTCAAGCTAATTCTTTGTCTGAAAACACGCTCGTTAGGGTTACCTAATTGTACGAAATGAAATGTTGCCTTTGAAGTGAGAGTAGAGGAATTCCACGGTGAAGTCGTGTTTATCTTCAGCTCCATCCAGGCCTCACAAAGCTGACAAATGTATGGTTCATACCCCAATCTCAGCCCGGTGCGTGCAATGAAAATTCAAGCAATCGGAAAATAATCATCGTTGACCTTCACAAAGGATTGGATTCAAAATCAGCTGTCCCAGGCTAGGATAAAATTTCACACGATAACTTAAATCCCCTGAAACCCCAAAACGGCCATGAGAACCCCTGCATAACGTGCCTGGGTCATGGTCAAGCCTGCTCTGTTGAATCTGCTGCTACAGCTTGTGAATGTATGCCTACATGGCCCACACCTGCAAGGATAAACATCATAGTGGATACGCGCTCTGTTTAGGAAATCCCACACCGAGTTCCAAGACACTTTCCCGTGAGGATCCTACAATGAGACGTTTCACCGTTTCCATCTCATTAATGCAAACTTGACATTACCCTGATAGAAAGAGGGGCATGGATTTGAGAACACTGGCAGGTTAATGACATAATTCAATGTGTTAAGAAAAGCTAACGAAACGCATGAAAGTTCACCAAGGAGAGAGTGATTAAAATCATCGTGTTAGAAGGTCAGTTTAACACGTAGGCTTTCGCGACCAATATTATCCATAATAGAGGTTTTTGGGTTAGAACATATAAATATATAAATGCGTCGTAAACCGGCTACTACCCGACACAGCAAACTAGTAAGGTTTGTCACGTAACAAAACATGCCAATTCGTTACTAGTTCAGCGCACCGCTTGTGTGTAATTGTGAATGTTGTGGGTTTACTCTGCAACACTTGGGTGTGCTGAGCTAGTAACACATTGGCGTGTTTTGTTTACGTGACAAACCTTACTAATTGGCTGTGTCGTGTGGTGGCGGATGTAACGACACGTTTATATTTACGCGATCTAACCCACAAACCTCTATGGATTGTTAGAAGATGCTCGCTACACAATAACATTGCATGATCGTGAGAGATGGTGATGGCAGTGCAATTATCATCTAGCAGTGGATCGACCATGGCTGCCGATATTGATGAGTATCTTACATGTGGGAGGAAACTAGAGTACTCAAGAAAGACCTCAAGCATATGAGGTGAAAACACTGAACATCTGTACAGACAGGTCACAACCATTTGCTGCACTGCCATTTCCTGGCAACTTTTCAGCCCAGCAGCGTAAGGGTTTTCGCGTATTATGCAATGCCTTTTGTATTATATATTTTCTTTAAATGCAGCTGTATTTCAAGATTCCGTTCAAACTGTAGGGCGAGCATCACAGGGAACCACTACAAACACGGAGAACGCACACAAGCGCACACATATCCATGTTTATATTCGTAAGGTTCGGTATTGGCAGGAGGAAGACCTCGAGTCTCGACTGAGCAGGGAGGCAGGAGAGTCGACAACACGGAGGGCTGCTGGGAGGCAAGTTCCAGACTCAGTGGCAGCAGCAGCAGAGATGGAGCGACCTCCCGGTGATAATTCATTTGTCTGACCCATCACTCCACAAGTTGCTGCATTGTAGGACGACGCTACCGAATCGTACTGTAGTGTCAGACCAAGTACACACGCTGATGACTTGCCGAGTACGCTGACGAGCACACATCACGATCCGCAATGCACACCAGCGGACAATACTCTGAAGAGTTATTACGCAAATAAAACTCAGCGTCAAAAAAAGCAGTAGACAACGAGCCATGCGTTTGGAAGTATTTAATGCTCACGAAGCATGTCGTCCTCACCGCACGTCTCGCAAGGGGCTCCGGTTTGGCGACGACTCTGGGGCGGGTTCAACACCACTCGCCAAGTTCAACTCACCACCCCTGCACGCCAACTCCAAACCGAAGCCTCGTGTACCCCCACCCTTCATCCCCGCCACTCGCTCTCCCCGTTTTCCCTCTACCGTGCCTCTCCCCTCTCTGCCTGCCTCTCTCTTTTGTGCCAGCAGTTGCCTGTGCGTCATCATTCATTCAGCTGGGAGCCAAGTCCACGGGAGTTCAAGAGTGGAGGAGCGCAGAGCAACTTCATTGGCGCACCCCTTGCGCACCACGGGCGAACCGCTCCGCCTGAGAATTTACACCAAAAAAATCCTCGAGCTCGCCCAACTACGCCCCAGCGAACTTATAGAGACACTCGAGGTAATTGACGTTTAGCAGAGTGAACGACGATATACTTGCAATCGCGTAGGCGATGACAGGGACTTGAACCAGATTTGTTCATTTCAACTTGTAAACTGTAGCGCGAGATCACGCGTTCATCTTCCCCGCCGGCGTTTGCCAAACTTCGGTCACTTGTTTTGTTCGTCTAAAGAAGTCGCACCACCGCAGCTTTTCTCATTTGCGATTCGCGTTGTGAACTCTCAAATTGCATGCACGGCAATCGTCCCTAGCATATAGCCCCGCTCATCGCGCAGCGAGCACGTCCACGCCTGCATTGCATTAAGCCGGCCTCGCCGCTGGCTTGCAGACATGGCCCGCGCGCTGCTGCTGCTGAGCAGCGTGGTGGTGGTGGCGGCTCTCGTGCTGTCCACGTTGCCGTCCGCGGCATCTCACCGACCCTACCGGAGGCTGGCGGCGGCGCACAGAGGCGCATCTGCAGGACGGGCGGCCGCGAGCCAGAGAGCTGCGGGCACCGGGGCCGGGACTGCGACCGGCTCGAGGGGAGGACCCCAGAGTCAGGCGAACCCGGCCGGCGGCGGAAGGGCGCCGGGGACGGCCGGGCGAGGGGTGGCGACGGCGCGCAGGACGGCGCCGCAGGGAGCGCACGGGAACGCAAAGCGGAACGCTGCCGCGCCGCACGTGGCCTCTCCACTCACTGGGTAGGGCGCGTGAGCGGTGCCTCTGTGTGTGTAGCAAGGGGGAGCGGTGTCTCTGTGTGTGTAGCAAGGGGGAGCGGTGTCTCTGTGTGTGTAGCAAGGGGGGGCGGTGGTGTAGCGGTCAGCGCGCCGCGCTACGAATCGGGCGGCCACCCGAGTTCGTGTCCCGCTCACGGTGCGCCAACACCGGTTACGATTATCTAAATCGGTCCTGGGTCTCCTCCCCTAGGTTGACTCAGCCTCAAATGAGTACCTGGTGCGGCGTGCAAACATCGCCACTTGGGAGACAAAGGCGGCCGGGCGTGGTGCTGGCCACCCACCCCCTCGTGTGCCGTGCCGGCCTTCATGGGTGCTCGCTAACAGCACTTGCCCCAACAGTCTGCTCAAGCTATAGGGGTAGCAGCGGGGGGGGGGGCGGGGGGGTCTTTGTATTTGTGCAGCGTGGTGTCTATACGTGCGCGTTAAGGGAATGTTGTTGTTGGCGGTGTCGTCGTGTGTGTGTGGTGGCACGATTTGTTTAGACCGCGCCGCGCACTTCTGATTGTGTCACATTACGCCCGAGCCGTCCCCCCCCCCCCCCCCCTTTCTTTAAATTTACAATCACTGGTGGTGATGTACACGGGATTTTAACTCGCGAGGGGGGCTCGCTGTGGTCTGCAGATAGGACGACTCGGTGGGGGGTGGGGTAATGATTCGAGAAGAGCGAGAGAAAGTTGCGGCGTGAAAAGTTTCGCCCGAGAGAGACCGCTGCGGGCACGTGCGCGCTTCGCGGAACTGCGCGCGCGATGTTTAACCCTCAAACAGCAGAGACAATCAGCGATGCATTGAATGCGACGTACTCGCGTACGTTTAGCCCCATGCGCTTATTCTGTGCATGCATGTAAAACACACGCATATATATACACACAGTATATAATTTACACACAACGTAAGTGCACAGTATCGTTGTGCGCGCAATTCAAACTTGGTTTACAAACAGCCTCGAGCCTGCACGCGTTGCACGAGGCTGGCGGGGAAGGTGTCGACCACGCGTGCGACACAGCCCATGTGCTCACAGCAGCTGCGGTCCGTGTCGACGTGATGGCTACACGGGTGCGATAAACGCGCGCGCAGCCCCTGCAATTTCCTCTCTCGCGTCACTGCTGGCGGTAGGGCCTCCACTCGAGTGTGTATGGCCCACTCACTGTTCCGCGTTGTGCAGACGTTGTTGGAAGACACGGGGGGTAACCCCGCACTTTACCCCAACGCACGCGACCTCTCCGATCGGCGAACGGAGGAAGTCGCCCATTTACAACCCCGAGGCCGAGAGAGGCGGGGAGAGATTTAAGGAAGTTTCCCAATGTTCAAACTGCCGAGTCCGTACAGCGTATCGATGTGGACTGTATTTAAGTGCATTCAGGATACGGTACGTGCTGATTTGATGAGACGCGCGTGATTACGTTTGTAAACGTGGTGTGTGTGAGTGCTGATGTGATGACACCGTGCGTGGTGTGGATGCAGTGTGCGATGATGATATGCTAACACGCGTGTGTTGCGAGAAAGACGGTGAGCGGTGGTGCAGTGGTTAGTGCACTGCGCTACGAACCCGGCGGCCCGATGCCGATTCCCATTCACAAACCATCATTGGTGACGATAATTTGAACAGGTCTTGGGCCTTACCTAGGTTTACTCAGCCTCAAATGCGTACCAGCACTGGGGAGACAAAGACGGCCGGGCGTGGTTGCTGTCCACAGCTCCCCCTCGTTTGCCGTGTCGGCCTCCATATAGGTGCTCGCTAACAAGACTTGCCCCGAGTCTGTTACGGACTGTGTGCATGTTGAAGCTTTTTTGCACCTTACGTAGCCGACCGTGCTAATCGGAGGTGCGGGGGAAGGACAACAAGCTAAACACAAAAAGCAGTTCTAGAGAAGTGAGTTTTCAATCGAGATGATGGGAAAGTGCGTGGCTCCAGTAGCTCCAGTGGCTTCCCAATGTCGCAAGGAGGAGCGCTCCAGGCAGCCGCAGAAGCACGTCTGAAAGCGCGCGGGGCCAGTGGCCGTCTCTGTTCCATGGTGCTCCAGAAGCCGCTGCGAGGATGACCGGGAGTCTGCGTGACGCTCTGCAAAAAAAGATGCTCGACGTGGGAATCTTTGCTTTTGGTTTGGATGTGCGACAGAGCGAACGTGTGCGGTGGGCAGTGCTGTCCGGGATGGACGCTCAACGCCGCTCTGCACAAGTGCAACAAACGTGAGTGGAACGCTCGTTTCGTGACCATACATCTTCGGACCTCGGAAGCTTTTCAGAAATTGAGCCTGGTCACTACTTGCCTGGGAATACAATATGAGATGTTGCTGTCGGTTTTGCGGTGTGAAGTGGCCAGCACGCCAATGGATTAGTGACTCTGTATGTGCGGATATTAGGTGGGCTTTCTCCCGGTCACGATTGTTTACTCTGACAAACGAAAGAACAAACATCCGAATGCAGGTTTCCTCCAGAAAAATACGTAAATATTGAGTCTCATTGAACCGTCCACGAGTCAATACACTATAATATTGAGTTGACTTGAACCTTTCATGATTAAATGCATGATATTGTTATGTAGTTAAACGTAAAAAACAATTTATAGGCGCAGCCCTGAAATCGCTTTCTCACATCATTGCTGATAGAAGGGTCCCCTCCACTGGTGGGTGAAAGCAATGCTAAGATACACAACCTCCCTTCACTCTTCATGTAAGCGTGGTTTATATAAGGAAAGGTCGCTTGACCGCACACGCTGATGTCATCTTTGAACGTTAAATTACATCAGTTTACAGAGCGCGCAGTGAGCGCAACCCACCAAATCCCACAGAATTTAAAATATGTCCTGGAGGATTGTGCGGCGCGGTTAGAGTCACGTGTTGAATGAGCCACGCTCGCTTGCAGTTCCACGGCTGCGTTTGAACGTGACAACGATCATTGCATCTATAGCAACAATAACGACTTAATGATTTTGAGACCTTTGCCAATCTACTGCTGGATGGATGCCTCTCCCCCACAATCTTCGTTCATAGAGCTTTTTTTTCTACCATACTTCACCAGGCTGGCCCGTGCGAGATTGGTGGTGCTACAGGTTCAGACAAAGCATCACTCGTAATTTGATGTCCGTAGTTAGCCATGGCCGGGAATCGAACACAGGGATTCAAGTTGTCAGCGCAGAGGGCTGACCATTGTACTACCGCTCCACCCCAACGCGCAACAATGGAGAGAGGTTTATTGCATATCCAGTGATACACATAAGGCGAGTCGTACACGTAACAAATGTGTGTCTGACCTGTGATCTCATCGCTATGGTGCGTGTGTATTTTCATTCACGTGGGGTACACAGCGTGGTTCCATGGTATAAGCATCAAGTCGAACACGAATACTCTCACACATTGCGTTGACATTACCCAGTACATACCATCAATCTCTGAGCGAGACAAACATATTTCCTTATTTGAAATGCAGGCATAGTACATGCCTCGCTTTTAAAACTTCGCTTATATATTACTCGTGTGCATTTGTGTGACTTATAATTAAATAATGATGATGATTATAACTTGCATGAAGGCCATGCCGGCATGTCAACAGTGGTTGTCCTATGGAAAGACTGAGCCCCGCCCTAGGAACGTGGAATGACTTAGAATTGGCTCAGGGCCCTACACGAGATATGAGCACGGTTTCAATCTCTGCTCATTGCGTGTCTTTCGGTGCGACGTTCGGCCGACGCATATTCACATTCACGGATTCATTGCCGCCTCGTTATGGCCCTCACAGCTCGCAAGCTAAGCAGGTTGGGCCTGGATAGGGCTCGTAAGGGCGCGGTGGCCACCTTGCACAGCCGAGTTGTCACAGGCGGCGGCGAGCCGCGTTGTGGGCAGCAGGTGGCACTGCAACAAACACAGTTGCCCTACGAGGCCGGACTTCTATGCTCACGCATCTCTGCTCCCCCGCCTACACATACCCGTACGGCAGTGACCAGCGTAGTGAAGTATGGGGCCGTCCATAAATGACGTCACGCACCTAGTGGGGGGGGGGGGGTCAGACATTTGTGACGATGTGTGACGAGGAGGGGGGGGGGGGTTGAGAAATGTGACGTCGCCTCAAAATGCGCAACTTTAAATACATATAGACAACACGTTCTACTTAATTAAATAGACTTTTTGATCAATGTTTTCTCCTACAACATCAGAGTGCAGCGGCACATTAAATACGCACTACAATGACAATAGTTTAAAGCGATTTGAAGCATGTTTTTTTTTGGGGGGGGGGGGGGCAGAACTTTGTAACGTCATATTTGAAGGGGGGGTCTGACTTTTTGTGACGTCGTGTGACGAAGGGGGGGGGGGGTCAAAAATCGTCCAAAATCGCGTGACGTCATTTATGGACGGCCCCTTTGGTCAAACAACTCCCACGGAGGCGCACTGCGTGGGGAAGCTCTCATAGCGGCGGCTGATTTAGCAAAAGGGCTCTTGATGGCACCGCGCATAAACAATCTTGTCTTGTAGAAAGAAAAAGACACGAAAGTGTTACGGTCCGCATCATCTTCACAGGTGTTCCACTGGTCGCATGTTCGAGGCTGGACTCCCGTTGAGAGTTGACACGCATCGGGCGCCTGATTTGGGGCGCGCGTTGAACCCCGCGGAGCTCCGCTGTTGACGCTGTTGACGCTGCGCTCAGCGACTCGCGTGCTGGGGTTTGGTCGCAATGGACACTCGCTCCCGTGGCGCTGCTGGTCTGTCGCGGTTATTCATTCCTTTATTGTTGTTGTTTTTGTTATGATCATTACACCAGCTACTATTATTACCGTGAGTCACGCACGTGATTTGGTGACACCGCTAAAGTTGGCGAGCGGCGCACGAATAACACGCAAACACATTCGTCGGTAACACTGCCGTAGGCGACGTTTCAGGCAATGGCCCGTCATCGTAGCACGCAGCCAGAGAGGAGGGGTAATTGCCCCAAACGCCGCCTATGATATACTCTTTGAAGGCAGTGTTAATGACGAGTCTGATGAGTATCTGCCTTGCCACGAGAAAAGGCACAATTCAGACGCCACGTTCAGTGTGCACTGTGCTTCCTCGAGTCCAGCTGGTGGCGCCGTGAGAGATATAAAATGCCCTCTGTGCATTGTGGTTGCCTTTATGAGTGTAGGGATAAATAACCCTTCCATGAACACATGTGCTTAACACAATTAGAACACGATACTGTGTATATGCAGCTGGGATAGCTAATGTTAACACATAACCGTGTTTTTTTTATCAGACAGATTATTTATTTATAACCATGAGAGGCCATATGACGCTTAAAAGCCCCTTTCTTTTGGGTGGCCTGGTAAAATGCTTAACCAAACCAATCTCTGTTATAATTATTGTTTCCCAAGACGAGCTTCATTGGGTCTCAAGGCACACGTTCGTGGGAGGGTCCTGCATTGGGCTGTTTGGCGGATAGCAATAATTAGTGCCATTCGCCAAACAAATCATGATAATGAGTGTTTAGCGCGTGGGAGGTGAACCAGAGCCCCAGGTTAAAACTGACGCATGCTGAGGGTGGAACACTCAGCACAGCCATCTCTCGGCCACCTCGTAGCCAATGGCAAGACCTGATGGTCACCCGCTAAGGAATGTCTCACTAGGGTCATGCTTGCTTAGAGCTCGTGAGATTTGAGAATGTTGGAAGCGATAATTGTTTTTTTTTACCCTTCTATCTGGCAACAAAACTGACACCGTTTTTTACAAGGAGTCATGTTTACATAGACCACAATACCTGCGGTCATAATGCAAACCAAAAACATAACTCTGATCATGTGCACTGTCCTTGAAGTTGATTGGTCCACACCCGAGACAGCTTTCCTTAGAGCCTAGTCTCACATGGGTTGCATTATGACCGCAGGTATTGTGGTCTATGTAAACATGACTCCTTGTAAAAAAAGGTGTCATTTTTGTTGCCAGATAGAAGGGTAAAAAAAAACAATTATCATATTTTTTACTGGCAAATGAGGTTCCAATGGTGTAAATGTTGGAAGCATTTTTGGGCGATTTGTTTGGAGGGAAATTGTTCTTAAAAATGTTCTTCAAAAAAGTGTTTAATCCAATCATGCATGCCCCCCGATTTGTGTTGTTTTTACAAATATATATTATTATTGTGGTTACAACTGGCATACATGCACTTAAGTAATGAAGCAATTAAAATCTTCGTCTTATAAATAACACGTAATATGTTTTTGGCCTTTGCTGTGTACATGTCTAACATTCCTTAAAGCTGTACCGTGCATGTATAAATATACATATGTGTGCCTACGTAGACACAACAGATAATCCTCTGCTTAGCCTTATAGAGCACGAGGACAAGTGCTCTTGGCAAACACACACTGACATATAAAAACAAAGACAGAGATCCCCAGTTTAATCATATATACCCCGGGGGCAAGTTCCGTGAGTTAGCACCTATTTTGTCTGCTGTTGCACAAGATGGGGTCGCATGGTGGTTCCCAAAGCCTGACTACACACCATATCAGGTAGTATTTAAGGCTGAGTCGACCTTGGGGACATCCAGGATAGGATTAATGTAATTGTGCCTAAAAGTAAAGCTCAAGCCACTGGGTCCATAGGCCAGTGCACTCCATAAAAGACGAAGACCCCCGTATTGCCTACGAACAGAGAGCTTTAAATCAAGATCAAGTCAAGATATGAACAGACTGTTGGGGCAAGTGCTGTTTGCGAGCACCTATGCAGGTCGGCACGGCACAAGCGGGGGTGGGTGGCCAGCACCACGCCCGGTCGCCCTTGTCTCCCCAGTGGCGATGTTTACACATCACACCAGGTACTCATTTGACGCTGAGTCGTCCTTGGAGAGGCCCATGACCGGCTCAGATAATCGTCACCGGTGTTGGCCGTGAGCGAGAATGGAACTCGGGTCGCCGGGTTCGTAGCGAGGTGCGCTGACCGCTAAACCACTGCTCCCTAACACAAAATATCCCCCGTATAGCCTCAAACAAACCACACACGCACAGTGACACGTTGGGTATGTCCGTTGCAAATGTGTGTGCTCAATTTAACTGCATACCGTGGGGTTACCAAATTCTCCACCGTCTTTTCTGAGAGAATGTGGCTCGGTGCATTCCGTTGAAATGTAGCTTTTGTTGAAAGAAGGGCTGCTGTTGGGACAACCATGCCTCAGGTTGCTAATCTAAAGGCCGTGTGAGTTACTAGTAGATTGTGGAAAGAGAGAGAGAGAGAGAAAAGATACGTATTACAACCTTGCTATTTGAATATTAATAATATCAAATATCAGCCCTTTGTAAAGCCACTGTTGGATAAAGGCTCTCTTATGTCGTACTGGTCGTGCACGTTGTTTGGACTCGCTCACACTGGTCAGTGGCAGGTTGGGGAGGGGAGGGGAGACCACGACTCGTCGATGTATCGCTTGCGGGGAATCGAACTCGGGTCACTGGGTTCAAGGTGTAGTGTGCTAACCCTTGTGCCACCACTCCCCTGCTATTTATATTTCATCATTAGGGTTTGTTGTCTGAGCCATACAGTATATGCAACGTTCCTTCTGTCATACTAACAAAAGGGAATTGTTGAAAAACTGTATCTGAAAAGCAATACTTAGGCAGACACAGTACAGTACAATGTTTTAAAAGACTCAATCTTCAAGGTACGTTATTTAAAATACAGTAATTCACAGTTCTTGATATTCAGTCTAATGCACAAACGCATAGCAGCTATAGTTTTGGCTTCACAATAAATGTAGGAAAGCCAAAACAGCTTAAATATTGTTGGAATCTATCAATGGGTAGAATGGTGGCTGAGCAGTTTGCACGCTGCGCTATGAACCCGGCGACCTGAGTCAGATGCCGGGCCATGGATAACGTCAGTGGCGAGTGATATCCGATCTGGTCCTGGGACTTTGCTTCACCAATACATACTCACCAGCCTGGCGAGGCATGGCAGGACAACCTCCGTGACCAACTCAGACAAATGAAGACTTTCATCCAGTAGTGGATTTACAAAGGACTGCGAGATGTATGGCCGAGTAGAGTGGTGGTGCAGTGGATAATGTGGCACGCTAACCACTGCGTTTGGAGCCAGGTGTTCCGAGTTCAATTCCCGGCCAAGGCAGATGTCAGTGGCGAGTGATATCCGATCTGGTCTTGGGACCTTCCCTCACCAACCCGCAGCTCCCTGTGTAGTGGCGAATAATGAAACAACCCCCATGACTGGCGTGGCACGGAGACGTCTTCATACAGCGGTGCATTGACAGCACGCTCTGAATTGTTATTATAAACATGTACAGCCCGGTGCCGTAATATTGCAAGCGCTTGACGTGATGCGGAGGTTCCTTTATATCGCGAATGCTTCTATTGGAGAGGACAGCTGGCCCCGTAATTTCCAATGGGAGTTAAATAAGCAAGAAGCCCCACGTGGTGGACCTTTGAAAGTAATACTGTACACTTGGGGCGCTTGTATAATTGCCTGCCCTCTGCAGTGTTTTCCTGTTTGAAAATGGGATGAAAGGAAATTGCTTCGTACGCAGGGCAAACAAAAAGCAGGCCCACCGTTTTTAACCTTTTTCGTTGCCCAGGATAAAATTTTCATATAAAAACCTGAAAGTTATACAGTGTAATTCGCAAGTTGCAGTCACTGTCTCCGAAGTGCCAGGAGTACATTGCTGGATGAGAAATTAGGGTTTGGCTCGGTGCGCAGACCATCTACACTTGCGATTTTTGGAATTTCCGAATGAGGTCTAATTATTGGAAAATGATTGGCCAGAATGGATCCGCGGAATCTACGTTGGCATTGAGTCTCGAGTCTGCAGGGCGAGAGTCCTTGTTTTGACGCAGCGGTATGCACTGCTCTGTTGAGTCTACTGCCACTTTTAAAGGTATCTTGTGCTGCCGTTTTCGTCAACATTGAGATGTTCGGGGTCTGCCAGCAGATTTAACTGTTGTCACATGCAGTCAGAGAGCGACATGGTCGGAGAGTTTATTTAACCAGGTAAAAACTTGAGCCTACGTAGAATATTTTTACTGTCCCCCCTGTATGTACATGAAGGCGGAACAGCAGTAAAGTGAATTGTTCACGGCACTACGAATCTTGCAACCTGAGTTCAATTCATGAGTGGCGAATTATATCGGAGTCGATCCTGCTCCCCCAACCTCTCCCCATCCAAGGACCTGCGTCACCAGTGTGGTGAAATATTGTCCAGCAGCCCCAATGGCTGATTCGGCATGGGGGAACCTCCATCCACAAGTTTGTTGATACAAGGGAGAGATAATTATTCAAAGATGCACAGATATTCAAGATGCCTTACAACCATTTGAAGATACGTAACCATGTCCTTGTGCTCTGCCTGCACAGCGGTGTGCGCGCCTCCGTGCCAGAACGACGGGATGTGCCTCCGGCCGCAGCTGTGCCTCTGCAGGCCGGGCTTCCATGGCCAGAGCTGCGAGGTGGCCAACCTGTCCCCGTCCCGCGGTGGCCACCCACGAGCCCCCGCCAACTCGGTGCCCGCCGCCCCCGCCGCGTCCGTCCTGCTGCCCGGGAAACAGGAGCCCCGCGCAGCTCCTCACGGCGCACACCTGCCCAAGACGCAGTAAGTGTGGAGGGTGAATGTGTCTCACTCACACCTGCCCAAGACCCAGTAAGTGTGGAGGGTGAATGAGTCCCACTCACACCTGCCCAAGACCCAGTAAGTGTGGAGGGTGAATGAGTCTCACTCACACCTGCCCAAGACGCAGTAAGTGTGGAGGGTGAATGTGTCTCACTCACACCTGCCCAAGACCCAGTAAGTGTGGAGGGTGCATGAGTCTCACTCACACTTGCCCAAGACGCAGTAAGTGTGGAGGGTGCATGAGTCTCACTCACACCTGCCCAAGACCCAGTAAGTGTGGAGGGTGCATGAGTCTCACTCACACCTGCCCAAGACGCAGTAAGTGTGGAGGGTGCATGAGTCTCACTCACACCTGCCCAAGACCCAGTAAGTGTGGAGGGTGAATGTGTCTCACTCACACCTGCCCAAGACCCAGTAAGTGTGGAGGGTGCATGAGTCTTACTCACACCTGCCCAAGACCCAGTAAGTGTGGAGGGTGCATGAGTCTCACTCACACCTGCCCAAGACCCAGTAAGTGTGGAGGGTGCATGAGTCTCACTCACACCTGCCCAAGACGCAGTAAGTGTGGAGGGTGCATGAGTCTCACTCACACCTGCCCAAGACCCAGTAAGTGTGGAGGGTGAATGTGTCTCACTCACACCTGCCCAAGACCCAGTAAGTGTGGAGGGTGAATGTGTCTCACTCACACCTGCCCAAGACCCAGTAAGTGTGGAGGGTGCATGAGTCTCACTCACACCTGCCCAAGACCCAGTAAGTGTGGAGGGTGCATGAGTCTCACTCACACCTGCCCAAGACCCAGTAAGTGTGGAGGGTGCATGAGTCTCACTCACACCTGCCCAAGACCCAGTAAGTGTGGAGGGTGCATGAGTCTTACTCACACTTGCCCAAGACGCAGTAAGTGTGGAGGGTGCATGAGTCTCACTCACACCTGCCCAAGACGCAGTAAGTGTGGAGGGTGAATGTGTCTCACTCACACCTGCCCAAGACGCAGTAAGTGTGGAGGGTGCATGAGTCTTACTCACACTTGCCCAAGACGCAGTAAGTGTGGAGGGTGCATGAGTCTCACTCACACCTGCCCAAGACGCAGTAAGTGTGGAGGGTGAATGTGTCTCACTCACACCTGCCCAAGACGCAGTAAGTGTGGAGGGTGCATGAGTCTTACTCACACTTGCCCAAGACGCAGTAAGTGTGGAGGGTGCATGAGTCTCACTCACACCTGCCCAAGACCCAGTAAGTGTGGAGGGTGCATGAGTCTCACTCACACCTGCCCAAGACCCAGTAAGTGTGGAGGGTGCATGAGTCTCACTCACACCTGCCCAAGACCCAGTAAGTGTGGAGGGTGCATGAGTCTTACTCACACTTGCCCAAGACGCAGTAAGTGTGGAGGGTGCATGAGTCTCACTCACACCTGCCCAAGACGCAGTAAGTGTGGAGGGTGAATGTGTCTCACTCACACCTGCCCAAGACGCAGTAAGTGTGGAGGGTGCATGAGTCTTACTCACACTTGCCCAAGACGCAGTAAGTGTGGAGGGTGCATGAGTCTCACTCACACCTGCCCAAGACGCAGTAAGTGTGGAGGGTGAATGTGTCTCACTCACACCTGCCCAAGACGCAGTAAGTGTGGAGGGTGCATGAGTCTCACTCACACCTGCCCAAGACGCAGTAAGTGTGGAGGGTGAATGTGTCTCACTCACACCTGCCCAAGACGCAGTAAGTGTGGAGGGTGCATGAGTCTTACTCACACTTGCCCAAGACGCAGTAAGTGTGGAGGGTGCATGAGTCTCACTCACACCTGCCCAAGACGCAGTAAGTGTGGAGGGTGAATGTGTCTCACTCACACCTGCCCAAGACGCAGTAAGTGTGGAGGGTGCATGAGTCTTACTCACACTTGCCCAAGACGCAGTAAGTGTGGAGGGTGCATGAGTCTCACTCACACCTGCCCAAGACCCAGTAAGTGTGGAGGGTGCATGAGTCTCACTCACACCTTACAAATAGGAAAATAGCACACACTTGTAACCGAGGCACAGCCTTGTTTTTGTTCACCTTTGTGGGCTGCAAATTAACAGTGGGGATGTAGTAGGAAGCAGACAAAAGCCTTGCTTTGTGGTGGCCGTATAAAGTGGCACTGACATTTTGTGTGAAACATCAAGTACAGCAATTTGGAAATATGAGAGCATTGATCTGTTTCATTTGAAAGTTTGCTACAGTGATATCACAAATAATGATAAAAAAAAAAGATAATGTACAGCCGATTATTCTTTGGGTCTTTCGGTAAAGTCACGTAGATAGAACAATAAAATAATACAAATCTAGATGAAAATAAAGCTAATAAAAATAAATATAACGACGTTTCGATCGCAACACAAGTACGGTAATCGTTTCACCTGATGACGATTGCTTGTGTTGCGATCCAAACGTCGTGATATTTGTATTATTTTGTATTATTATTTTTTATTCACTTTATTTTCATTTTTATTGTTTTATTGTTCTATCTACGTAACGTTACCGAAAGACCCAAAGAATATGAATTCCTTGCAGTCACGAAAGCTATAAGTTAAGATTTACAGCCGATGGTCAATCCAACTGCTGGGTGAAGGCCTCCCCACGCTGTGTTGGCCAGGAGGTTGTTTGTCCTTGCTTCACCACACTGGTTGCCAATGAAGGTTTGTAAGAAGGGTTTCAAAATCACTCACAACTCATGTTAGCCTCCATAGCCGGGAATCATAGTGCAGTGCGAAAACGACTACCGTTCTCCCCCATGGCCCAGATATGCCCGATATAAAATATAAATCTACCCATTTGGTTGTCATCAGAGGCATGCGTTTAATCCCTAAATTTATCATACCGTTTCTCCTTTGGGTTATTAACTCGAGTCGGACCATCGTTGGAATGTGACGGTCTCCTTGAGCAGTATTTCCACGTGGAAAAGCTTCTTTCCTTTTAACCGCTCAAGTGATTTTTACTCAATAGTTCACACTGCTTGCAAAAAAAAGAGGAAAATGTATGCGGAGGGAGAAGAAAGCCTCGCGTCGTTTGCACGAAATTCAATTGCAATGTGACGCCTGTGAAAAGTAAAAAAAATCAAATAGCTGTACGAGCACTACAACCTGCACCGAGTCTCGCCACTGCAGTGCCGATTTCTAAAGGTGTCCCGCTTCTAAGGGCTGTTGAAATGCCGGCGGGGGGGAGTGAAGTATCATCACTCCTGAACTTCTCATAACTCTTCTCTTGGCCCGGAACGCCTCATGACGGCAGTGGAATTGTTCGTGCTAGGGACCGTGACAGACAAAAAGGGGCCTTCTTAATGAATACCAAAACTTCCAAACCCCTTTGATGTATATTTATTTGCTGGCTGTACATTCCTTTGTTAAATATTTTTTTTACAGATTTTATTACAAAATATATTTCTCCTGCATCCGGACGGGTGGCGCTGCGAGAGAGAGCGCCCTCGAGTGCAACCAACAAGAAGGACGCCAGTTCGCATCCCTGTCATGGCCACGCCTAGCATCGGTGGAGAGTGAAATCCTGAATCGTTGCTGCCCTCCCCCCCACCACCAGGTTTCACCAACATGAAGTTACCGGCATGGGGAAGTATGGTCAAACATCCCCCCCATGACCGACACCGAGTGGGGAGCCCATTACCCAGCATTTGGATAGACATGACTCGACTAACGGTCAGCAAATTGCGATTTTAAATCCCATTCAGAGATTCACCCAGCAGCAATATCAGCACTGCTTCGTGCAGAGTGAAACGTGGCTGAATAAAATAAGAATATGAACAACGTGGTTGTTGTATGGAGAAACTGAACTTGTATCACTGGCTCTTGACTCACCATGAGAGATGAGCCTTGATCCTCTTGACTCGATACCACACACGGTTGGCACCGTACCATGTGCTCTCGGAGGCGTTGTTTTTCCGTTCGTTTAATTCCCCGATAACAGCAGAGAGACTGCACGCAGTGGTGTGACCCCCCCCTGCCCCGCAAGAGACATCAGAGCGTTGTCTCTGGCACATCTTCATGAGGTCTGAAAAAGACGAACAAAAAATGAGGTCAGTGTGTGTCCGCGGTGGTGTGCAGACAGCGTTAATAAAGTCACTCCCAGCGTTAATCTGCCTTGTGACGGAAAATTTGAGAAAACCATTGGGTAGGCTGTAATTTTGGGCAATGTTCCTGTTTTAGAGTCGAAAGAGGAATTATGGTTAGGCCTGCTTTCACCCACATTCCACATCCAATCAATGCACATGTCATCATTAGAGTAAGCATGCTCCACTTAAATTCTAAAATTAACCGTGTTCATTGGAAATTCTTACGCGGGGGCTATCAGGCCCACTGCACTTGAGAACTTCCAGGGATATAAACCCATCCCCTTGTCTGTGGCGGCTCAATGCTCTGGCAGCCCGCTGAGCCAGCCACCTGCGTTACCTACAATCATAATTGTACATACGACCCCTTTGTCGATCCATTGCCGGATGAAGCTCTCTCCCCACGCTGTTGTCGACCCATGGGGATTCGTGATGAAGCAGGGGGGAGTGGGTGGGGGAGCCGGTACCGGTTCAGATATCACTCGCCACTGAATCAAAGTCGGGTCGACGGGTTCATAGCGCAGGAGGTGAACCACTGCACCGCACTGCTTCGTCCCCAGCGGTATCAGCCTACAGTTTGCAATGACGCACGTCTACAGCCAGATTGTCAATCTGGTGCTGGATGTGGTCGTCCCGACGCCTTGTGGGTCCTGAGGGTTTTTTGACCATAGCTCACCACGCTTGCCAGCGCAGTGCGGTGAACGTCGGGGGAGTACAGAACGGCATTTCACTACCGTAGCGACACATTCATATCAACGGGATACACATTTATAATATAATAACATAATCGCGTATTTTTAACTCTCTGCGTGTACACCGTATTCTTATACTGTATACATATGGTAGCGAGATGTGAACTACCTCGCCTGGTCTACAGAAGGTCGTGGGTTCGATCCCGACCCTGACGCCTGCTGTATATTCCGAGTTTGCACGCTCTCCCCGTAGTTGCGTGGATTTTTTTTCTCCGGGTCCTCCGGTTTGTCCCTCCACGTTAAGAATCAACGTGCGTTTTAGAGTATTGGACTGCTGTAAATTTCCACATGATGATGCGCCACTTCGTTAACCTATCATTTGCGTGGCCAGATGGCTTCTGCAAAAGAGCTATATAGCTCAGTGGGTCTTACATGGTACAAAATAAAAGTCGTATTTTTTTGTTTAGTTTTTTAATACGACCCATGCCTTTTTTTGCGTCCACATCCTCTCGCCTTAAATACCGGCGGCGCTTTGCTCCTGGCCAGCTGTCAAACGGCTGAAGAGCGTTGAGCGTGGCGAATGTGCGAGTCACACGCTTGCCTCTGCAGCTTAGTCCCGCTCGGAGAATGAAAGTGGAGCCTGTGAGCCTGCCTTGCGATGGGTCCATGTGCTCCGAGCCTGCAGTCAATGATGGATGGGCATGTACTCAGCATCACGTATACCCACCCCGCCCACCCTCACCCCCCCACCCATTGCAACTTTTCAGACAGAAGGCACTCATGTCGTAAAATTCAGGATGAAGCATTCCTTCTACTTTAATACGCCTAAAGATCTGGCAAAAATAAAGTCAACGCCTCTCCCACGCCGTGCTGGTCATGGAAGTTGTTGTTGTTTTTTTACCATACTTCACCAACCTGGTCAATGCGGATTGCTGAAGGGGCAGGGGACTCTTGATTGGTGACGGGGAAGAGTGCCCGGTTCATATATCGCTCGCTGCTGATGTTAACCATGGACAGGGATTCAACTCAGGTGGAGAGGTGCATAGCCATGCACGCTCAGGCATAGAGCATAATGTGTGCGAGCAGAGCACAGCACAACAATTGATTTTACTGCAATGCCCTCTGCGGAACACAACATCGCCTCTGTCACCGGTGTTATGGATGGTGGTCACCTTTCCAAACACTATCTGGGCTCAACTCTGCTTAGCTTATGAGATCTGATATCCGGAGCATTTCCGTGAGATTTGGTCATAGGTGCTGGTATCGCGCTCACATCCTGAATGGGATATCATGAGAGCATGAAAGACAACACGCAAAAACACTTGACTTGCTTGGTCTCTCTGGCAAGTCGTCGGTTGTTTTGGTTAAACATCGCCTCCTCTTGACATCGCAGTGCGCAGAAGTGATACCTGGTGTCGTCTTTGTCATACCTGCCCTCGGAAGAGCGAAAGGTGAGCTTTACCCGTACATTAACACCTGTCATTGCTTCTTACAATGACCAGCATTTGAGTTGACAGCCAAGCTGAATGATTTGCAAAAAAAAGCTTTATTTTTAGCAGCTTCCTCCAACACAAACAGGTGCAATAATAATGGATACTAACGCCGTAATAATAATTTATATTTGTAAGGGTGAATTTCATCCGAATATCCTAGTGTGCCACTGTGTATGGAGCGCAGGAAATAAACAGACCCGGCAGGGTAAACAGCCTGGACTCGGGGGTGAAGGTCAGTTTAAGGAGGTGAGTTTTCAAGACGGACTGAAATATCTCTAACGACTCCAATTGTCTCATAACCAAAGGCAAAGCCTCCCGTAGTCTAGGAGCTGCACCGAGAGAACAGAGTTTCGACCTCAAGAGTGCTGAGAAGAAGGTGATCTGGACATCTCAGCGACACTGCTGGAGTAGACAAATGGAGCAGTTCCTGCAAATATTGTGGAGCTAGCCCATGTGGAGCCTTGTAGGTCAGCAGACGGATCTTGTAATCCACTCGATACTCTCCATAATATTCAATGCGGTAGGGGGAAGCTTTGCATGAACGACCAGCTTATAATTTAGTCGATTGCAAGATATTAAACACGCCATTACCGTTCTGCGCCTCTTTATGAATTTTATTAAGGACATTTGTTAAAGTTCAAAACACTTCCTTATTATTTATATTGTATCTGTCTGGTGTTTAAATATGTCCGCTTTGTTTATTTCACTTGTATTCCTTGTGACTGCAAAAGACCTTGCACTTATAATATTTTCCCTGGCCATGTAAACATGCCTTCAGAGTTGATATGCGAGTAGCTCACCGTGATGGTTGCGGGTCTGCACAGTATGGGTACAAATGCGTGCGGTCATAGTTTTTATTTTCCCGCTAAGAAGCGTAAACCTGTCTTAACTTTTAAATTCACCAGGTGAGACCTGTTTTATAGGAAGGGAGAGAAAAAAAAATACCTCAACATATGAGTACGCTGCAAGTGACAGGATGATATACACAATGATGTCAGTGGCTACGGAATTGTTTGAGCGGCCATCCGACATGTGTGTGTGTACGCTGGAAGTTCGGCAATGGACTAGGCGTGCCAGTGCGCTGTTTGGAGTGCCGTGTGCATCGGTACACGTGGATTTTCGCGTCCGTCATCGCAAAAGGCACTTGGGGGGGGGAGGGTGGCTGACGTGCTGTCATTCACATTGCAAAGTTGACAGATATTTTCGGGAGATATTGCGGTAAGAGAGAAGCAAATACAAACAGCTGGGCAGCAGGTGTACAGTTGCCTCCCTCATACTTTCTCTCCAATTGTTCACGCTTTTGAGCAGAACTTATTTGTAATCCCTGAAGAGTGAAGGATACAAAAAAACGGGGTCAGTTTTGCACGGTGCTCAGACTAGCATAAGGTGATGCTCAATTCCATGTCGGTGGCCCAGAGACAGTTGTGGAAATTCCACATTCCTATGTTGGGAAGCAGTGTCCTCATAGGACAACAAAGATAGCTGCTTGTGACTTCCAGAGAAGTGGTATGATGCAACGCCTGTTAGCTATTACGTATATTCATGCTGTTTGGTTCTTTCGGTAAAGTCACGTAGGTATAAAATAATTTGGGATTTATTTTATTTTATATCTACGTGACTTTACCGAAAGAACCAAAGAGTATGGATTCCTGCAG
Organism: Lampetra planeri; assembly: GCF_965212315.1. Classification (NCBI taxonomy): domain Eukaryota; kingdom Metazoa; phylum Chordata; class Hyperoartia; order Petromyzontiformes; family Petromyzontidae; genus Lampetra; species Lampetra planeri. The sequence continues at coordinate 614,394 of NC_136124.1, read as the reverse complement.
TCACGAAAGCTTCAAATCAAGATTACGTATATTTTCTGTGCTCCTGAATCAATCCACAGAAAATCCTATTTTATTATCCGCGCCACAATTATTCATGTTATTCACGCATATCCACAAATAAGTGGAGTAACTTGAAAGCAGTGGCATATGTGTCGTATCATCCGCGCTATTATGTGGATAAGGAGTTACTGGAAATTGTCTTCCGGAAGCACCACATCAATCCAAAGTATCCATTTATGTTGGTAGGTAAGAGTCGTGACCCAGAAGTGACAACAATCATCATCATATAATCTGCCTTCATCTGCACACAGCTGCACGGAGCAATAGGAGGGTATATTCAGAGAGTAAGGATCTGCTAATATTGCCCAGAACATGACCACATTTCCGCAGAAGAGAGAATATCCATTGCAGAGTACTTGATTTCTCTAACCCCAGAGTGACGATAGACTGAGCCAAGCGCTTTGCTGACAACTCTACGTAACCATATTGCAGACTGAAATATTTTTAACTCGGCGGTTATGGAACACACGTACATACACACTTCGCTTCAAAACCTTGTTCCTTTGGCTAATAAGGTCCCGGGCACAATTTCGTGCCTAATTTATATTTTCCACTTTCAGTTCCAAGTGCCCTGGTAAGGAGCCAACCGTCATATTTCAAACCTAAAGTCTGTCTTGACGTGAACACACTCGAGCGACTGGGCGCTCTCCAACGAAGACATAATTATTTTGTCAGCCATGAAATTTATTTATATTCCTTATTCGCTCGCTGAAAAAGAAGTCTCGACGTATCTCGTAACAAAACGGTCGTTTATCTTAGGTTTTCCAAAATATTTAACATTTCGATTTGCAGATATTTCCTTTGAACGTGTGATGATCCGGTAAATATTTGCCGCTCATATTTGCTTCGTTTTGTTCGGATGTTTAAATGGTTGTGTTTTTTTGCTGTGCACTTTTGTCTAAGTTGTAATGATACAATGCAAGCATATGTCATTGCAGAACAGTGATTGAAATCTGTTTATTTTTGTATAACAGTATTAACTATAACATTATCAACCCCTTTTATTTTCGATCGTGTTGAAATCTTTGTATTATTCTCCTCATTTTCAAACAACTGGGCGAATGCCATGAACATGAATCCACATTAAAAGCCACAATTTATCGACATGTCTCTTCGGGGTGTAACGATTTGGCCGTAACAATAGCTGAAGGCCTCCCCGCCCCGTATGGGTGATGGAGGGGTTTTGTAAGCGAGGCTCCATCACGCTGGCCAGTGCGGGCTTGTGAGGGGGGCGGGCAAGGATTGGTCGAGATAGTTCTCGCCACAACGCAAACTAATATATATTATCTGTTTACTTATTAACGATTCGTGCGTGGTTAACACAGAGAGAGAGAGTTCTAACGACCTTCCCAGTGGAGCGATACCTTTACCCTGTAGATAAATGATTTGGATTCAATCTTATGAGTTTACTGTCCTCTCTCGAGCCACTGCTGGATGAAGGCCTCTCCACAGTGTGTGTGTTGGCCACGGGGGTTATCTTACTTTACTTCACCACACTGGTCAATGTGAGCTGATGAAGGGTCTGGCGGGGTGCCCCAGGACCGCGTGAGATATCAATTGCCACTGATGTCAACTGTGGCCGGCGGCAATCAGACTCAAGCTAGCAGGCTCCGAGCCCAGTATGCTAACCACTCCTCCTCCACCGTGACACCTCATGCATTCAGACAACCCGTGGATGGGAAATGTCCCATTGCCTTTTTTGTTTGAAAATTTGCAGTGGAATTTTGTTTTGCATACTTGGACGTTCTGCGAGGTATGTAGTTTAGCTTAATTGTTCAATTTCAGTCAAACAAAATAGTGAGCTGTTCAATGTCAGAATTGGTACAGATTCTGCATGAGCGTTTACCCGACGCACACTCGCGAAAAATGCAATTGCTGAGAGCTGGCAATTCAGCGCAGATGAATTAAAACATGCACACGTTTCGCGCAGGTTGCAAATACGAATCAATGTATTTCCATATAAAATAATGCACGTCCAATGTGATTCGTCCTGCGCTTTACGAGTGACTCAATTTGTCCGTGTGCATATTAAATGACACTTTGTCATTTATTCTCGCAATATGGCTTCCCTCCCCACCTTCCCCCACCCCTCGCATTCCCTGGCTTCTTGAACGTGCCCATAGCACGCAGGTGACGTGTTTCTGTGCAGCAGTGCACGAGGCTTGGCGTGCTCATTCTGCCAGACGGTTTGAACCACACGGCCCATGAGCCCGAGCGTCTCTTGTAATGCCACTCTCTTCAGTGGCCCCTGCCGACTCGTGCTGGGCCTCACGGATGCCGACGATGCTCACAATCGAAGCTTTGTTTCACCAATTGCAGGGGGCTATGTGGCAGTGGAGAGTGGGGGGGGGGTTCCATTTCTCTTGTCCAGAGCAGAGATTGAGCAAGGGAGAGAGGAACAGAGAGAGAGCGTGAGAAGGAGGTGGAGAAAGACTGCTGGAGAGAGAGAGATTTAAAGAGATTGAGGAAGAGACAGCCAAGAATGACAGTAAGGAGCAGTTGAGAGAGAGGAAGCAGGGAGAGAGAGTGAGAGAGAGAGCGGATTGACTGAGAGACAGAAAAGGGAGAGCACGTTGCATCTCGTGTCCACAGGCTGCAACTACGCGATCTCGATGGAATTTGTTTCCGTTGAGGGGTGATGTGACCCACGTGATACAGATGATCACATGAATACTATGGCCATGGAGGCCCCGCCGGATCATACTGGGGCCCCACAAGATATGTTTATACACTGTATTCTGTAAAACCATTTCAACAATTTGGTAAGAATGTGGTCCTCCCCTGTTATTTGCAAGTCCTGTATTTTACTGGAAAAATTTCCAAGAGAAATATGTAAATAATAATAATAAACTCTGTAGTGCTTGACAAAAAAAAAATTGAGTCAATAAAAGGGCATTCCCATTGGCTTGGAGATTTACTTAGTTTATGAACCTTATTACAGTTGCAGTAGATGTTGGGCCATGTTAAATGTATGTTTTTAACATGCCAATACATACTGTCACGACGGTTTAACAAACAATACACTTACAGTTTAATGCATGTACATTCTTTATTGAGTGTATATAATGTCCGTTGATTTTCCCCTCACCTTCCCCGGCTCGTGCTGAAGTTCACAATTCCAACGAGAAGAATTCAGTTGCCAACGAGTATCTTTTGATTTTTGCCAGGATTTGAATGCCTGACTGTTTTGAGCCTGAATGTGTTACTGGAGAAGCCACAAAGAAAACCAGTTTTATTTGTTAAAGAATGGCTAAGAACTTGGCCGACTAAGCAGTCAGCTGCTTAAGATTACATTGTTTTACATCTGTAAGTTTTACCTGTCGGAAAAGAGAACGCAATCCTCTTGCGTAACGTAGATTATCAGGCGAAACAGCGTTTCGCATTTTTCTGTTGCACAGTTTAATTGTTTTTACGAAACTTATCGGATATTTAATAATTTAGCTTTGTTACCAATAGTGCCGTTTTTTAACAACGACAAAGAGACTTTTATGATTGTTAGATTATGTAAAAGCTCACATGCTCGTTTGTCTTTGCGTGCAGAAAATTACGTGCCATTATTTAGTGGCCTACAATTGATTCCCGGCCATGCACAACAGTGACCATTGGTTTCCTGAACCCGGCCTGGATCTCTTTTGTTTTAACTTGGCAGAAAAATTGTAAAAGTATCGGTGTGATAAAGACTGAGGCAAGCAGTGTGTATGTGTGTATTCTAGTCCTGCCTTCCTTAATAGGTGCTTCCTAACAGCGCGTTCCTAACCAGTCTAGACAGAGTGTTTGTGCCTCTGAGTATCGGCTAGCCTTATGAAACTTCAGGCGCCGTTAGCAATCACCAATTTGCCTAGGATTTGGCAAGACTGAGAGAGAGAGTATTGCGTGGAAGCCCACATGATACACACTGGGTTTAATGCAAACACAATCTATGCCTTCTCTATAACAGTTTAAAATCGGCTCACAACATCTGGGTATAATAAAATAAATAAGCAAACAATATGTCTACTTCACATATCCTTCTCTCCACATGAAAATAAAAGTATGTCTTGCACAACCCATCAGCCCACACACCTTTCTGGGAGCGCATCATTTCACCGGCATTGTTTCAAGGCAAGCACAACTTTGGTCCGGTTTCGACATGCAATGCCTCATCAGCAATCGGGCTTTCTTGAATGATTGCTGGTGAACTGCCGGCCGTACAGGCATGAACCATCCACTTACGCTATGGGACCCCGTAGGATTAGGATAATTACATCGTGCTCATTCTATTAATCCAGACAAAAAAAACCCAAGATCCGTCTATCTTCCATCAAATGATATAGCTGTTAAACTGATAAGAACTGTTAGAGGTTCAGGGGAAGGAAAACACGTTGAGAAATTGTAAATTATAATCACTTCCGCTCTTCGTTCCTTTGAAACTGTAGGAGAGTGTTCGCATGTGTTGTGAAAGTGACAGATCAGGATTAAGTTGTTCGCACTTTGCAATTTATCTGCACAGCTTTTCCGTGGCAATTAAGCGACCAGACAAAACAATGTGGGTTGTCGTGGGCTTTGCATCTGTTGTCTTGAATTGCCACTGCATGGTCTCTTTTGCGATGAAACTCGAGTCTGTCGGTTTTAGGGTCTGCTCTGTGCTGTGGCGAGTTGTTGTTTGGTTCGTGAATATGTGTTCGAGATAAGTTTGTTAAAGAACTCCCGCAACAAGCAATTTAACTCCCCAACCTTGTGTTTGTGAAGCCAGCTCTCTGGCATATCACCATGCAAAATAATACGTTACTTCTCTATAGTAAAAAAATGTAAACAAATAAATGGACATTACATTTCCACGCATGCAACGAAGCATTGATTCAACGACTAAACCACATTATTGCACTTAACCGTTCGTGTAATTGAGAACGTATAACTTACACGAGTGTATGCAAATCAAATGTCAAGAGTATAAATGTCAAGCAAGATAGCTGAAGGCAATTAACCTAATGCTGTAACCAAGACAGGACATATAGAAATCATCTACAAATGAGATAAAGACACAGGACAAAAACCAGCATCAATTCTTTAATCGGATCACAATGCGTGCGGCGGGATGCGTGCGGCGGGATGCGTGCGGCGGGATGCGTGCGGCGGGATGCGTGCGGCGGGATGCGTGCGGCGGGATGCGTGCGGCGGGATGCGTGCGGCGGGATGCGTGCGGCGGGATGCGTGCGGCGGGATGCGTGCGGCGGGATGCGTGCGGCGGGATGCGTGCGGCGGGATGCGTGCGGCGGGATGCGTGCGGCGGGATGCGTGCGGCGGGATGCGTGCGGCGGGATGCGTGCGGCGGGATGCGTGCGGCGGGATGCGTGCGGCGGGATGCGTGCGGCGGGATGCGTGCGGCGGGATGCGTGCGGCGGGATGCGTGCGGCGGGATGCGTGCGGCGGGATGCGTGCGGCGGGATGCGTGCGGCGGGATGCGTGCGGCGGGATGCGTGCGGCGGGATGCGTGCGGCGGGATGCGTGCGGCGGGATGCGTGCGGCGGGATGCGTGCGGCGGGATGCGTGCGGCGGGATGCGTGCGGCGGGATGCGTGCGGCGGGATGCGTGCGGCGGGATGCGTGCGGCGGGATGCGTGCGGCGGGATGCGTGCGGCGGGATGCGTGCGGCGGGATGCGTGCGGCGGGATGCGTGCGGCGGGATGCGTGCGGCGGGATGCGTGCGGCGGGATGCGTGCGGCGGGATGCGTGCGGCGGGATGCGTGCGGCGGGATGCGTGCGGCGGGATGCGTGCGGCGGGATGCGTGCGGCGGGATGCGTGCGGCGGGATGCGTGCGGCGGGATGCGTGCGGCGGGATGCGTGCGGCGGGATGCGTGCGGCGGGATGCGTGCGGCGGGATGCGTGCGGCGGGATGCGTGCGGCGGGATGCGTGCGGCGGGATGCGTGCGGCGGGATGCGTGCGGCGGGATGCGTGCGGCGGGATGCGTGCGGCGGGATGCGTGCGGCGGGATGCGTGCGGCGGGATGCGTGCGGCGGGATGCGTGCGGCGGGATGCGTGCGGCGGGATGCGTGCGGCGGGATGCGTGCGGCGGGATGCGTGCGGCGGGATGCGTGCGGCGGGATGCGTGCGGCGGGATGCGTGCGGCGGGATGCGTGCGGCGGGATGCGTGCGGCGGGATGCGTGCGGCGGGATGCGTGCGGCGGGATGCGTGCGGCGGGATGCGTGCGGCGGGATGCGTGCGGCGGGATGCGTGCGGCGGGATGCGTGCGGCGGGATGCGTGTGGCGGGATGCGTGTGGCGGGATGCGTGTGGCGGGATGCGTGTGGCGGGATGCGTGTGGCGGGATGCGTGTGGCGGGATGCGTGTGGCGGGATGCGTGTGGCGGGATGCGTGTGGCGGGATGCGTGTGGCGGGATGCGTGTGGCGGGATGCGTGTGGCGGGATGCGTGTGGCGGGATGCGTGTGGCGGGATGCGTGTGGCGGGATGCGTGTGGCGGGATGCGTGTGGCGGGATGCGTGTGGCGGGATGCGTGTGGCGGGATGCGTGTGGCGGGATGCGTGTGGCGGGATGCGTGTGGCGGGATGCGTGTGGCGGGATGCGTGTGGCGGGATGCGTGTGGCGGGATGCGTGTGGCGGGATGCGTGTGGCGGGATGCGTGTGGCGGGATGCGTGTGGCGGGATGCGTGTGGCGGGATGCGTGTGGCGGGATGCGTGTGGCGGGATGCGTGTGGCGGGATGCGTGTGGCGGGATGCGTGTGGCGGGATGCGTGTGGCGGGATGCGTGTGGCGGGATGCGTGTGGCGGGATGCGTGTGGCGGGATGCGTGTGGCGGGATGCGTGTGGCGGGATGCGTGTGGCGGGATGCGTGTGGCGGGATGCGTGTGGCGGGATGCGTGTGGCGGGATGCGTGTGGCGGGATGCGTGTGGCGGGATGCGTGTGGCGGGATGCGTGTGGCGGGATGCGTGTGGCGGGATGCGTGTGGCGGGATGCGTGTGGCGGGATGCGTGTGGCGGGATGCGTGTGGCGGGATGCGTGTGGCGGGATGCGTGTGGCGGGATGCGTGTGGCGGGATGCGTGTGGCGGGATGCGTGTGGCGGGATGCGTGTGGCGGGATGCGTGTGGCGGGATGCGTGTGGCGGGATGCGTGTGGCGGGATGCGTGTGGCGGGATGCGTGTGGCGGGATGCGTGTGGCGGGATGCGTGTGGCGGGATGCGTGTGGCGGGATGCGTGTGGCGGGATGCGTGTGGCGGGATGCGTGTGGCGGGATGCGTGTGGCGGGATGCGTGTGGCGGGATGCGTGTGGCGGGATGCGTGTGGCGGGATGCGTGTGGCGGGATGCGTGTGGCGGGATGCGTGTGGCGGGATGCGTGTGGCGGGATGCGTGTGGCGGGATGCGTGTGGCGGGATGCGTGTGGCGGGATGCGTGTGGCGGGATGCGTGTGGCGGGATGCGTGTGGCGGGATGCGTGTGGCGGGATGCGTGTGGCGGGATGCGTGTGGCGGGATGCGTGTGGCGGGATGCGTGTGGCGGGATGCGTGTGGCGGGATGCGTGTGGCGGGATGCGTGTGGCGGGATGCGTGTGGCGGGATGCGTGTGGCGGGATGCGTGTGGCGGGATGCGTGTGGCGGGATGCGTGTGGCGGGATGCGTGTGGCGGGATGCGTGTGGCGGGATGCGTGTGGCGGGATGCGTGTGGCGGGATGCGTGTGGCGGGATGCGTGTGGCGGGATGCGTGTGGCGGGATGCGTGTGGCGGGATGCGTGTGGCGGGATGCGTGTGGCGGGATGCGTGTGGCGGGATGCGTGTGGCGGGATGCGTGTGGCGGGATGCGTGTGGCGGGATGCGTGTGGCGGGATGCGTGTGGCGGGATGCGTGTGGCGGGATGCGTGTGGCGGGATGCGTGTGGCGGGATGCGTGTGGCGGGATGCGTGTGGCGGGATGCGTGTGGCGGGATGCGTGTGGCGGGATGCGTGTGGCGGGATGCGTGTGGCGGGATGCGTGTGGCGGGATGCGTGTGGCGGGATGCGGGTCCAAACGATTAGAGCAGCCACGGAGCAGCGTTGCCTTTTTTATTACAATGCGTAAAAGTGGCGCCTTTTCAGCGGTTTTTTGGCTGTCTCCCACACAAAATATGCGACATTGTTTCTGTGGGAGATTGTTAAAGATAGCGTCAATAAATTGTTTCGCAGATGCTAGAATAGTGTGCGCGCGTGATATAATCTGCCTCTGGTGTGTGATGCACGGCGCTGAGTCTTGCGCAGAAATCGACGTGGCATCCATTCCCCGGCCTTTCCTGTGCAGACTTGGGTTTTATTTCAGGAAAAAAAATTTACTTCAATTGACTCGCTCACAGGAGCTGCCATCATGGCTGATTGTATTGGAAAGTATTAATTCTCGGTGCCAGGTGTATGTTTGTGCATTTACATGCACACGTGTACATGCACAAACATATGTACTCACTTATGCACACTTCACCCATGCATATAATCTAATGATATAAATCACGGTTGCATTTTATTATTTTGCATGTTTATACGTGAGAATATTCATATTCATCCAAGCTTATTATTTTCGTGCATAATCACTGAACATTACAAATAGGTAATATTTTAAAGTAATCAAATACCATTCGTGTTTTGGTAATACTACATTGGTAGTGGTGCACAAGCACAAGAAACAAAATAACTCAACACATTTGTCAATAGCACTCTGGCCTTAAAAGGAAAAAGTATATCGAAGGTGCCGTGTCAGGCAATAGACCTTCTTCACAGCACGTAGGCCAGATAAATAGAGTGGATACGAGTGGGACACGGGCACTTTGAAAAAACATGTCTTTTAGCAAAAGTGTCAAACCTGTGTCATTGTAAAATTGTCTTATCAGACTATTCTGTTTGCACTTTCATCACCAGCCATTATATTCTTGAGTAAAGGCCACCCTAAGTCATCTCCACCGCTCACAGTCCTAATCGTGTTGTTGTGCTGCTGCTGCTGCTGTTGTAACGTGCTGACCCGCCCCTACTGGACATCTGTGCAAAAGAGCTTTACAGCTCATCGGGTTTCTCCAGGAAAAATACATATTCTGATTCTGTTTGCACAAAGGTGAAAAGTGCATAGACTGGCATGTGCATGTTTGTAATCCCAGTACACTGCTAGAAGAAAGAGGAGCATATGGATAACAGAGAGCATACACAAGTCAGAGAGACGTAATATGGGCCGTTCGAAAAAGTGAGTTTGGAAAGCACACATTGCTCGTGGTTGATTGCCAACAGAAGAGATTGGTGATTCTGCGGAGATGATCCCAATGGAGATGAAGTCATGAGATCAGCTCGATGTGCAGGAGCAAGATGGATCGTAGCACCGTAGGACCATG